>NC_142197.1:14394250-14699500 GCF_026936395.1 Plectropomus leopardus | reverse complement strand
AGAAGTTAAAAATAGAAATATCTCGGCATCCTTCATGCTACAGAGCATCAATAACAAACCATCATCGTGTAACTGATAGCGTTAAGTATCCAACAGTGTAACTTCCTTACCTTGTTTGCTAAGCCTCACGGCTTCACCCAGACAGTAAAGCTCTTTGTCGCTGTTATCCAAAGACGAGCCTGCGTCAGAACAAACAAAACAGCCACTTAAAAACACGCAGGAGCATTCACAACAAACTTTGGGGCCATGCGTGAAGCCATGCTGGTCCGAGGCTGGCTATCAGGCTAGCATTAGCTTGCTAGCGCCCGAGTGAAGCTGTCAAAGCTAACAAACTTACAGCTGGACAGTTGAGGATATCATTACTGCACGCGCCACGGTGCTACAAACTCTGCACTGTGACGGTTAGCTTGGCTCGCGCGCCTGTGCACGACCGTTAAAGCAGCCTATTAATATTGCATTTCGTAGTAATATTTTTTGACAGTTACTTTGCTGCGCTTTGACAGACCCTGCATGGTGGAGGAGCTTACTCAACTCAATCACAGACAGTTGGACCACGCACTTCCCGACAGTTTGTCCGCAAAAACAACAACGCTACCGACGTGCGAACTTACTGTCAACAAAACGTAATTTAGCGGCACTGACGAAGGAAGACCAAGGCTCGCAGAGGAAGGTATCCGGACTTGGTATTTGGCGATCCAGTGTCGCCATTGCTCTTCCTTCTTGTTGCTTTGCTGAGAGCCGTTTTTTCCTCTCTCTCCTTCGCACGCAGCAGGCGAAAAACGAAAGAACGACATATGCTGACGTCGTTGTCGGCGAGCTTCGGCTCAGCTCGGTATTTTCCGGAGGGTTGAGAGGTTGAGCGACAGACAGGGAGCTCCTCACGAGTTCAAAAGTTCAGTAAAGCTCAAAGCTGATATTATACAGGTTTATCTCCTTAGGAGAGGTACACGGTTATCAAAAGCTGTAAAAATGAACCTTTTATTTATTCAAATAGCAGTGAGTGATCTAACGGTGGACAGAAAAAAACAATGTCTGTTACTGAATAGGCAAAGACGGGAAATGTATTATCAATTAATTAATTAATTATCAAAAAGTGGGGGAAAAATAAAGATTATAACCCAAACTATATTTATGGGGGATGTGTCATGACTCAGCTCAACTTCCATTTACAGCAGGCATCATGACACAAAAAATACTTAAAAGACAACATCCGAAATAAAAAAAAAACAGATATTCCTCAGCTCAAATGAATACAAAGATAATCCTACCACATTGAATCAGAAACTAAAATGGTGTAAAATCAGCACAGTAATGCATCCTCAAGTCAAGTGCTTCAATCTGCATTGATCCTCCTCCTCATAATAATAATAATAATAATAATAACGATAATAATAATAATAACGATAATAATAATAATAGTAACATTTTGTGTTTACTGTTTGTATTCTTTTTATTGTGTTTACCCTTATTTTTTCAAAGGTGCTATAAAAATAAAGTTAATATTATCATTATTATTATTTTTCTTACAACCCTTAAAATCAAAAAGGCCTCAAAAACCCCCTGTGAATCTTTGGTGATATTATTATGGTTAATATATACTGAAAAAATGCTGGTGATTTGGCATTCTCTAAAATAAGTGTGTAAAATTAGACCTGTCAGGAAAGGGCTCTTATTTGAACTTGTAAAATGTGCCAATGCTAGATTTAAATCTTCTCTCTGCTTCATTTAAAGACATTACAGCACTATGTGGACTTGGCAGGGAAATGCAAAGTAATGGGTTTAATGGATTTTGGAAAGAGGAGGTCAGAACTACAGTGTGAATAACATTATGGTGCTAGTAGCATGGTGGTTACAGCTGCCATTTATTTATTTTTTATGTGTAGCTCATTTTAATTACTTGGCTTCACTGAGAGCCCAAATTAATGATTGAATGATGCTTTCAATATTTTTTGCAGGTTGGGTCAGAGGTTAGACAAACAAAACACCAATGTAACATGACGAGTAGATTACAAAGTGGGGACCGATGGGATAACCAAGACTCTTCAAAGAGGTTCAAGAGTTCTCCAGCAAAATTCACAGCTTTAGTTTAATTGTAGCCATATTGCAATCAGTTAAATAATGT
Source organism: Plectropomus leopardus (assembly GCF_026936395.1). Taxonomy (NCBI): domain Eukaryota; kingdom Metazoa; phylum Chordata; class Actinopteri; order Perciformes; family Serranidae; genus Plectropomus; species Plectropomus leopardus. The sequence continues at coordinate 14,697,378 of NC_142197.1, read as the reverse complement.
TTAAGCTTTTAGAGTAACAACATAAGATTTTTTGGTGGGGATAGAAGCAAAAACAGGGATTTTTCAAATTGAAAATCCACCTAAAAGTTCCATCTAAATCATGCATTATAACTGAATTGAATAGAGGACATTTTTAATTAAATAAAACCGAATTCTCTGGGTCATTGAAACAAAGTGTCTCAGGATGTTTAAGTTCTCAAAGTAGCTCAGTAGGTCAACCTCATGGCACTATATTGACCTCTTGTGGTTGAAAACAGAACCTGCACTTGAAAATGCAAAGTTGGGGTTGATGGAAGTGACACATAAATCTTTTGCAATAATCTTAATGTTATGGATTTCAGCATATTTCTACCATTATGATGATGCTGATCATACTAGTCATCTAAAGGGAGATACTACAGGTGAAAACTGCTTTTTCATGCACTGATCAAATTTTGAGATTTTGGGCCATTTTGCATCAATAACATGTCTTCTTCAAGAATACCAAAATGGAAACCCCCAAAATAGACATTCAGATTCATTCAAGATGAGATTTCTGTTCTGGAACCTTTTGCAAAAAGAGCCAATTTTGATTAGATGATCTCCATATTCAAACAACATTTCATAAAACTTAAAATACTAAAAATAATTGTCTTAATTTAAAGTAATCAATTGGTGAAATTTCAAGTGGTATTTAGTAATTAAAACCTTTGCCTTTTCACTTGTAGTGTCTTACATTTTGTCTCAAAACGTAAGAAACGTTACAAAACACATCTTTAAAGGCCATTTTCTCAAAATGAACTTTTTTTTTATATTCTGAGCTTAAAATCTCCATTTGGGTATCATTTGCGTACACTAAAATTAGCAGGTTTACTTCTATCTATACTCTGAAGATTTGTACAGAGGGTTTTTTTTCATGTCATTCTTGAACAATTTATTCCCCAAATATGGAAAAAAAAATGTATTTCTTGATAGCTGTTGAGTGTATTTTCTGCTTTACAGAGCGATAAAAACATTTTTGTAAAACTCTTTGACTCTAAAAAATCAACTAAATTTATTTAATGTTTACATTTCTGTACTGCAAATGATGTATATTTATTTAGGTAATATCGAATTTGCATATTTAAAACTACATTTGCAGTAAATTTGTCACACAAAAATTAGTTGTATTAAACTAAATCAACTGGTTTCATGGTGATATCTACTTGTATTAGTCATAAAACCTCAACAGGACTAAAGAATTCAGTGGCCACATGCCTGTGATCATGTGATGCAGCATGATTTTTTTTTTTTTTTTTTAGCTTAATCGGGGGAGAGTGAGACAGAGAAGGGTGGAGATACAGAGGAAATTAAAGTCTTAAATGAGGGCAAGGAAATGACTTTGATTAGTTTATACTGAAGTGTCAAATCAGGTCAAATCCATGCACACACAGATTCCACACACACACTTCATATGATCCCCCCCCACACACACACACACACACACACGCACACAAGCACACTTCTCTATTCTTTCCACTGTCTCTCTCACAAAAACAAACACACAGAAGATGACTCAGCCACAGTGTTGTGTTTGTTTCCCACACAGTGATCATTGAGGTCACAGGACAAATCAGGAGGTCATAAGAAACAAGCCAGGAAACACAAAGTACTATTTGTCTGTCGCTTTACAGGTTATAATATCAGTTTTGGGTCACAAATGGCTTCAAATGCATTCACTCTTTATTTTAACCCCCTAGAAGTTGTTTTTTTTAACAACTCTCCTGAGCAGTTGAATCCTAACAAAATTGTGCTTTTTTTCTTTCAGAAGTTTGAACCTGCATTGTAAAACTTTGTGAAGAGAAACTAAAGCTGAGTGGATGTTTATTTAAGAGAGTTGGCTGAGGCATGACAGAAAAGTGACAGACACGTTCACAGACAGAGTACATGTAATATGGGCACTGTGCACACATACAAGCACACACACATTTGCAGATGGAAAAAGTAAAAAAAAAAATAGAAAAAGATTAATGAAAACAAAATCATTAATTTTTATTGAAAAAACAAAGGTACATTGACATTGTGCATGTCACAGAGTGAATGCCTCTCTTGAATAAGACACTTCGGCAGGTTAAATGCATAGAAATCATTGACAAAGCTATAGCTTGTTGGATGATGATTACAAGAGTGCTGCAGAGGCATAACCAGTATACCACACATGCATTCATTTAAGGATATACTATGCAGGATTTTCTTTAAAAAAACAATGTATAGACTCAGAGAGAAGTCTCAATCCTCATTTATGACCCACTAGAAGTGTGTGACCTGTATTTTTCTTCTTCTGTGTTTGGATCTTTTATGGGCGTGTACCCCCAAAGTGCTCAGTTGAGATTGTGGCTTTATAAAAAAGGTAGCAACCATGTGCCAGACTGTAACCAGCAGATATCCAATAGACACAATGCCGAAAAACAGAGAAACAGGGACAAAGAGCACCAAACGAGAGTGAATCTGGGCAGGCATGTTCACAAACAGTGACTGGCAATCCTGCATAGTATACCTTTACCTTTGCAGAGTGACAAAGTTACATCATCCCACTTTCAATTTTACCATATCAAAAGGTATAAAAGAAAAATAAAATCAGAAATTCTTTCAATAATCACCTAAATGCTGAAAATGAAAAATAAGATAAAAACGTGACAGTTTATAAAACAAAACACTAGCTCACTGGTTTGTGCTTCAGGAAGGATTTTTCTTTTTTTTTTTAACCAAACAATCAAAAAACAAGTCAGACTGTTTTCAACAACAATAAAATACTTGATTTGCCACACGGAGATATGAAATAAGCTCCAACAAGGAGGAAAAATAGTGCTTTGGCAGAGTGACACAAAAATGTGATGAATGAAAATGAAAAAATGGCAACTACATTCAAAATGATATTTTTTTTTCTACTATGAGGGAAGCATTTAACTTTCATCTGGTACCTTAGTTGAGACTACATAAATCAAAGCATCTGGACTGCACTCACAGCAGCATTCTCCGAAACTAATTAAACAGCTAATGTTAATTGAAGTTTTCTTTATGGATTTACACTCTCAAGGCACTTTAAAGGACATCATAAAAGCATGTTAAGCACCACATGAGAGCGCTGCGAATGCTGTGATAAGTACATCATACACTAAATGTAAAATTGCCTTTATGATACTTGGTTGGAGGCTGTTTTATACAGTCTAAGTCTGAAAGTTTAATATATCTAGCTGGTCTACTTGTCTGCACAGATTTACCTTAGTGAGGAAAATCACTGAAAGTTAACGACTTTTATATGCATCGACCTCCTCAGTGCACTTCAGTTTTGAGAATTTGTAATCCTAGTTTATTTGTTGAGTTATTGCAGTACCTGCTATCCATCACTAGAGGGCAAATGGGCTAACTGTGAGACAGAAAATGAATGAATGAATGAATGAATGAATGAACGACTAATTTTCTCAACACACAAGGTGCATTGAATCTAAAAAAAAAAAAGCGGAAGAAATTATGAAATGGCTCACGTTCAAGGCCAATATCAATAACTTACAATCAATATCATTCTCTGATTTGGTAATATTGTACAGAGTATTATGCTTCATAGTGCGCTACCACCCTATCTATTACCCTGAAAACCTTTATCACATTATCCATATTTCGGCAAATATTAAAAAAAAAAAAAAAAAAGAAAGAAAGAAAGAAAAAGAAAAAGAAAAAAGAAAGAAAGAAATCTTGTGGATGATTTCAAAGTACCTTACATTCATCAGTATATTAAAAAGCATAATGAATTCAGCCATTGTCCTAAAACTGGACCAAAGAAGTCCAAGCAGTGGCACTTCAAAGGGAAGACTAGAGGGTCTTTAAGAGGCTGTAGTGTTCTCATTTTTTAAGCTACCACTGGTGTAGTGGTATCTTGTGAAACTTGACAACCAAAGAAATCCATTGATATATACCATGTTGGCAAAGCTTGTCAGGAAGGGGCTAAATAATGCTTGAAAATTAGGATGAATTCTGGCAATGGAGCAACTGGCATGGCCATTTTTTTAAAGGGGTCCCTTGAATTCTCACTTCAAGATACTTGATTAAAATGGGTGCTATGGGTACCAACGAGTTTTCCCTAAACTTGAGATGGCTTTTTACCTGGGTAAATGTTTTCTTTTAAATTAAAGCTGTATTTTTGTCTTTTTTAAGGTTAAAACACACCCAGCATTCATTAAGAACAATAAATCACCTTACATGTATAGATGCATAACACATTAAAACAGGATTGTTGTGGAACTCCAAATTGCAAAACCGTACCGGCATGAACACCATATAATTAGTAACTGTAAAACAAGAAACCATAAAACCATAGTATAACAGTATGCGACTCCATAATTGACACATTGACATGTTTCCACTTAGCCTCTTTACTTCAATAGCATTATAGAATTCCTGAAATTCAGATATGGCTTTTACTTTTGGTTTGCCACCCCAAGATTTTCAGCAGCCCCCATCTGGCCACTGCTACTGAGACTCAGAAGTCATAACGCTGCTATAAAGTTGAAAGCACTAACACATCTGGTCTCTTTCTGTGCATGCATCTGCTTACTAAAGCATAAGAAACCACCTTGGAATTATTGTAAGAAGGCACGTTTTAAAGGATTTCACATATTAATTGCAATGGTGTTGCTATAGGATATGAAACAGGTAAAAAACTAAAAAAAAATAGCAAAGGCTAATCTACACATGACATTGAACATTTCTTTTCCAACAGCTGTTTACTGCTGCAGGGTGCTTAGGCCTTCAGAGGAAATCTTTTGGGAAATGTATGCGTTTAGTACTGTTCTCAGTTTAAGTGTGCTACAAATGTACCAAGAATGATCTATATATCCAAAACCAATTATCCTTCTTTTTTTCTCTGTTTGTCATATGTGTAATAATGTCTTCTTGCAGATGTAGTCATACATGTACATGCATGCATACAGTGTGCAGATGCTCAAATAGTGACCGTTTGTGTCTGCTGTGTGTGTGTTGTGTACATGTATGTATGTTATACTGTTAGATGGGTGCAGGGACCTGTTGCCTTCCAGGTCCGGGCTGAGAGGAGAATTTCTTGGAGTGCCAGCGGGTCTCCTTGTACACAAACCAGGCGTTTCCTGCCCACACAAACATGTTGAGGTAGCCAAACACCTGGGAGAGTACAGACAGAAAAAAGACTGCTTAACAATTCTAGAAAACACTTGAAATAAATGAGGTTATTTTATTTCCTGTAAATTTTATGTCATGTTACACTGGAACTCTCAAGCACAAAAAGACAAAAAGATTTTGATATTTGATGGGTTTGATATCATTCACAATAGCATACACTCACTGACGGTTTGAGGACTTACATTGTGTCACATTTTTGTTTATTCCAACAAATTTGCTTTGGACTTGTGACACAGAAAATCGATCATGACAATAGCGTCCGGGGACAGTTAAAGTCTTATTGCTCTGTGTCTCATGACTGCAAGCCTGCTTAACGTTTCTGCTTAAAGGGACAGTTCACCCAAAAATCAGAAATACATATTTGTCCTCTTTCCTATGGTTCTATTTATCAGTCTTCATTGTTTTGGTCTGAGTTACCGAGTGTTAGAGATATAAGCTGTAGAGATGTCAGCCATCTCTCCAGTATAATGGAACTAGATGGCACTTGGCTTGTTGTGCTTAAAGCGCCTAAAAAATACATGTAAAAAACTCAGTAATATCTCTTACCAGAAATCATGACCCTGTTACTTTTAATAATCCACAAACCTTGTTGTGAGCAGATTTATGTAGGAACTATTTTGTCTCTACTTGGCAACTCAAACCAAAACAATCAAGATCGATAGGTAGCACTACAGGTGAGAAGAAATATACAGTATGCATTTTAGATTTTGGTGTGAACTGTCCCTTTAAGTCTTCTTGTGTAGTATTACATAAACTGAGGGGATGGGACACTGCCACAATCAAAGACCATTTTATTTTTATAAAAATGGCCTCTCTACTGGCCAATTAATCAGATTTCATCATAGAAATGACTAAGATTGGTGCAAGTGTAACCAATATCTGCTTGTAGATTTGGGTTTCTCCTCACCACGGAGATATTGAGGGTCCGCATGCTGGCGTACTCCGTGACCTCACAGGTGACGTTGCTCCCCTTGCAAAGTGCCAGCGTGTTGCTGAGGCCTTCGGTGTCCGTGGCGTACTTCACATTCTGCAGGCCCTTCGCCCAGGCAGACGAACACACCAGCCACAGAAAGACCAGGATCGCTGTGACCACAAAGTCCTGGGAAAGAGGACGAACACATCTGCATCAGACACAAGCTACAACTCTCTCATTCACAGTGACCCACTTTTTTGGGGGGGATATAATTGTGTTTTGGGGAAGCTGACCAGCAAGATCAATACTCACAAAAATGGGTCCAAAGTCAGAGTCCTTGTAGACGTGCATGTAGCCTAAATACACCAGCAGAGCCACCATGCTGTACAGAAAGCAGACGATGGCAATGCCCACAAAGAACTCGGCAGAGGAGGCCGAATCGCCCACCATGTGTGTCGTTGTGACAGTGTGGTTACATAGAGTGGTGTTTCCCTCGACGAGTGGGACCGTGCTTAACCTAAGATGGAATATTATTGTTGTTTTGAAATTGATTATGCAACTGATGACAGGTGACTTTTTAAACATGACATTGAAAAATCACTAAAATGTGTTGTGATTCTCACCTAAATGGGTAGTGGAAGTTGGCACTGAGAGTTTCATTCCTGCCATCGCCGCAGAAGAGAGATATGATGTTCTTCCCAGAGTATCCGCCACAGCTTCCAAAAGCAAATATGGCTGTGAGCTGTTTGGACAGACAAATGAGAGCGAGTGATTAGGGAGACGGCTGAGACTGATGGGAGAATAGCCCTCTTAGCTTTGGGGAAATGAAGTAATATCAAAATCAAGAAACTTAAAGAGGAACTAAACCCCCAAACCACTTTTTAAAACTGAAAACCAACTTGTGTATTTGCAGTGTTGCTGATGGATTCACTTGTATGCTGCCGCGCATCAGTCATCTTGCATTTACAGTTCACATCCATGTTTGCAAAAAACATAAATACTCCACACACATCTTTACCTGCCAGCATGCAAAATCTATACAATCAGCACAGTTTGTGCTGTGGGTACCCAAAATTAGTTTAATCAATATAGTATCCGAGCAAATGTCTCCCCTTCTGTTCCTGCGATATTATGGTGATTAATGGCCAGAAAAGTATTTCTGCAGGATATTATGATGACACAGTGAGGTTGACCTTCTGGATTTAAAATGCCATTACTTCATCATTAAATCCTATTAGATATCTGTGTGAAATTTTGTCATAATTATTGTATTAACTCTGGAGTTATGGCCAAAAACATGTTGACTACCAAATTCCAAGTCCAAGTGAACGTTCGTGCCAAATTTTTAAAAAATCCTTCAAAATGTTCTAGAGATATCATGTTCATCAGGATGAGACAGGTGAGGTCACAGTGACCTTGACCTTTGACCTATGGCCACTAAAATCTAGTTAGTTCATTACTGAGTCCAAGTGGATGTTTGTGCTGAATTTGAAGAGGTGTGCTTGAGATATCACATTCACAAGAATGGGATGAATGTACAGAAACATGGAAGCATAATATCACCTGCCACTGCTATCTCCAGCATGGAGGCATTTCAACTCAAGGCCAAACACCGAGAGGGCAAAAGCTCGTTCCAAAACCAGAGTGAATCAGGGGTTGGCTTTAACTTTAAATTTTGATTATAATACTGTTCATTAACAGAAGCCTAGCTGACGATTCCTACAGAATAAATCTATAAGATATTAAAGATTTGTTCAAGCGTAAGGGAGGATATTTGATATATTATTTCTAATACACCTACAATACACAACACTAACTACAGGGCTGCGCATCGGCAAGCCTTTGGTGATTGATATGTATCATGATGCAGGGGTTACGATGCAATGTGTTTAGTCAAATGCCTGAAGATAGATTACAAGTGTATCTTTATTTTTTGCACCCCAACTGAATATATCACGTCATTGATGAATGACAACCATAACCAATCATAATTTGACTGTGATCCCCCATACCTACAAGTTCTCTCAGGCAATACATTTGAAAGAGCTGTATATTGTCATAATTTCACACCCCAAAAAAAGTTGGCAACCCAAATTACAGCATCAGCAGTAAAGAGCTAGAGGGATTAACAGATGGCCAGAATTTTTATCCAACAAACAGCTGAAAATAAAACTCACTACTCAACAATTTTTTTAATCAGTTTTCTTGAGTCTTTTTCTTCTTACATTGTTTTTCTCTCATGGAAATGCCCAGTCTAAATCAAATTGATCAAAAATGATCTTTATTTGATGCAACTTTCTAGATTATTTGTATATTTTCACTATTGGCTTCTGTGGCCATCCAGTGACACCATACAGAATAAAGAGCGAGAAAAGTTTTTTTTAACAAGCAAGATGATTCTGTAGACCTTCCTCTCACAAATAAAATAAAAGTGGCTTACATAGCTGCACTAATGCTGCCATTCAGCTCTCAAATTCTTTCTTGCAGGGGCAGAAAGCATCTGATTCAGCGTGTAGGCCATGTGACACTAATACTCTCCTTAAAACCAACACATACTAAATTCTTTTAGTCAGGCTGGCTGCAGCTAAGCTTAACCCTCAAACAGCAGCAGGCAGATCATATTAATCGAGAGCACTGAGCTCTTTCAGTCTCTCACCGATATCGCTTTTCTTATAACTTCATGGATCTGATTTGTTCTCCTCACATTGCGTTGTCAACAGCTTTCACACATTCTCGACACGCAGAGCTTCATGTCTCTTCCTGTCATCACACATCCTCACTGAGCTAGTACAACAGACAGCTGTGCTGCGGTACAACACTAATTCAAAGGTTTAACATCACAGAATAGAGCTAAATACACAACTACTGTCTTTCTGCACAGAAGAGGCATTTTGAGCCTTTTCATCATCTTTTCTCAAGTCAAGAAATCAAAGGTTTATAGGATCATGTTTTAATATCCTTGTTTTCCAAAAACATCTTAAACCTTCATCAACTCGGGGGCAGCGCAGTAAGCTGTGAGCAGAACACTGACCTAATACCAGGTTATAATCTTGAGAATTTCATTAAAATTGATATCTGTTAAAGCAAAAACAGCATAAACAATAAAACCACAAATAAAAGGAAATAGAAGAGATAAAACATACATTAATAAGGTAAAATAGATACAAAATAAGTAAAAGAAATCAAAACAAAATAAAAAAACGACATCACAGAAAAGCAAGTCTATAAAAATGGGTTTTAAGAAGTGATCTTAAAGAAGTCACAGTCTGCCAGCCTTATCTCCTCAGGCGGCCGAGGGGCCCTGATGACAAAAGCATGGTCACCATGTTTGTCTTAAAAGGTTAAGATGATCTCTGCCTCCTTTATACTGCAATGATTTTAACTGAAATGTGAGGAGTGCCTCCAATCACAGGAACTCACCAAAAATAATGAAGAAGTTAAAAATTTGAAGCCGCATCTGTTGTTATAGACAGTACGTAGTGGACAGGAAGCAGATTACATCATACAACAAGGCAATGTTTTTTGATTAACACCTCACATTGTGAGGTAATGACATGCACCACAGTCTGTGTTTTTTTTAAAATACTGACCTCTTAAAATCTGTTTCATCAGCATAAGTGTATCACACAAACGCACACCCTTGAAAAATGCTTACGACAGGGCCGCCTCAACTTTTATCCTTCAGCTACACGCCACGAAACCCACACGCACACCCACATTTACTGTACATCCACACACACACACACACACACACACACACACACACACACACACACACACACACACCTCAAGGCCTCTCTCCAGATGTTTCTCCAGATGTCACTGACTGCCACTTCCTGTTTTTCTGGCTACACACACCACGGTAAGCTACTTCTCCCACACTCTTGTTTCAGTAATTCTGTCACTCTCCCACTATGAGGTCACGCAGCCTCAGCATGAATAACAGTAACAGCCGGGGTGGACCAAACACGCACACACACCTCGGCATTGTAATTCTTTTGTTTATGTTCACATTTTTAAACAGAGCATAAATACTTCACTGCACAAACACAGTCGGACAGTGAGGTATTTTGTCAACTTTCCAATATCAGCATTTAGTCCTAATTAAGGCTACAGGAGGCACCTTCTTGAAACGTTGCAGCTGCCAAAAACTGTGGACAAACAGCAGTGCCTTGCCAGTACTCAGGCATCTCACACATCTGCAAACCACACAGCACCAATTTATGGACATTCCAGTGCCTGCCAAATGAAATCACAGGCAGTCTTCACTCACAACCAAGCTGTGAGACAGCATCAGTCATTTGAACACATTTGCAGTTTATGAAGTTCAGTTACAAGCAAAAAGTGGGACCCAGTAAGTGTTTCGCAAGTCTCAAGCAGGTCTTAAGTCTCTGCACTCAAGTCCAGAGTCAGAACTGGCAAGTCCCAAGTTATGTGTACCAGGAAACGTTTTTGTTTATTTATCTGTGGCGTGAAACTATGGAACAGATTTAATATGGAACTAAAATAATATCCAGACAAAGACAAGTTTAAAATAATTTAGAAAAACATGATTTTTCACAAGGTACAGGGATTAAAATGTATTCTTTCCAGATTTATCTTCCTCTTTTTTTCTGTAAAATAATAATGGAAAATTGTACATATTTGATAATGGGTATTTGGGTGTATACATATATGGTAAATCAATTGGAATAAAGATTTAAATCAGTTTAGGAAGCTGGTTGATTAAAATTCAATGACTTCTGGAGAAGGGGTGGGGTTAAATAAGTTTGTACTTCTTCTCACTCCTTTTTGAATATGTAAACCAAGTCACCATGTGTTTGACTATTTATTTTTCTCTGTGTTTTTCATTGTCTGTAAATATTACTTTTTTTGTCTGTCTGCTTTTGAATAATAATTAATAATTTCCTTTTTTTGAACATTCGAAACAAATCCAAATGTCTCAAATCAAGACAATATACTTCAAAATCTTTGGGGCTTAGGGGACAGTATCAAGTATTTTTAAGTCAAAAGGCTCAAGTCTTGCTGAAATCACGAGTCATAGTTGTTGGAGTTCAAGTCGAGTTGCAAGTCTTTTTAGATTTTGTCAAGTTGAGTCTTAAGTCTTTGGACTTGAGTCCAAGTCATGTGACACAAGTCCAAACATCTGGTTACAGATTCTTGTATATGATGCAAACAATAAAAAGTGAGTATATAGGGAAGAAAATCAACCTCATTACACTGAAATATCTTGTTACAAACACAATAATGGCTTACACAGAGGTCACTGAGTCCAGATCAGTTTGACCAAAAACCCCAAAGCCACTGGAGCATGTGCCCATTGTGTCGCTGGGTTTCCTTCAGAAGCCCAAAAAAGGTGTTTTTCCCTCTTTTGGCAGAGAGTCCAAAATGAAAGAAATATCTTTATCACCGTTATTCAACATGTTGGGTGAATGGAGCAGCCTTGTAGCATTTGTTACTGCGGACCCTCTTTCCTGTTTACTAGTGTGAGCAAGATAACATCGAATGAGGTATGAGTGTTTGGGCGAAACCATTTCTATGCAAAGTAAACTGCTTTTTCATCTAGATGCCTCGGAGGTTTACATGGTAAATGGACTTTGGGTAAAAATATTGGACAGGGCAGCCTGCTGTGGTGATGAACCATCCATCCTGAGTTAAAAATGAGTTTGCTGTTTTCATTTAAATGCTATGTTAAATTAATGTCCAAAATCCACAGTCTAAACACACACTCACCGCTGTGGCCTGACAGTAAGATATACAGTATTTAACAGTTCTGTTATTTATTAATGGAAAACTTGCCGAGCATGCATGCACCAGCTTTGTGTTAAAAATGTCTCTGATAGACTGCAATTTGGTAATGTTGAACACTACAATTAAATAGGTAGATAATTCATACAAAAATGTGTACAGCTATAAAACTTGTGAGTGAAAGTGTGAAGCAGGGCTAAAACTATCAATAATCTTCAATATTTTATTATTAATCCAACAATTATTTTCTTGATTAATCGTGTAGTCTTTAGAACATCAAAATAATAATAAAATGCCTGTCACAATATTCCTAAAGCCAAAGCTAAGACTGTCTAAAACCTTTTTTTAACCACCATTTGGAATCTAATTTGAGACCAATTTTACAAAACTGAAAAAAAAAAAGAAAACATGAATTGACATGTATTACTTCAGGATAGGGGGAATTTTGCCCAATATAAAACGTGACTTTATGGTGACATTAATGCAAGAAGCATTCTGTAAATTATTATCATTTTTTTATTCACCAGTTATTTTATTTAAAATTCTGCGTTTTTAAGACTTTCAAAATATTGATTTTAGACATTTTAATACTAATTAAGGCCTTGTTTTTCAATGCCCTTTTAAGACTTTTTAAGCGTCGGCAGGAACCCTGTTACATAGTTGTTACTTGACTATTGGATGGGCTGGGAACACTGTTTTAACAAACAGGACATTCCAAGCGTTACATGCAGGAATATGAACACACACTTTATCATTCAGTCTGTTGTGAATTACAAAAATATATCGGGTTAAATAAGGCCAGCACAGTAAAACACACTCTCTCATACACACAGAGGCTTGTCCTGAGTCAGATGACCGGCTGTTTCTGCTGCTCTATAGCTCTGAATGTGTTTGAATCATGAGAAAACAGAAGAGCTGAGAGAATCTGAGGCTGCGTTACTCCACACTGGACTCCTCTGACCCAGTTATGTAGAGCAGAAATGATTACTGGCATTTCCTTACTTAAGGAGCTGTTTCATGTTCTCTCATGATGCACAAACCATGTGCTCTGGTGTATGAGTAGCCAACTATCAGCACAGTTACTCAGAGGTCAATTATTGCTGAGAGATGCATTAATCTATAACTGTGTCCTCTGAAGGGCAGGCCAATGCAACCAGTGAAATTCACTGAAAATAACTGATGTCACTTCAGCCAACTTTTCTTTGTCGAACACACTTTCTATCTAAGAAATCTAAAAAAAATCTGAATGTATACTGAGCTAGTAAGCAGAGGTAGACAAGTAAAGTAAGTTAAAGCTAAATTACTGATGTTTGGGTATTAGTTTGCTTATTCTGGAGTGTTAAACTTTAAAAAAATATATATTTTAAGCCTTTTAATTAGATTACATTACTGATTTTTTAATAATTATTTTAAGTATAAAAACTCTACGTTGATACATGCTTTCTATATCATTGTTTTGTATAAATATTTTTTCCATTTGCATTTTTCACAAATTTTCCCTGGAGCTATTTGCTTTGAGGATTTTTCTCAAGAGTACAAATCGCCGGGAAAACCCAAGGACCCAGAAAAGCTCTGAACCTCCCTATCCTCTGGGTATGACACACACACACACACACACACACACACACACACACACACACTTAACATATATGATATATGCATTTAACTTACCCACTCCACTAGTTTGACGAAGCCCAGCGGCTCCTTCAGAGGCGACAAGTTGAGCCGAAATCCGGTCATCATGATTTCTGATCCAAAATCTTTACCCAGTTGTTGCTAAACTGTGGATGTTGGTCCAACAGGGAGGAAAAAGGGGGAGTTGTTTGACAGAATGACGTGGTTTTACTGCCGACGCTGCAAAAAATAACCAGACAAAGTTATTTAAAGTGACTTTTATAACCAAAATTTGCAATAAAGCGACTTTATTCAATTTCTGCCACTGAGGTGAGATGATTGGCCTTACTGAAAATATACTTTTACGCGTTTAAGGAACTTTAAACAACACATTTCAATGGAAAATCATAAGATAAAGTGGATATTTTTTGCAGTGTAGTCTGAAAACCGAGTGGCTGGCGCTCCACTTGGTGATGCGCAAAATACGCAGGCGATGTAGCGGATAAAGAGTGTGCCAAATTACGCTTTGCTTTTGTCGAGAAAGCGTCATGCGTATTAAATTACAGGAAAATGATGCTAAATGAAAAAGCGTGACTCTATCTCATTGCTTCCACACTGTTGCAAGAAAGCTTTGTTTTCCATCTGAGCTGGAAAAATAAGTCTCCAACTTCTTAACGATCACACTATAAAATCCCACCGAGACAACTTCAAATACATGCAGTTGCCACAATGAATAATCAGCACAGTAACACCAGGAGACTGAAGTTACAGCCGGAGTACCAAAAGGCACCAAAAGTTTCCTACTGAGTTTTCATTGGATCCATCCGCCGGAGTCCGCAGGCTGCCTCCTCCTTGCTGAGTGTGCAGTTACTGTGAAACGCCTCTCCGGTGCTGGCTGGGTCATATGACTCTCAGCAAACCACAGATTCTCAAAATTCTCTAACAAAGAAAAAGAAAAGCTCAGGGACAGGCTGCAGTTGAACAGTTAGATTTAGTAAAGGGTCATTTCACAAGATGATCCGATGAGAGTCCCATGTCTAACATGAGACTGAACTTAAAACATTCTTCAACTGCACATTTCAAATTACACCACACTTCTAAGAGAAACCATTAAAGGGGTGCTCCCCTCAAATTTACAGGTTAAGATAAAGTATATTTAGCATTCCTGTACTGACATCCACTATCCTGTTAGTCATTGATGAAAAAAATACAATGGCACCGATATGATACGTGCAATAATTGCGTGAATTGATGTTTTCTTTCATGACTTTATGTTTAGTCTGCTTGCCATATTATTGCCTTAAAATTATTTTATGTCTGGATGTTTTTGTTGCGATGTCTAATTGCACTGCTTAGACTACTGTTATATATTTCTTTTTTCCCCCTTTTCATTTAGGAATTAGTCTAGCATTCACATTATTCTATATCATAAGTTGTCTGCACTTTTATGTTTTTACTGTATTTCAGTAAAGAAGACTAGGTGAACATTTATGTGCTTCTAATAAGGATCCTTGAATAAACAGTAAGTTAAAGGTCCAGTAAACAGGATTTAGCAACATCTAGCAGTGAGATTGCAGAGCTGAAATTTCTCCGTGTCAAGCATGTAACAGAACTTTGGTGACTGACATGAAAATGTGAATGACCCTATCTAGAACCGCTATTTGGATTGTCCGTTCTGGGCTACTGTAGAAACAACATGGCAGACTCTGTGGAAGAGGACCCGCTCCCTATGTAAATATAAACAGCTCATTATAAGGTAATTAAAGGCCAACAATTCTTATTTTCATGTGATTATAAACCAAAAAAAACATATTTCGGAATATTATATACCATTTCCGCCACTAGATGCTTGCTGTCTTTACCTTAGAATGAATGAGTCATGAGTTTTTATTTATATATATTCAACGCGTCCTCTTGCGTTTTCACCCCGGCCTATGTAGTTCTCCTGCATGCTTGGCACACAGGAGAAGTTTCAGTTGGTTAATTTTAATTAACTGCCAAATTTATCTAGAGTTTTACAGTAGGTTCATACAGGTTAGCTAATGATACATGAACAGGTGAAATCTGCCTTCAGACAAATATTAAAAATAAAAGTTTTGAATTATAAATGAACAATAATATACGCATATTTACTTACTTTCAAGGATATTTTTCTTTTTTAAAAATGATTGAAAATTACACACCCATAAGATGAAGTGTTTGCTAAATATAATTTGAGTTTTCCTTTGCCATTTTTGTACATTTGTGTAGTGTTTCTGTTTTTAAAAAACCCAGAAAGATGTTTAACTGGCAAAACGGGACTCCTAAAAACCTTGATATTAGAGGATGTAAACATATAAGAACTAAAAATGTTAATACTAAACAAATGAAATATTATTTGAAATCAGTCTGATATATAAAAGTAGTCAAAAAAATCAACAGTTCCAAACTGACAGGGTGGCATCTTTAATCAATGTATTGTTGACAATATAGCAAGTTATGTTAGTTAAAATATCAGTTGTGTCGGGAGAGACTTTGGGACAACCAACATATACATACGAGTAAAACAACAACAACGTAAAGAAAAAAAAGTATTCACAAACAGTTTTTCATTCAGCACACACAAGGCATTCACACAGGACTACACACACACACACACAGAAGCTAAAAGCTTGACAGTCACAAAAAAAACAGTCACACTGCCACTTCAGTCAAGCAGGTTTGGATATTCTTCTGTTGGTACAAAAACGGTTGTTCTGACAAAAAAAAAAAGAAAAACCCTATTCTCTAGCATGGTCGTCTCCCTAACCTGCCTCTCTGCTTTCAGTCAAACTATTTGTCGTATGTACAAGTGAGAAGGCAGTATGGCCGCATCGTTTGTAAATAAGAATATTTACTGCAATATTTCTGGCAATTTTTTTTCTCCCTTGTCATACAAAATAATATTTCTCTGAGGTAAGAACCGAGACAGTATCAAAATAGTAAAATCATTGTTTTACTTAAATGCACCACATAATTGGAAAAAGAAAACGACAACTGTGTTGTGTTGTTACTCCAGAACGAGAAAACAAATGATCTGACAGATAACAAGTGGCGACAGCTTTGGAAAAAACAAAACAGTAGGAAGATAAAGAAACAGTGTGTCATTGTTTTGGTAGCTGTGTTGTTTACCAGCTTGTCTGTGTTTGAGCAGGTCGATCGGAGCGAGCGGCCAGAGACGGGTGTCAGTGACATCACAGTTTTTGTCAAGGTCTTTCCTAAAAATCACAGAAAACTAGCAGGGTCAGTGTGCGTGAGGGAAACAAATGAAGTCACTGAAGGTCTGATAGCTGGAGTGAAGCCGCTCAGGGGCGAGAGCACTCTGCACCCTGTGGTCACAGCTGGACAGTGAGAATATGTGGAGCTATGAAGTGGCTAAATGTCCGAGAACAGTGTGCAGGAAGAGAATAAACTGCTGAAGTTTTAAAAGTTTAAAAGTTGAGCAGGACAGCTCTGTGAGATGTCACTTTGTGCTGAATGTCAATAACAGCACACTAACTTGTGAACAATTTTAGTTTAGCATGTTAAGATTTGCTAAATGGTAGAGTTGCACAATATATCATTTTTTAAAATCTTAATCGGGATGTAAAATTTGCGTGATGAAAACACTGCACTGAGAGATTTCTTTAAATTAATTGATTAAAATGTTACTATAATTCTTTTATTGGTTCCTTTTGCGTTCACTTCAATTTGTTCAATAAAAGATTGTCCACTTTAAAAAAAAAAGTATTTTATATTTTAGCTAAAAGCACTGGAAAGACAGAGCTGAGTATACTTTGATATAGGCTTGTTTATCGCAAGTAATATCACTATATTTAGATTTATCACATATCGCATATATAGGAAGTAGAGGCAAAGTCAGGGTCATAAAGTAAGTATTAGACACATTAACATTTTAGATGGGTGGAAGAACGCAGTGCTCACTGCTCAGCCTGAAAAAAAATTCAAGTATTTTGTTACTTGTATTAAGCTATGTGTCCTGTGATGTCACCAGCCCCCAGCTCCCTCTTAATCCCTCCTCTCTCTGCGACACAAAGATCCCTTCACTCTGAAAGGGCCAACTCAGCAATGTGACTTAAACACACCTGCAAACAGGAGTGACACTCTGCTGAGATGCTCTGAATGGGAAGATAATTAAGTCCAGAAGGCATTTTCAGCAAGTTCCCATTTATACCTGGGCAATGAATCCAAACATCACTGGGCACGTTTACAGTTTCCCAGAAACACCGCTGCGGAAGTTTCCCTGCTTTTCAGGAGTTAAGGCAGTGATACCAAGGGCAATGTTTCGCTGATCAGCAACTGTGCTCCACCAACTGCCAGAGCATGGCCGGCACACTGCTGTCAGACAGTCACTCCTGATCTCAAGTCTCACTTTTTTTGCCTCTTGGTTATTCTCTATTAAATTGCCCAAGGAAAAAAAAACACACTCACTACTTTATCATTTGTCACAACGCTGTGTCTCCTTTCAGAATAAAAGGCCGGCAAAGCAAAAGGAAGAGTGTTCTCTATTCCCCCGATCAACAAGAACATTTGCATAAAAGGAATACTACACAATCCTTAAAAGGAAGAAATCTCAGCGCACACGCACACGCACACGCACACACACACACACACAGCAGAACCAACATTTAACACACACACACACACACTCACACACACACACACTCTTCAGCCCAGGAGCCACATAATCTTTCATAAACACATAGTTAGATCATCTTCATTCCAGTGAAGACAATTTCTGCAATGTATTTTTCTTTTTTTTTTCTTTTTTTTAAACATCAACTCTTGGTCTTATACAGCAAAGACTGGTTTCCAGACCATTCACCATCGTGAAGACCCAATTTGAAACTATTAACTGAAATCTCATCTTGTCAATTTAGTTTTGGGGCTGTGGCAAGACTAAAGTTATTAATGGAGACTTAGTTTTTTATAACTTTCTCAATCATTATTCTCACAAAAGCTGGAGAAATATAATCCGGTGTTTACACATATGTGGTGGCCTGCCATGGTTAAACATAGGCCACCACATATGGATTTTATATTTTTGGAGCACTGATGAAATAATATACGATTTGGTTACTCATTGCACCACACTCTCGGAGTGCAGGGCATACTCTGGGCACAGATGGAGCAGCAGAACGCCAGGTGCAATGAAGCTTAACTGTTCATTCTGCTAGGTCTAAAAGTTTGAATTCACTTGCAGCAGCTGCTCCTCTCATCCATCAACCTGATCTGATCATCTCTGAACGGATCAATAGATCAATTATCCACCCTGCGAGTCACAAACTGCTGCTGAGGAAAAAAAGAACTCATGTAGAGCTCTGCCTGAATGCGGTCACAGACCTGCAAAGCCTCCGAATTCAGAGATGGGACACAGACTGACACAAAGGGACACATAAAAGAGGCATTTAAAAGAAAAACTTCAAAACAAAAACTAAAGTTTGCTATCATCGATGACCTTCTGTCGTCAGCTACCGCCACACATACTCTGTAAAACCTGACAAGTTTATCTTACTTCATGTAATTTTGGAAACTGAGTGCCTTGGAAATGTAAATATAGCTATTAATCTTAAATCGTGTTTACTTTATAGCTTGGGTTAAGTTTACTCAAAATTTAGCAGCATTTACTTGTTGCAACTAAAAAAGGACAAGTGAGATTACCTTGTTCTTCTTAAGTGTTAGCAACATCAGTAAACCAAGTTAGTCTGAGTTAACATGATCATGACAAAGAGGCTTTTGCCGATGACGAAGGTAGGAGATGTGCAATTTCTGTTTTCTCGACATGTTTAAGATAATACAAATATGACTGACTACAATGCAGCTGGCAGAATACAAACATATAGCACAGTTTACCTGGTTTACTGAAGTCGCTAAATTAAACTTGTCATTTTTAAGTTGCAACAACATCAGAAAATTAAGTACATTTAACTAAATTTTAAGTAAACTTAAAAAATTGATGTAAACATCAATCAAAACTATATTTAACTACATTTTTCAAGACAATGGGTTTCTTAGGGGTTTTTTTTTGTTTAAAATAAGTAAAATCAACTTGTCAGATTTTACAGTGTGCACTCTAATTTTGTGGGAAACACTTAAATCTGAAATTCACAAAACATTAAAAACATCACTTTGAAGTGGCTAAATCCTCCCTCCATGAATAGAATTTGTGGTACAATTGGACCTTCATGACGTGAATGCTCTGTGACCAACATAATGGCAAGTCGATGATCATTTATATACCTGCAGAGATGCACCCATAACATTTTTTTTGGCAGAGTAAGAGTACAAAATAATCAGATAGTACTTGATAGATGTCGGCCCTTTATAATTTGGACCATCACTTCTAATTAACAGCGAGTAAACTGCAGAAATAATATAATAATACATAATATAATATCGGCCATAATTAAAGTGGAGAAGCAACATATAAGCTGTCAGTCAATGTTATCGGTGCACCGTTATATACAATGATCATCGCATTTCTTCCTTCACATAAAAGACAAAGCTAAGTAGAATCAGACATGTAATTTTTTTTCTAAACAATTCTGTACACAATACACGGGGCGCGGTCATTGGTGTGGGTGTGGCTTCATATTTCTGTCTCTCATCATCTTTCTCACTTTGACTCGCCATGGATTCACTCCGTATGTAGCCGCCAGGAGCTCATTCACAATCGTCTTATTTGTGTCGGCATGGAAAAAGTCCGCTGACACACTGCCTAACAGCAGCCAATCACATTCTGACATTGCAATATGTCTAGCCTATCAGTGCAACATGCCGAGGTGCTATTTGGGGGCGGTGGCACATGGGAGTGAATGCACGGTTTATCATCATAATCGCAACTTCCTGTCGCTCACTTTACCTCTCGCACACATTCTTCTCTTTCTCTTTTTCCCTTGCTCCCACTTGTTTGCCATTTATCAGTGGTGTGTGAGTTTCCAAATTCCCCCTCCACTCTGTTGGAAAACCAACAACAGCGTTTTGGAACTGAGGGGGAAGAACGGTGAATTTTAAGGGCGTCTCAGGTTTTTAGGAACGTTTCAGGGGGTTCTCAAGCTTTGGGAGTGGGATCTATTAGCAGTGCACGCCACCTCCGTTTTCCGGGGTGGCGTCGGAGGCCAAAAGGTGAAGGGCTGAGGGGGTTTGTTTTGGGGTTAGGGTGAAGGGTGGGGGTTTAGTAGCTCACTTCAAGCTCACTCTCTGTGAGCTTAGCATTGTCTCTGACTTCGTCAAATGTGTACGTCTTCACAATCTTCCCGTTCTTAAAGACTGTGTGCAGCAGGTCCTGAGGAAAAAAAAAAAAAAAAATTCGGGTGAATAAAAAAGAAACGGGGTACAGAAGGACAGGTAAAAAGGAGGGTAAGGAGGGGAGAGCAAAAGAGAGGGGGAAGCAGAAAAAGATAAAGGTAAGACTAAAGGCAGGTTAGTGTTGGTGAACTTCTTTGTGCTTGACTCATTCATATGTACAAAAATAGATACTTTATTGTTCTGTACAGGAAAATACTTTATACAAAAGTTACATTCACAATCAAACACAACAGGAGACATCTAAACATAGAACATAAATATCGAAAAAACAAAGAACAAAGGCTAAAATAAATTAAAGAAAAAGAATGAAGAAAAATGTCTGAGCGTTGAACTCACCACGCCATACTCCTCCAGGTCGCCCTTGCCCTCTTCCAGGGTGACAAAGTCGCCACTCTGCGTCCGGTGCAGAGACAGGCGACCTTTCTTCGACCTTTTGTTAGGGTCCGCCACTGGGTCCTTGAACACATTCACCTTTTCCACCACGGAAAGGGAAACAAAGTTTTGTACTGATTTATCAAAGGCTAAATTGTATAAAACTTGGGATGAAAGATTTGGCTACTTTTGCTCTTGAAAGCCTGACACCGACAGTAACTAAGAGGTTAATTAAAACAAAAACAAAACAATAATAATCTCAAGAGGCTTTTCCTTTTAGTCCAGCATTGCATTGACTTCAGCATGGCATTTCAAAGTGCTAAATATCCGTTTAAAGGTGGCGAAAGTTTAATGTTTTGTGATGTAATAGTCTTGGCTTCTGTTTTTTTTCTGTTGACAGACAGCCAGCTAACTGTGTTAACATACAGTAAGATACTGTCCACCATCTGGTCTCCACTGGTTAGCCAGTCACTCTGCACTGTGCACCAACTGGGTGGGAGCTAGCTAGCAGCTAAGCAGTGGGATGGCGTGCTGGTGGTGCTAAGAGAGCTAGTTAGCAATACTAAAGGAGGCTTGCAGCTCAAAATTAAGCTGTTTATTCAGCGGGGAGACCTCGGGAAAGAACGACGGGTGGTCACAATGAATCCGCAGCAAAGGCAGCATGGGTCAGGGTGTTGTTACCAGCGGTAATCACAAAATATGTGGCTAAGCTAGCTAACTTTGACCCAACCTAGCTGGTGTGCAAACATAGTGTCAGCTAGCTAAACAGTGTTATATCTTCTGGCAGGTCATCTGCAGACTCTTGTCAAGTGCAAACACTTGTAAACGGCTACATTACTCGCTGTTAAATTACCATAACTGTTAACAAAATGCTTACTGAAACACAGTAACTACCTTTCATTGGATCAGTACTCACCCCCAGTCCGTTAGTGACCACATAGCTGCATTTAAAGGAGCAGTTGAGCAGATCTCTGGTCAGTTTCTGCAGCAGTGCCCCTCCAGACCCGAAGGCGATATTCTCAATGGACCACCTGTGTTGCTTCATACCCTCCACTATCTGTAGAAAAACACACACAGTAACATTATGTAAGAGATACAACCTATTGCTATGGTAGTGCTGTGTCTCATAGCAACACCGCATCAATAATAAGCATGCGTTTATACCTCTTGCAGTGTGTTGATATCAACTCCGTCTCCCTGGATGACTCTGATGTACGGAGGGAGAACCTTAAAACCTTTGGAGTTCTCCACTGGATGAAACTTCTTACCCAGGATCTCCAAAACCTGACAGATGTAAAAGTAGAGAGCAAGCTAGAAAGTTAGTGTCCTGGCTTGTTTTGAGATTTTGGCTGAAAAGACAAGCTGTCCACGCGACCACACCTTCAAAACTGTATCGAGCGGGTTTCCTGAGTCTGGTCGGACAACCAGCGGAGCATCCGCACTACGCGCCTCGATCAGCGACCGAAGGTCCTCTCCCCAGATCTTCTCGCAGGCGTTATAGATATCGTAGCTGTCGCTGACGATGGAAACGGGCACGCTGGGAAACTGCTTGATGATGTGCTCAAAGGCGTCTTTTTCATGGTCTTTCCCCCACGCTGTGATGGTACTGCACAGAGAACGACAAAGAAATCATTATTCTCTGTCCTACAATAATTTCTCCTCCCACATGGTTTATCAAAGCCAATATTCTTGGGTTGGTCTGAGTTTCCTGCCTTGCATAAACAAATAAACTAACAAGCAGAAAACTTGGAAAGCGCATACTTCCCTCATGGCCAAAGTTTTGGTGCCCCTACAGTTTCAGAGTGGTAAATACAAGTTGGATGGACAGCTGTACAAGCACATTTGTTGAGCAGCTGAGGAATTTGAATAGACAAGCAGGACATCACATAACCGATAAGGTTATAGACTATGTCGCAATCTTTAATAAATGACATTGTCAGGGGCATCACGCTATGCTGTTGGATTGTTGTTTCCTGTTAGATGTCAAACAGATCACAACAGCTTATGTCAGGACATTAACAGTTTGCAATGCTGCATTAACTCTTATCCAGCCCCTCACTCTTTATTTCTGTAATTTACTTTCTCTGTCAACAACAGTGAACAATGATATGTGTATCTTATCTACTTCAGAATTTAATAGACTCCTCCTTGGCTCATGCTATATCTTTTAATCAAATTTCATGTAAATCTGGCCAGCAGTTTTTCTGTAATTCTGTTGACAAACAGACAAAACAAACCGATAACACGACCTCCTTGGTAATAAATGAATGGACGATACTTTCCACCATTCATTCAAAATATAGAGAGGGATATTAGTGAGAGGTTTAACAGCAGGAAACAGCACTCCACATGGCAAGAACATTTGATCAGTTATTTATTTGGAAGAAAGAATATGGAGCAAAAGAGAAACTTAGGTGGAAAAGCATGTTGAGGTAAAAACGTTCTCATAAAACAAAGACAAGAACGACTGAAGACAGTCACAAGACATTCATCAAATGTTACTGCCACAGATCGTCCAGAGGAGGGCAGTACACTCCAGGTTTTAGCACGGACGACACCAGGGCTGGGCCAAACTGTAGTTTCTAAAGGTTAACTCAGGTCTGGTGGAGCCACATTAGACACCTGATGAATTACTGTCAAGAGGCAAGACAAGGACACCCAAACTAAGAAAAAAAAGACATTGTTCATCTTCTTCCCGGTCAATATGGCCCTGAAGACTGTCAGTTTTATGTGCTGAGGTTACGATATCTGAAATGCCTGCCACCACCCCTATACAATGAAGATATCTGGAATTTTGTTTCCATTTTTTTCTATTCGGTACTTTGTGAAGATTTAAAAAAAAAAAAAAAAAAAAAAAAAGACGCAAATGAAATACTTGTTCTGATTTGTTGGCAGTTTGTTTACAGGGCAGGTCTGGTCATTACTCATTAGTCATTTAGGAAACTGGTGGTTTTTGTTTTTAAGTAAATTTCTGTACACCTATATGGCTTTTATTGTTCTTCACAGGTCATTTCTGTTACATTCACAGTGTACAGTAAACACTGGATATACGAGCTCTGAAGGTGACACACCTCTGCTCTGAAACACCCGCCCATCCCTTTCTGTCTACATCCAAATCAAAGTGGAATTTCACTGTGACTCCTCCCTCTGAGGTAGAAACCAAACAGACTTTAGGAGGGGGGGGGGCATTACATAATAGTTACTATGACAACTTCTGCCACTATCCCACAATGCACTGGTGCGGGGAAGAAGGGTGCGCTGGAGCAGCAATAACTGCCCTGGTGGCAAGGAGGAAGCGACTGTGTGTGCATGAGAGCGAAACAGAAAGTGTGTGTGCAGGATAAATGGATCAGTGCCATAAAACAACACCATGTGAGGGGCAAGTGCGTCAGGCCAGCAGCCAATCAAAACCTTCACCTCCAGCCAATCACAGCCTTCCATTCACAAACTGAGATAGATGAACCGGATAATTAGTGTGAGGGTGACCAAGCTCTAATCAGGGAAGCAAATTAACACCACCCTCAGCCAAACGATGAGTACATTTCCACTCGGGGGTTGATAAATTCCCTCCATCAACAGCTTTGGCAAATAATAACCCAACTGTTATTTGAAACACGTTTTCTATTTTGAAAATCAATTTGGCTTGTGAGCCAAAAAGTTTACTCTGAGTCCTGGCTCTGAGCCAAAACGTGGACTATCTCACCAGAGGCGGGACTGGAGATGAACAAAGAAGAGACATGCCTGCTGTACTTTAAGGGAATCTGTGAATATGTGTGTTTATGTCGATAATTAGTGTTGTGCACAGGAATTCATCAGCCTGCAGGGGCTAAAAGTTATGCTTTAATGTTTTTGTGAACTTTGCACGTCCCTTAAAAGGAGAGTTGAGCATGTTGGCAGTCGCCCATCATAACTTGGAAATCTTAAACTACTGTTGGTGAACTAATTCTCTGCACCACAAAAGGCAAGATGCCACTAAATTTTCTGGAAACGCTCTATAGCTAAGAGATGCAGGCTACACAAGCAGGGACAAAGCTTTAATACACAACATTAAAGGGGCTCAAAGCAAAATTCAGAGTGTATGAGTTGTCTGGTTATGGTTCTCGACACGGAGGGGGCTGAGCCAGCTGCTATCTGCTGTTAACGGTGCTAACTCCATAAACAGAGCTAAACAAGAGAAACAATGCTGACAGGGCTAACAGTGTAAACCAGGGGAGAACCTGAGGGTGGGTACTACACTTCTGCTATGACCCTGTCACCATATCAGTGGTAACCGCCATATGAGCTGAGTACAAAGTGGCAGCAATGAGCTAACATGCAGGGCTGTTTGGAGCCAGGTCAAGGCCAAAAGGTTTGTTAATTTGAAAAAAAAAAAAATGTTTGATTATAAAAATATAATTTGAAACTGAAACTTCAAGTTTTAATCTTGAATTGTAAAAGAAATCAAACACATTTTCAAAATAAAAATACATGTAGGAAAATGTTAATATATATTTAAATGTAATTTTTTATTTACCTCTGAGGTCTCATCTTTTTCAGTTGAAGGTTTTATGTTTTCAGATTCAGATTATTTTTTTCGCATTCAAATCTCTTTTTTTTGTTTTAGATTTTTTTTTTTTACTCACAGATCGAATTTTTTTAGTCATAGTTTTGGCCCTGAATTTAGATGTGTGCGTGGGGCTGCCCCATGAAAGTTCAACCAAACAGCATAGGGGGAAACACTAATCTGTAATTTGTAATTTAATAAAAAAGCCCCTGAACCCTGAACACGAAAGGTATCGTATGGTACAAGTTACACCCACTTTTTCTTTAATATAATATAGTCTCTGGCTTTTGTTTTATATCTACTGTCAGCAAAAAGATGTTGCATATTACCTATGCAGCATTTGCATATTCAGCATGGATTAGCTCAAAGGGCTAACTTGGCTTGTTTACTATGGCCTTTAGGCAATTATGTGGACGTTGCTGTAAGTCCCACAGAAGACATACTTTATTAAAGGCAATTCAATTTTTGTGTAATATTTGTACTGAACAGTAAAATGCAATTCCACTGACATAATTTTAAATCCGCTTCACCTCTACTAACATACTGTACATGCACAACCGGACTGTCTCCCCACAACAAACCACGCAAAGCTCTGATTAAAACACTCAGAGGTGACATGATTTAATTTTCTGCTCAGGAAGTCACTACTTCACAACATCTCTACAAAGCAAATAGTGGTTTGCTGCTATATTGTTGCTTTGAATGTTACATACAGAACCTTTAAATAAACCAAATGTTGAGAAAAGTGTATGTGTGTGTCTACCTGTGCTCTGCGGCAGGCACTGAGAAGCCTGGCACGGGGTCCTTGGTGCCGTAGTACTTCTTAATGACTCCGATGCCGGCAACCGTGTCTGTGCCCTTGAAGTTGACCAGATGGGCGGAGGCCCCAATGCCCGCAGTCTGCAAATAGGAGGGAGATGATGTTAGAGGAGGAAAAGGGCGAAGATTTTGCCTGAAATCACTGTGTTGTTATCCATTTTTTTAAATAATTAACATCTTTTATATGTCTCATCAGAAGACAAAAACAATAAATATTTGACAACAGATCTCAATTCATGGTCCACTTCGTGGCTTGTTTCAGAGATTTCTTCCATAACAGTCTGATATTGCTGAAAGATGCAGAAAAACGCTTGTAGGTGGACCTTGTTTGGAGACTGTTTTATCAGAACACTAATTCGAAGGTCAGGAATGAACTTTCAAGCTTAGCCGTATTTGATCCTGTGTAAGGGTAAGCATACGAGAAAACCTCAACAAAATCTACTGTATCGTATATAAAAGTATACCTCTTGTGAGGAGACGCCCCTGTAGCCGAAGTCATGTAGTTTGTACGCTAGTCCGTCCAAGTTCCCAGAAGTCTCAAGGAGGTACTTGGCGAGGATCTTCTTCTGCTCTCTGGAGTTGGTCGCCACAGTGATGGGGTACCAGATCTGAACCAGGATGGTCTGATGGAGGGTAGAAGGACAGTCAAGCTCCCTATTTATTTTAACTTCAGTGTGTCTGAAAGTTTCACTGCAAAAGTTCCTGATTTCTCATTTCTAGCGCTTCACTGAATGTTATTAATTTATTTTTACATTCAAAGCTTTATGTGAGGTTTTCCAATGAAGCTTTGAATGTCTATCATCAAATTTTATGTCATTACCATAAAAAACTATTGAAAAAAAACAAAATCCTTGATTTGATAAAAGTGAATTGTCGCAATAAATTATTTAGTACTTTTTTCTAAATTTAAATCAACTTGAGGTAATTTATCATGCTGTTGGGTTGCTGTTAGGTTGTGCCGCAAATGGATCTACTGCCAGCATTGTTTTTAGCAAGGGTTTTTACCAGCTATTGGACAAAAAAATTATGTTGTCAAAGCCTATTAAGCCAGTTAAGTGAACATAAAATCGGAAACAGCAAAAGTTGCAGCTCAAGTGCTTTTCTGTCAGCACTGAACTGCCCAATAAATGTCTGGTCCAGTCACCCTGCTTTCCCAGTATCCAACTGGTATTTAAAACCCCAAACTAACAGGCTCAGAGGGATCAAAGGCGGCTGCTCATTCACACAAGACAAACTGTGGGAAAAATACATTCCTGGATGCCCCATGTCAACTCTGGCCCTGAGTCACACATTTCAACATGAAAACAAGTGGCTTATCTGTACTCGCCGCCACCAAATTTTATGAATACACACTTTCTATTATCATAAGTGAACAGTATGTGTGTGTGTGTGTGAGAGAGTGAAAGTCTCTTTGCTCTACATTTATCCATTTTCACATACTGTGGCTAATTTTTCAAGTATCATTTTCAAAAATCATCCTGCTAAAGTACACGTCTGATTCAAGATATAATCAGGGTATTACATATTAAATCACAAGTACAGCCTTCCTACAAAAACAAATCGATCTAATGTGGTGACCACTGTGATTATTATGTAATCACACTGTGTTTGAAACGAGGGATGCCCCATGACACAACAGCATGTCACGATTCAATATTATTGCGATTTTAAAAGTTTTGGGATTTGTTGAGTTTTGTGCTAACATATATTGTGATTTATTACCTTTTTTTGTCAACTGTAATGATACCTCTAAAGGAAAATTTTGTCAACAAGGGTTTTCTGTTCAGCTCACTTTTATCATTTTCATTGCAGCAAAATCTATCTAGTGGAGCAAAACAGTATCTGATTTTATTGTTTGAGTAGGCAACCTTATGTTTAATTTGTATTTGAAATTTTAATAACTCATAATAAAAAAATACATACTTGATGTCCGTGTCAACAGGATGCTAGAATTTCTAAACTCGATTTCAAACCTTGAAAACTAAAGATACTTGATACCTAATTGATACTGAGGGCATAAAATTATAATAACTATTAAAAGATTAAAAAGAAAAACAAGGCTACCACACAAGATAACAATGACTTTTGTTTTTAGTAGCAGTTGCTGAATGACTGTAGAAAGTAACAATAAGAGAGCGAGAACATACAGCTGGTACCGGTGTGTCGATATGACTGAAAATGAGTCTTCAAACAATTTTAAATATTCAGAACATATACGTATATATATATATATTATTTTTGACAATATATTGTCAGGCAAAATATACATGACAGCAATAAAAAAAACAGGATCTAAAGCCATCATTCCTTCTCCCTACTGATTTAAAAGTAGTTAAGAATGAAAGAAAATCACATTTTTTGCAAACATCCGACTCTAACTCTTCACTTGACTTTGCCTACTAATACCATGCAGTGTGCTTTTACCCTATGACCCTGAGCAGATCACATGCCTCCTCAGACTAATCATGATCTAAACCATAATATGGACTTATGTGACTAACAGAGCAAGGCTGACGTCCACATACACCCCCCACCCCACACACACACGCATATACAAACACAAGGTCATGTGCCCTCAGCCTTAACGGCATGTTGACCTTTTCACGAGGAATCGATATGCACTTAAACACTATAACAGGATCCACGCTTGATGTCATTTGTCTTACTTCCTATTTCTCCTGAAAGCTGTTTAATTTTCATGACGTAAAATAATAGCAAATGTGTGTTTTTTGCATTAAATTGAATGCTGTCTGAGAGGTGAGATGATTGTGACATTGTGTGACAGTTTGTTAGGGGTTATGTCTTTTCATGGTAAAATGGGGCAGCAGTACGGTAAAAACAACACTCGGGAGGAATGTGTGCACACAAACAGACACTCGTGCCAACATCACTTCTCGGTCAACGTCCCAGAACAAAATGGAGGGAGATAAGGGATGAGAGTGGGGGGGGATGAGGGAGGTCGGGGGGACAGAGAGCAAAAAGAGCAAGAGAGACATAAGAAAAAAAGATTATGATGATGGAAAGAAAGAAAAGAAGAAGAAGGGACAGCAGTAGCAAAGGGGAGAAACAGCCCAAGGACGGCAGGCTGAATGCTATGGCTAATTTTACATGAAGAATGACTGTGTGTGTGTGTGTGTGTGTGTGTGTGTGTGTGTGTGTGTGTGTTTATGCATGTATTTATATCAGCCGTGGAGACTGTGTGTGTGTGTGTGTGTGTGTGTGTGTGTGGTGTATCCAAATTTATCAGGACAGTGTGTGTGTGTTGTGACTGTGCTCTTGGCTGTGGGTGACCTACGTCCAAGCACTCTTTCCTTTCATTGGTGTATTGGTCATTATAGTTGAGTGTGTGTGTATGTGTGTGTGTCACATAGATCCTTATGTAAGTCAACTGGACTTGCAAAACTTGCTGGGATACTTAAGTAAAAAAAAAAAAAAGAGAGACAGAAAGGCATCTACAAAATCAAAGAAAAAACTGTCACTATTGAGAAATGTGTCCACAAAACTTTCACACATGTCCCTTTGTACAAAATGTCAAAAGCTTTTTGTATCTATGGATCAAAATACACTAAGCTTGTTTCCTTTTGATCATCATCTAAGGAATTGCTTCATGAGAGAGGTCAGACACAATAATAATGAATGGACAGACATGGGAAAAGAGAGACACAGAGAGCATCAGTCAAAGAGAGCAGTTAAGAGACAGGGAGGGAGACGGAGTGAAGATATCGCTCATGGTTAAATGAATTTAAGTTCTGCCGAGTCACTGACGACAGTCTGTTCATGCAGCATTAAGCTCATGAGATCTTCCTCGTCTCGGGGCAGACTCACACAGTGCATAAACTCAACGTCATAAATGCAGCACAGACACCAGACTGCCTGCTTCAAATCAGGAAAATCTATTTTTCTGTGATGTACTTTTTCCTCACAAATGACACATAGCTTTATATTAGTGTGTTTTAAACACGGCAGGAGAAGAGAAAACAAAGTCCGCACACTAGATTAGATGGAGAAATGTCTGCTGAGTCACTCCTGTGTTAGGAAGATATTGATCTCAACTAAAACTTAATTTTGTTGTTATTATTACTTTATCTGTTATTTACTGATAAATCATAGTTGTTCGATAAGGATACATTGGTGAATGGTTAAGGAATTATTAACTATGTGATTTTGTTAA
The DNA here is from genome assembly GCF_026936395.1 of Plectropomus leopardus. Classification (NCBI taxonomy): domain Eukaryota; kingdom Metazoa; phylum Chordata; class Actinopteri; order Perciformes; family Serranidae; genus Plectropomus; species Plectropomus leopardus. The sequence goes on along the minus strand of NC_142197.1, from coordinate 14,666,703 downwards.
TTGTCCTTTGTATTTATTCATATTTATATATTAAAATATGCTTTAAACTGTTAAAAGTTAATATATTGTTCAAATTTGCTTTTGCAATAAAAAAAAAGTTTCTTCATGTTGCTGACAATCGTTTTGTGCTTTTTTTTTTTTTTATAAGTATCGGTTTAGGTGCTTGTACAGTTTTTAAAGCATAATTTCAGCACTGGTGTCGGAAAAACCCCAAACCCAACGCCTGTTATTAACGGCACCAAAGCAGCTTCCGTTTTTATAAGAAGACCATCATGGAAACAAGGCCTCCGGCTTATATTGTGGTTACATCCTCGTGATTTGTAACGTGCGTAATGACTGCGGCAAAGTGCAATATGTGCAAAATCAATCAATCAATAAAAAAGACAATGCGCTTGGAACTAACTCCGTTATAGGTGAACCCAGCGGCCCTTCCTCTCTGCATTTTAATTTACTTTAAGCCTGCGTCAAAGTGAATAACGTTGACATACATTATTTCCACAGTTCAGAATAATTTGATGTGAAGATGTGATGCCTCAGGGAACAGGACATTGGTTTATTGCTTTTGGGAGGAGGCCTCTTACCTCTGCTCCTGTTGTGTGTGTGATTACGGGTGAGTCAGTGGCAGCAGGGTAGCAATGAAGGTATTTGTCCTGGACTAGAAGCTTAAATTTGATGCAAATACAGTATAAATATATATAAAAAGGCATAGCAATTTTTTCTGTTTGTTTTTTGTTTTGAAAAAGTTGAGCAGTTTCAATGTATACGTAACAGTGATTAAATTGTTTTATTCTTCTTTTATTGAGTCTGATTCTCAACATCCTCTACATGTTGAGTGCCAGATGCTTCCATCAGGGAGGAAGTTCAAGAGATAAAAATTATTTGTTCCATTTTTGTTTTTTTTTTAAGTAAATTATAACCCCTGATGTAATTTCAGTGTATCTTCTTTTTCCATGATTCACAGTGTAGGAGATATGAATCTAATGCTGTGCTGTATGTATCTGATTCTGTAGTGATTTAGTACTTTTTGTCGAATACAACAACACCAAACAATCCCCTGACTCTCTGCTGTTGTACTTTTTTTTGGGCCAACCTTTATAAATGACTTTGCTGCAGTTACAGCACATCTCCAAGCAGCCATTAAGCGTCAAGTCATGACGGGGCTGTAATTCAGTGAGATTTAAGGAGAGATAAGAGGTGTCGTTGGGTGTGCTGCCAAGCAAAATAGTTTATGGCTCTTATAAAACCATTAACTCTCCATTGTAATAAAAAGGGCATAAATGCTGCTAATATAATTTTGTCTTTAAATCAATAATCAAATAAAGCTCACCGTTAAATCTCCCTGATATGCTTGGCAATGTAGTTTTCATAGCAATGCAAGTGGCACATTAAATTTAAACTGTTATACGAGGGCATAGAGATGAGAAATTTACAATGGCTTTAGAGCTGAAAAACACATCATTTGCCACAATGCAGCCATCCTTTCCTGCCTGACACACACTAATAGAATAATACACTTGTGTCATGTCAGGACATATGGGAATTGGCCTGCTATCCATTCTGGGCCCAGAAGACAAAGAAAACAAACGTACCTCCACCCAGTTGGTGAGCCAGTAGCATTCAGGGTCTGTGCTCTCCACAGTGAACAGAACGTTGCCTCGAGGAATGACGCTCCCCTCTGGCACCGCCTTGATTTCAATAGGAAGGTGTCCATTGTATTTCTGTAAACACACACACACAAATATCCCACTCAGATTCAGATTTACACGGTGGCAGTTCTGTCTCAGTGTCTTGTACAGAGTGTTTCTTTCTTGAGATGACCTCAAAAGAGGGAGACTAGAGTGACACACATCTGGAGGCGATACAGTTTTTGGTGAGATTCGACCTTCAGACTTGTGCTTCACGCCTGGGCACAATGTGGGAAGGCAGTGAGATTACATTATGGAAAATATAACTAAGCTTCCTGCATTTTAAACCCAGTCTGAAGCATATTTTGTGTTGCATTTCACACTTTAGAGCCTATACCATAATATATACTAATACCAAAAGAGATCAACATTCATGTGCTTGATGAGGGCCGTTTATGTGCTAGTTTATATTAAGGATGTGTGTGATTAGTCAACTTTCTTTCATTGAAACATGCACAAATACATGTGCACTGTTTGACGCAATGGATTAAACTGCGTGTGCATCTGTGCAAACAACATAAGTCCGCAGCCCTCCCTGAACGTCCACCATGATGGGGCACAAGAAACATCCTGGGAAGCCTGGACGTACGTACATGTGTGTGTGTGTGTGTGTGTGTGTGTGTGTGTGTGTGTGTGTGTGTGTGTGTGTGTGTGTGTGTGTGTGTGTGTGTGTGTGTGTGAATGGAGATTCCAAATGGTTCTAATAACTAGGTTAAATTGTGCTTAATTTTGACTGTTTAAAAAGTGCGTTTTCTTAATTTTATACTTGTCGACTCGTCTAAGTTTTAAAATTCTGCTTAAAAATCAGGGAAATTAGTTGTTAGGAACATCCTTAATTAATAATTAATCAATATAAAAGTCAGTGATTCATAAAAGACATGCTGCCAGACTGAGAGCTGATTCAGCAATGTGGTAAACAACGATGATTTTTTTTTTTTATATGTCCTGTTTCATGTATTTATTTATGTACAAGCCCTTTTGTCAACTCTGTTGTTTTTAAATGTGCTTTATAAATAAATTTGGATTGGATAAATACTGAGTACAAGTGAGGTGAACTTATATACTTTATTGACACTTCACCTCACTTCATCAGTTCAGAGCGCCGTGCTCTCTCCAAGGTGCTGACAGAGTACCTCTCAATAACCAGAAAACATTGTGCACATTTTCTTCGATATATAAACTAGCTGTAATTCATTTCAGTTGTGAAATCTGAGTTTTATCTCAAGAATTTACGGCTTACGCCCTTTTTCTTGTGAGGAAACCACAGCACCAAATGTGGCTCAGATTTTTCTCATTTTGTTGTGCAGGCCGTTACTACACATACACTCGGCAAAATATTGGCCCAAAATCAGCCAGGCCGATAATCTGTCAACACCTACTCTCAATGATTCTTCCAAGAAATATGCATAGAAATAGTTTTGCACAACAAAGTATCACCTTGAAAAAAGTTTTTTTCAGGGCACTCTTGACAATCTCTTACCTCCAAAATATAAGTCCAGCCCTTCTCATTGAAAACATCATCCTGGAAGTGTTCTCTGTAAACCTCCTTTGCCTCCTGGATCTTCTCCGGGGTCACTACCTTTCCTGGAGAGGAAGAAGGGAAAGGAAGCAGAAGATGATTTATAGAGATGTGTTGGAAAAACACACACTGACACAGAAAAGGCACAGGAATGCTACTCTACCGTCTACTGTTGTAATTAAATAAGAAGCACCCCGTGCATGGCGACAAGGCGTCTTTATCCAAACACACACTACTTTGTCTCATTTCAAGCTTGTAGACCATAGAAACTGTTGTACACAAGAAACCACAACTGCTAATAGAAGGGGATGTGGGGCGGGATTCATTATCTCTGCTGGTTGCCTGACAACCTCAAAGTAAGAACAAGTATCTTCAACCCGACAGCAAGGGAGATCTATACAACCTCTACAGTTTCAAGGTGGACACCCAAGATTAGTGTCACCATATAGTATCTGATCAATGGCCCCCCCCTTCTGGTCCTGAGTCATGGCGTTGAGTGATGGTCAGAAAAGTGTTTTTGCATCATGTTTAGTGCACTGTTTAGCTGTAAAATTAGAAAGCTGGTTAGAGAGCCAATACATGAATTTCTCCAAAATCCTAAACTATCGCTTTGGTGGTAAAGTTTCTAAATTTGTCATCCTGTTTCCAAAATGTCATTAACATTGCCCACTAAAAGGCATGACTAACTGTAATGTCAGAGCTAAACCAGTTCTTAGTTTCCACTGAAATTCATTTAAATTTTTGGGAGAATTAATGAAAAACATGACAAGTGTTTCCCCAAAGTAACAACAGGAGATTAAAGGTCCAGAAAAATCATGATGCACATTTTTGGTTTCATAAGCTTGAGGATCAAGCATTCATCTCTAATAGTTGGCCTAATCATTGAGTTCTGAGCGACGCCCAGCGCAGACAGCTGGTCTTTCTCCCTCATACGGTGAAAGAGCAGCTGTGCTTTTGTCTCGTCTCTCTCTGTTCTCCCTGGCTCACTGTCTCCCCCGCACCTCTGCTACCGCACCATGAAATCCTCTTAAGAGACAGGAGGGAGATGCATTCTCTCATTCTTTCTTACTTTCTTTCCACTCCTTCTCTTTCTGTCTCTCTTGCTCTCTCTCATGCCCCTTGGGATCGCACTGGCGAACTTAAACAGCCACCTCTACCATCTTGAGTTAATTGGGGCATAGAGTATACTGTGTGCAGGCCGCAATAGACAGCACCTGCCCTGCTGAAGTGTCCTTAAGCAATGCACTGAATGATGAGCAGTTTGCGGTTCTGTGGCTGACCCTGCACTACTCTGACCTTGTCCTGGAAGGGGAGGGGAGAAAAAAGATAAAATTCTCCCACGGGGAGCAATAACACATCACAAAAGGCTTTTGGTATGTGCCCTGATTGCAAACTGGGACTCTCTGGACAGAGATTGCACAACTGACTCCAATAAATGAAAGTAAGAAAGCCTTCAGACCCTTATTGAATTTGTTCAGTTGACTAGAAACACAAATGTATTTACACAAACATGAAGAATCATTAACAGAGGTCCTGGCAACAATGGGCAAAACCTGCAAGCTGCAAAGTCATTCAGTCTGGCAGCGTTTGCCACCAACAACCTCCTACTGGGTCGGAGGTAGGCGCTTCAATGTTGCGCTCAAGGGCGCTTTTTTCCATGGAACATACAACACAGAACATGTGCATTCATTTCAGTTATTACACCCCTTTTCTTCCAAAATCAGCATGTGTACAGGTTTGTATGTTTTTAAAACACAGGCAAACATGCTAAAAATAGGCTTTTGACTCATTTACCATTGCCAGTAGAGCAGAACTGTGTACAAGCTCTGCAGCAGACGAGAAAACTTTTTTCTTCTGGTGTGTCACATTCAACGTTACAGAGAGGCCATAAAACAGGTTAGTAAAGAGCAGAAAGCAGCATGGTGGCCAGTAAAAATGTTACGGTGGTTACTTCTCTTTCATATCCTTTACTTATTCAGTCTCCCTTTCAAACTCTGAGCAGAAAATTTGTGATGACATTTGAGTACTCACTGGGCAGAGACGAACAGTATTTTATTTATTTATACAGTTTAAGATTACAGCGACAGTGCTCATTAATAGACATTTCTGTAAATGTGCCGGTTTAACCAGATTGGCTAATTTTAAGTGTAGTCCTCGGCAGGTGTGATAACAACTACAGAAAAAGAAAGCAAAGCACACTTTAGATTTTGAATAATTTACCCTCATTGTATCTTGCCATGAAAGGGACTAAAATTAGCTGGAGTCGATAAATACCTATGACCACTGCAGAGTCACTTGACCTGGGTGTGAATGCTGTTTGTAACCTTTCCAATTACATTAACAAGCCAGATGTTAGCAGGTGTTAGTGGGTTTGTTGTGCAGTAAAATAGTTGTTTAATAAGGACTTACCTTTTAGGTATTTGTTGAGGATGTACTGTAGGCCGTAGAAGACGGTTTTGTCATATTTGACTTTTCTGTTTTTGGTGGGATCTGTCCTCTTCTCACGGCACTCGAAGTAGGAGTACACTTTACTCGTGTTGGGAGGGTACTGTTTGTAATGTGTTACCTGCAGAGACACAGCAAACATCAAGGTGATGAAACGTGGCCAACAACGCATAAATTGATTTGGAATAATACAACATGAATGCACATAAACTGATCGCATAACTGAAGCCACACACAAAAGATGTGCAGACCCTGAAACCGAACAAAAAACACACACTCAACTGTGAACTCCATTATAAATGAGAAAAATCAATCTATGTTTGCTCCTATAGGAATGGTTTTTACTTCTTATGATTAAAATAAAGAAGCTCTTTATGTTAACCCCAGCCTCATTAATAGCTCGTCAGGAGACTTAAAAAGTGTCATCATAATGTTTTATCTATGAGGTATTACTGACAGTTAGATCATGAGTTTCACTGTGAACCACGTACAAGAAGTCATTTTCAAATAAAAATGGCTCTCTTTTTTTTTTTTTTTTTACAGTTACAATAGAAATGCTGATTATGATTTTTTATGATTATGGTTATTGATAAAATTATTATAATCTGTATGTGTAATATCCAACAAAATTTTCAGATTTAAAAGTTAACAAAAATTAAATGTGATCAAATATACACAAAACTGAAAAGAACCAATCCATATGTACTCATTTTGATCTCATCTAAAAAATAAAGGGGCAGTGTAAATCAAGTTAGCTTCATTCAGGATTAACAAATCAGTCCTCAAACTGCCTTCAAAGGGCCAAATTGTCTTGATGAGATCAAACAAGATTATTGAAGCCTGATATCAGAATGTGAGTCTGAATTAGTTAAGCAACATTTGAAGAACAGGGCACAGGTCTTGTGATATTTCGGCATTGCTTAACAATAATCTGGAAGTTTCACAACAACTGCAAAATACTGGATCGAGCAACCTTTCAGAGGAACTGACAAAAACCTTTCATATAAATGCTGAAACACATTTGAGATTACAAAGCAAGTCTTGTCTTAAAATTGCTAGATAACATGGAGAAAATGCTGATTGCACATTTAGGCCTTGTCCATATGGACATCGGTATTTTGTAAAACAGGGTTTTCCCCTTGTGCTCTCAAAATTAAATAAATAAATGAATAAAATCCTGTCAACACAAGCAATGTTATTAAAAAAAATCTTCATCCAACTAAAAACCCAAAATACGACTGATTTTGCTGTCAAAATCAAGCCACACCAACAGAGGGAAAAAAAAGCTGTACCCCTAAAGCCACGCGAAACAGATGATGGCCAATCCGAAGCCTGAAAAAACATTTACCAGAAGGCTATCTGGAGCAATGACCTCCGTAGTACATTCTGACATCTCTGTTACTCTATATAATGGAAGAGTAATTGTACATTTATGTGTAAACATGAAAACAATTCCTGTTAACAAGGTTAGAGCCATTACTATTTTAGCACTGTAAAAACGGTGCCTCATTTTTCACGCCTTACAAAAGAAAAAACGGCGCTGACTGCAGTTACAAGCCAAAATCTCAGTTTTCCCTGTCTACACATCAACACTGAAAACTGAGTTTCTGAAAATCTTCACCCCGGGGTCCAGAGTTCACAGATCAGTTTTCAGTGACCTAAAGCATAGTTTGTGCGTGGACTAAAGGCTAAGATGGATAGAAAAAGCTATGTGTTCAGAGTGTACATGTACAAGTGTACATGAGTGTACGTGCCTACAAGTCTGATCACAGTCATTACACATTATATTTTTGTTGGACATTGGAGCAGTGTTAGGGATGCAAAAGGCAACAATAAAACATATGAAAGCAAATCAAATTTTCATGCTTGGAAATATAGGAGTCTAAGAATTCAGTAGCTCACAGCCAACAGACACTTTCCCAAGAGCTATTCAGGGTCAGGACTGAAAGATTACCGAGCCCTGCCGTCGTGGTATTTTATCTGCGATTACAGCAAACATTCCAGTTTAACAGAGGACCGTCAATCAATCCATTGTGTTAAACCAAATAATACAGTGCTAAAATGTCAGAAGTCAGGGCAAGGCATGTCTGTCTTTTCCCACACATACACGTTCTCTTTCGTTTTGCTTTTATTGAGAAAATACCTGTCTTACTGCTGTGTGTGTGTTTCCAGTGATCTCCTAATCTACTGTCAACTGACTGACACCTGAAACAGTGACATTTAAAATCTAGAGTGTACAATCAAGTCCTCAAGGCACGTCAAGGCATGCCTCACACACGCACACAGACAGTTACCTATTTCAGGGGGACTATATCTTAAAGATACACACACACTGAAAGAAAAAAGGCACTGTCAGCTGTAGCCATCAGGGCATCAATTAAATCCTAAACGAGTCCAGGGATTACACAGAGTACACTGGGGCATTGAGGGGCAATTTCCACAAATAAGACTGACAAGATGATGCCAACGGCTTAGGCTCACTCAAAATGTAGCTTAAAGTGTTTAATGGCAACCACAGGAGTCCAGAGATGTCAAGAGTTCAATCTCTTGTCGTAATAAGCTGCACTCACTGAATATCAATGGCAAAATACTGCAAGCCTTCAGAGAATATTACTAAATCAGAAAAATGTGTGGATCAGGGCTAGAGAAATAATTAAGCGATGAAGGAACACATTTTACTACAGGAAATACACTGCTTAATATGGGTCTGAGAATGCCCTTCATTTGATTACAACCTTGGAAAAATGTCTCAAACAACATAATAACAACCTGTGAAAATGGCCTAAAGGAAACGATACAACTCCTCGCCTGCAGTTTGGGAAGAAGAGAAGAGATAAATGTCAATGAACTACTCAGTTTCTTTGACCCCTGTCTCTGTCCTTTCCTCTGGGCTTTCGAGGACTCAAAATAGAGTCAACACACACAACATGACACTGGGACTGACCACGTGTGTGTACACATTCACTGGCCCACATGCCGTTATATATACACAAACACTGTTTTAAAAATCACATAACATGTAGCAGTCTCGTTTGCAAGGCACACTAGAATGAACTCTCTGTGTATTATCTAATATAATAGTACAGTATAATGGCACATCTTGAAATAAAAGAAACCTATAGTTGATTATAAATCATACAGGATGTGCCGTGACAAAGTTTTAATACAGGAGATGTGGTAGGTCTGCAGATTTCAATGTGTCTACTATGAACACACCTGCACCAGTCATTAAAGCTGCACAAATCAATATGTAATATGTAATCAATGGGTAAAATATCTGTGTGTTAACTGAAAAGAGTTATTTGTTGGCAAACACACAGAATTAGCATCGAACTCTCAGGTTCCCCTCGGCTCTATGGTGCGTTTTGGTGTCTTTCAATTCAATGTTTCATTTTCACAACCGGCAACTTCACTGTTTGGTTTATTCTCAGTCATTTCGTGCAAAAAATGCTCTAAAAAAAGACCATTGAAAGGCTTTACAGTACACCTGCATCTACAACTTCAGAGCTGCAACTATTAGTCACCAACTACTCTGACAATCTGATAATTGTTTTAGTTATATTTTAAAGTAAAAATTATAACTGCAAAGTTGTTTTAGTAACTTTTTAAAGCAAAAATGACAATTTGGTTATTGTTCTAGTAGTTCTTTAAAGAAAAAATGCAACGCATTTGCTGGTTCCACAACAGAGAGGTGTCAGCTGCAAGTTAGGAGCTGGAATTTAGCAGTAAATAAGCAGCCATGTATGTCTGACTGTGGAAGGTGAAGTGTGTGAATGTATTTGTGGAGTTTGTTAGTGGCAGTGGTGGCTGTGAGCAACTACAGCCACTTGTTAGCTGCAGCAGAGCGAACAGTCGCCAACTGCCAGACTTAGAAATGGGAGAAAATTAGAAGAAATTAGAAGAAATTATTTGTAGTTGTAGAAAAAAATTCTGTCTACATGAAATTCCAACGACTGATACAACCTCTCAACTTGATTAAATTTTCTGATACCCGCATTAGCCAAACGGAATAAATTAAAGATTAAAAAAAAACAACAACATTTTGACAAATAATGACAATTTGAATAAAAGTTGACTAAAATGTAATAACTTTTTGTCAACTAAATCTATGAAGGATAAAAATGACTAAAATGTGGTGGCAATGAATACGCATTTCAAATCTTCAGACTAAATCTAAAGTAGCTGACAAAATGAACCCGTTTTTACACCAAAACAATTAATGTGGGAAATAATCAGCAATCTAATCAGTGATGAAAGTAATCTTTAGTCGCAGCCCGAGACAGCTCGAACTTTTGCACGGACTCTAGAGTGAAGCTGACTTCAGTGTTATCTTTGATCAGATTTTCTCTGAAATATGAAACCAACCGCCTCTTTCTGCCTGCTCTACAAAACCGGTAATTAGGAATGCAACATCACTTGTATTACTGAAACATATTGATTGAAATACAAACACACAAAGCAACTGTGCATAAAAGTATAGAAAGTCCAAGTGGAGTCAGTAATTTTCTGGCACAATCTGTAATAATTTAATGATAACATAACCTATTTCTCTGTCGCCCTTTTAGCATTTACTGCTGCGTCTTGAATGTGAGATAGTGGTGAAAGCCCTTGTGTGAAGAATGAAATGTTACTGCATAAAAAGCCCTAATCTGGCCACCAGAAAGGATGTTCCTCACGTCTCTCTCCAAACAGCACAACATCTGAAGCATGCAGCAGCTGTTGGTGAGGCATATTGCTTAATGGGACTGTCCCATTACCTAAATGTCACAGGTTCAACCCTCTCTGGAGCCATTCTGCTCTGCAAAAACATTTGCCCCACAAAATCACATACTCTTACTTACCAACTGTAATAGTCTGGATTTAAGGGTCAGGAAAATGTCACATGGCATAAATGTGGTCAGATGCCAATGGCATTGCATGAATAATGACATGCTGTCCAGCTCCACCCTGTAGTATGTTCAGATATGACAGACCCTTCACGCCAACAATGAACGTGTGCATGTGTGCGTGTGTTTCCAGACAATAGGCAAGCTTGGCTTTGGGGCCGAGCTCCTCTTTTCAATCCAAACAGACAAAAACATAACAAAGGCATTCAGGTGCAGCTTGTTTTCATGTCCTGTGAACAAAGTGTGTGTCTCTGGTTGGTCTGTGGGTCATTCAAGTGCTGCAGGGCAGGACCCCTTCTCGCTTTACAAAGGTTATTGCACAGTCATGCGCAGACAACATGCACAAGCAACTGTCAATGAAACGTCAAGGCAGGGCTAAAACATGGATGTTGTGACGGGTGGGAATGAAGCATACCATACGTAAGATCCAGACAGCTGATCCTAAATGACTTCCAGCTACTCTTACTGTTTACTTTTGTGAAACTCAACTGGCTGTTTTAAGAGACAATAACAGAAACGTCAGCCTGGTATAGCAACACAAGTGCAGCTTGCCTTTCAAAAACATGACATGAAATTTGATCAGAACCACCCAAATCTTTTCCCTCATTTAGCTATGTCACTGGAACTATGTTGACGTCACAAGAAACACACTTTTTTTTTCCAGCACTGTTCTGCTTTAAACTGGACACACACCTGGTAGCTACCAAAAGTAAATGCAGCCTTATTCTGCTGCAGCTCACAAAATCACATTTTGGGAGAAGTGCCTGAGGCATTATAAAACTCATTACTGAGGGATAAAGAAAGAAACACCAGACTTTCCCATTTTCTAGAAAGGGAAATAATACATGCTATATGTTTTGATAAATATTTGCTCATTAAATTACTTTAGGTTGCAAGATTGTGACTGTGACACCTCCAGATGGCGTTAACTGTTAAGTCCCTTTTCCTCAACCACTTCCCCTTGCAACTGCTCGGGAACTAATCAGCAACCTTGAAATTCTGTCTACAGTGGATAAAGGCTATTAATATATCTGAAACCACGTGACACTGTAAGCAAAACTGGTAATTTCCGAGAAATAAAAACCAAAAGTGCAACCTGGAAATTACATAAAACATATATCCTGGAATTGCACGCTAAGTTATTCAGAATACTTTGCACCAAACAAAGAGGGGAAAAAAATAATTTCCTTGATGAATCTAAGTGCTACATCCTTTAAAATATTGTAAGAATATATCTTAACAACGTTAGGAGATTTGAGGGGAAAGCTGCAACTGTTTTTTAAGCATTAGCAGCTACATTAAATTATAAAGCACCTGTCTTGCATGTTGATATACCTTGTGTGAAAAGACCTCTGACCAAAACATTACACTCTCAGTCTGGCTGAGAGCCAAAAAGAGTGCATTAGTGGACATGGGTTCATAAACACCTACTCTGTTATAACACTCTGTTAAGACATATATTATAGAAATAATACTAACTGTCACCACAGTAAAGATCATTATTAATATTTTTGAACACCAAAAATGTGATGATGTATAAACAAATAAACCTATTAAAATTCATCTTATTATCTCAATATTAATTTAATCCTGGAATGGAATTAAAAGGTCCAGTGTGTTCAATTTAGGGAGATAGTTTTGCAGAAACACAATACAACATAATAAATATGTTTCAATTAGCATATTATTCCCTGAAAAAATCATCATGTTTTCGTTACCTTAGAATGAGGGGTTAATATCTACTAAGCAATGGGTCATTGTCTACAGTCTGCTGTGTTGCACCACCATGTTTCTACAGAAACCCAGAATGGACAAACCAAACACTGGCTCTACACAGGGACATTCACATTTCCATAACGACAACTGTAGCCCGTGGCCTGTGTGCGACAAGCAGTGGCGGGAAAAACAGATTTTTAAACACAGAAGTGTTTCTACCAGTTCAAAACACTGTTACTGTTTGGTTTGGTAAAGAAGAGACCTCTGTGGATAATACAGTTCCCGTTAAAGACCTCCTGAATGTTTAGATCTTTCATTATCAGAGAAAAAACCTAATCACCACACATAAACAGGTGCTGGGCTGGTCTCTGAAATGCAAAACAGCATCAGAGAAACACTGCAACGTGACACTGCTTTATTCAGTGATTTTTTTGTTGTTGCTAGTTTTCATCAACTAGTCCGTTTGTTTTGTAGAGGAGGAGACCTCTGCCGATAATTCAGCTCCCTGAAAAAACCTCCAAAACAATGAACACTGAAGGAATTCTAACGGGGAGAAGTTTCAGCTGGTTGCAATCCGCAATCCTCATTACTAGATGTCGCTAAATTCCCTGAACTATATGCGCTGTACCTTAAAAAAAACTATTAGCAGCAATAAATGTGATATATACAATCAAATAGTAGCAGTATTTTAAGTTATGTCTGGAACACACAACTTTTTATATTACAATGAGGAAGTGCCCAGTGTAAGCTTATGACTGGCTCATGAATGCTAATGTTTAATGTCATCATTTGCACACTTGTATTTGCAACAAATATTGTGACATACCATGACAATATTTATTGCTGCAATATTGCATTGATACAGGACACAAGGTATCGATTTTTTTATTACATAAATAAATAATATTGCAAATACTAATTATAGTTTTGGCATCCTGCTAGAATATATAAAAATCAAGTGCTTTTCCAGGCCAGCAGATACATTTGAGGCAATAAAAAAAATGACTGAGGTAAGAATCTTTATCTTTAAAGGTTTACCTTATTAGATAAAAACAGACATTTTTTTTTCCTTTTCCAAAATTATTTTAACTTGCAAAAAAAACCAAAAAGGTAATAAATTGCAATAAAGGATACAATATATTTGATTTTTCACTTTATCTGACATATAACAACTCCAATATTGGCCAATAACCGATACTAATATATCTACTTTGTTCCCCTCCTAATATAAAGATCATCAAGTCCCTTCTGAAGAGGAATTAACATTAAGGGTTGACCAATATTGTTTTTTCAGAGCAGAAACCGATTATAAGTATTTAATGAGACCGATGCATTTACAATAAAAATGAAAACCTTTCTGTCAATAGTTAGAATTTGGACTTTAACAAACTCCAACACAAGGTTCAGTGAAAATTTAAATAAAAAATTAAATGATTAAAAATAGCTTTCTGTGCACTTTTTACTTAATTGGTTTTATTGGTGATAATTAAATAAGATGCATATACAGATAACTGGCAAAATGCCAAATATCAGCCAGGCCGATAATCTGTTGACCCCTATTTGAGGCAATAAAAACTGACTTAAGTAAGAAACTTTTTCTTTATAACCTTATCTTATGAGATAAAAACAGACATTTTTTTCCTTTGGGGATATAATTTACACTTGTAAAAACAGTAACAAACTGCAATAAAGGATGCGAGATACAGGATTTTTTTTTTTATTTAGCCAAAAACGCTACTGATAAATCTACTTTTCCCCACCTAATTTTAGTGATCATCATGTCTCTTCTCTAATGTAATTATCATATCGTGCATACTCATATCCTTATGTGATCTCAATGTGCACCTTTCATTTTTGTTGCATGTATTTGGTCTTTCACATTCAACCTTTACTAGTGATCCTAACTGCCTCCCCTTTCCTTTCCATAATATTTGCCCCTCTGTCCCAGACCATCACACCATCACTGAACACTGTCACATGACTCCTGTACATGGCAACCGGCCTAGGCAACCACTTGCTACGTGCGATAATACATTCTTGCAAGTGCATTTGTTTTCCATTGTTTGTTAGCGGTCTGTTTACGGTGCTACTTGCTGTTATATTTGCCATCACTGCTTTTAAGCCTGCAGGCGACCGGTGAAACCCATTTAAAGACACAGTGCGCTTCATTTCGATACAAGACTGTAGACTCAGATAACCTAGCTGTGTCACACACACAAAAAAATACCATGCACCCTTTTTAACTTTCGGTTTTGATTTCTCGAAAGTGAGACACTGGCGCCAGGTTGTAGGTGGCTAGCTCCATGCTGGCTAACATTACGCCTCCCGAATGAGACTTTGTCCATGTGCAGTTCACCGTGCTTCCCACACTTGTTAGCTAGTGGCTAATATTAGCTTTTTAAAATATCAATCCTCTTCTGCGCTCCTGGTAAGCTAGCAGGCTAGCTAATAGAGCTAGCTCATATCACTGTGACTAGCAAAGCCGGTGGGCAACTGGTTCGTGGATAACCAGCGGTGCTGTGTTAGCTTGTTAGCTCAGAGAAGGATGCTTGCTTTCTGAATTTGGTACCCCATCTCTGTTGCCCTCTCCTCCTCCCTCTGCTGCCCACTCGGCCTGCTGTGAGCCGACGGAGACCGGCCACAGAGAGCAATGTGATGGCCTTGGGACTGATGATGAAACCACCTTGACTTTATCAATTTTCATCCATCAGCCGCTCCGCTCTACCTAGCCTCCCCTCCGTGTGAAACCGCCATGAGCGCCGTACCTTGTATGAGTCGGTCGCTAACAATATGTTGAAGTCGTCGTCTCTGTGCTCCATCTTTCCCCCCTCGGTTGTGAGTCGGTCGCAGCTGTCAGTGTGTTGCGTGCCGTGCTGCCGGGGGCTCCAGCCTGATAGTGGAGCTGGGTAGGGGGAAGGACGAGCTGAAAGAGCCGGGCGGGCGGGGGAAGGGGCGGGCGGATCTTCGTCACCAAATGTCCGGCATACGTCGGCTATGTTCGGTTTTACTCGGCCAGCCAACCCGGTTTGACCAAAGAGAGTTTATGCTCGTGAAGATGATCACTCAACAATGAAAGCGAATCACCTACGGCTCAATAGGATTTTTTTTTTTTACTTCTTATCATAAAGAATGTGTACACTTACAGCTACAGTAGGTAACCTTTATTTTAAAAAATGTCATATTTACTGAAACTGTCGCTATATCCTACGATGGAGGATTAGGGCCATGTTGAAGAAAAATAATGTTAGATTTCGAGAATAAAGTCATAATATTAGGAGAATAAAATCGCAATATTATGAGAAATAAGTTGCAATATTACGAGCATGAAGTCCTAGTTTTCTGGGGAAAAAAAGTAATTTTACGAGAAAAAGATTTTATGAGAATAAAGCTGTAATATACGTGAACAAAAGTTGTAATTTTACGAGAAAAATAGTTGGAATTTTATAGGAATAAAGTTATATTTTTACGAGAAAAGGGATAATTGAATTTAAAGTAGAATTAAACAAGAGAGAAACAATTACAAAACAATAATAACAATGAGAAACTATACCAATAAGAGTAAATACAATTCAAATAATAGTTAGAAGAATAAAATAAAACACGATCAAGACAGACATATTTTGTATGTTGGAAGAAATCTTTACAGTTATGAATGAAAAATCATAATAGTGACAAAGGCAACAAACAGAATCATAAAGAAAAAAAAGTTAAACATAAAAAATAAAATAAAGAAACGCTATTTAAAAGGACAACATACTTTGGAAGTCTGTTATGTCACCACTTAATAATGATATTTCTTAATGTATAATGTACCTATGTTCAGTCTGTTTTTAGTCCAGTGAGAAAGCAGAGTGAGAGTGGGAGCTCTCAAAAGCGAAAAGACAGACATGAGCCAAAATATATGCAGTTTTCAAACTCAGCAGAGGGAGGCAGTGTTAGTCATCAAATGCTGTTAAAACAACATAAATGGCACCTAAAGGCTCATTTGGGTGTACTCATAGACTGTATAATATATTATTTACAGTCTATGGGAGTACCGGGTGTGTTTATGTCCATACATATATTTACAGGGTAATGTTAAGCAGTTGCAAGTGTCAAAGGAAGCCTATGCATCTCTACTAAATTCAAATAAAACCTTCAAAAAGGTCAAGCGCAGCAACACCAGTGTTTCCATTTGGGAATTGCTGAGGTCACCAAAGACCACAAACTAATAGGCTATGATTAGAAACAGTTAAAGTTGTCTCACCTTAACAGGTGTAACAAAACAGTAATGTGAGTAAAACGGCAATCAACCTCATTCTGCAGGAGGTATAATCACACGAAAGAGGTGAAAAGACCAGTGTCGATGTATCAAGTAAAAACTTTGATTCAGTTTAGTTTAGATATTTGCACTAGAAAAAAACAGTAAAGTACAGTATTTCATAAGAGTTCTTTTTTTTGGTGTTTTATTTGATTTAACAGAACTAGACAGACAACAGTTCATCATACAATTATACCCTCTACCCTCCACAACCCCCCTCTACCCTGTGGCACAAGCAATCAAAGAAAATTATAATAATAATAAAAAATTTCAGAGTTCTGTCCTCTAGATGTACAACACATTGCGGCATCTGAAAGTTTTACCCAGACAAATCACATGAAACTCACACAAGGCAAAATTTAAAAGGATATTTCAGTACTAACTGTTACCAAAACCTTTACTGATAACTTGTTTTCCACTTAGGTTATTAGTTTGCTGTATCAGTGTGTGAACAATTTGAGTGTTATTTTATTTCAAAATGTTATTTTTTGGAGCTTAACAATAACTCAGAAGATGCACAAGTGTGTATTACTGCAATAGATATGATTATTTGCTTTTTTGGAGGGAATACAAGCATAATGACAAGCACAGCATAGCAACCACAAAAACATTTGTGGTTTCAGTGTACTTCTGAGTTGGTTATTTTGATAAGCAAATGTGTATTTTTTTAGAGTCAACCCTTTTTTTCCCCCAAATAGTTCATATTTATTTTTTTTTTAATAGTACGGCCTCGCCTACTTTGTATTATGTAATAAAAACATGTAAAGTACTGAGTGTGTTTAAAAGCAAATAAAAAGGTTAATACACAGGGGAAAACAAAGATGAAGGAATCCCACATCAAATTAAACAAAACTACTAAGAATTTCATCACTAGCTCTTCACTTGATGAAAAAAAAGCCTAAGAGGACAGTCAAAACTAGTGCCAACTGTGATGGCTGCCTCAGCTTGCGCAATTTCCTTTTTTCTAATATTTTGGCATGTTTGGAGTGTTCATTTTGGCTACATCTTGAATCCGATATCTGGAATCGTCCCAGGGTTGTGTTTTCTGCATCTTTAACAACAATTATGATCTGCAGATATCAGCATATTTCTACCTTTGTAAAATACCTCTACCTGATATCCACAAATAAAGTGATAGAGAATAATTTCTTTGACAAAGAGGTATTTTTTTGTCATTTTATTTCCACTATATAGGCCTATAAGACTGTCTAGCTGTTTTTTTTATGTCTGTGATATTCCCACACAGACTGGATTTTGGGGTGGTATCAAGTTGTTAAATCCTGAAGGTATGATATTCAACACAGTCAGAAATTTGGATGCTTCTTTTCCCATTAAACTGATACAGAGATGCTGTATTAAGGTGAGATGTTGGTAATCTGTTGTTTTATTTATCACATGGTAGAAACAAGAACAAAAATGTACATTTGTATTTATACTTTAGTGTTTAGATACATTTATTTTATATTAGTACTCATATTTAAATTTTATTGATATATTCTACACTTTACTACTTCTTTTAAGACTTTTGAATGGGAGCGTCTGTAACTAAAGGCAATTTCCCCTCTGGGATCAATAAAGTATTTCTGATTCTGATGTTATGCACAGCCTGGGCCACCAGAGTTTGGTTGCTACTGGTGGAATAGTTGTAATATATAGTTAATGTAGTTAGAGGTAGCATTTTCATTCTCCAATTATCTGTCTTGGATCTTAAAAGTACTCAATGTAATGTCCTGTCTTAGCATTTTAAATTAAGATAATACCTCACTATGACTTTTCTGAATACCTTACTTGTTTTATGTTTTTGTTATACCTGCAGTATAAAAAAATACAATGAAAACACTTGTTAAACTTCGAACTCACATTCTGTGCTTGTATTATACAGCTCAACTGACAGAAAACTCTAGGACCCAGTGTGACATTATGACACCAGTGTGAAGTGCCTGGCTGACCCTGGATGGCGCACTCATTCAGCGGGACGGTGAGAGATTCCAGCCCGCTGGAGCGTCGCCTCCCTCGGCCTATGGCTCCCTGAGGAGGGAGGAGCTAACTTCGGGACAACATGACATTTCCGCATGTCAATAAAATAGTTTTCTGAACACAAGGAGAAGAAGAAGTGGTTTATGTGACTATATACTTAGATGCTCTGTTACTTTCAGTTTTGCACATGCCCAAAGTTAGCATGTAGTTTCGGTCACATGATGCCAAGCCTGAAGAGACGCCAACTGCCAGGAAACAAACCGCTCCGGAGTAATATAAAGACAGAGATTTTAAGCTGAGAAGCATTAAGAGGTGTAAACATGCTGAATTTAAAGCCAAAATTTGACCTGCACAGAGACGTGGTGTCGGACATCCTGAGGAAGGAGGCGTCGGTCTGCAGGGTACAAGGTGAGGCGTTCAGGTGTCAACTGTCAGCTGCTTTTTCACTGTCAAACTATTTGCTACTGTTATCATTACTGATTGAATAGCTGTAATCAACATGTAGCTAACAGTGCTAGCTAAAAGTGTTAGGTTTAAGTTTAGCCTGCTTATGTTATTACAGAGTATAAACAGTGAATTTAATTTTATTGCACGTTTGGCTAATAAATAGGCATAAGATATTGCACAACTTCTAAAACAAAATCATTTTTATGGAGGAAACGTATCGAGGACTGTCCCATAACATTAGCTTTAGTTTTAAAAACAAAATTCAGAATCCATAAGTACTTAAAGGTTAATACGTAAATTACAGTAGATGGTGCTATTTGCTGTTCACATGTCTTCAATAAATACATTGTAAGGAAAACATGTATGTCAAAGCAGTTTGCATGCCTTAAAACTATCAGTTATGGAGCAGAATTTCAAATTAAAAGATAAAGTGCAGAAAAAAGCTATAAATAATCAAATTTATTTAATGAATATCCTAAAATAGAACCTTACATGCTATAGACTATTTCATAAGAGAAAATTTAATACAAACTAAACTGAAAGTAGATTATTTTACTCCATGTGTGCCAGATAGTGGTTAACATACAACTGAAAAGAAATAATTGGATTATTTACAGCAAGACTTTCAAATATTTTTCTTCTACAAGGCAATCAAAAGTTATAAAGTTATTATTATTATTATTATTATTGTTATTATTATTGTAAAATATGCAAAAAATCATTAGCAAATATTTACAATGTAGAATAAATTGGCAAATGTGCAAATGCAGATGAATGAAGATGCAATTACGAACAAAATCACAATATAATACATTAAATTGTTAACTATCATCTGCAAATATCATTACACTAAGATCGTTTCCAAATATTGAACAAAAGGTTGCAGGATTGCATTAAATAAATCAACCTGCTCATGTTTGCTCATCGTTGTAACATCGTAACAAAAAATCAAACATAAAATAAAAACTCTGTATGCATGACATTTTACTGCAATCATCATGCTGAGTACATGGACATATGGTAAAAATATGCGGTGGTTGTTCAGGTAATGCTGCAAGCTCTCATTATGTCTCATAACATTTACAGATTACTTTACCAGCACATCTGGGAACTTTGAATAACAACATATTGTACCTTGGAAACACACTATATTCTCATTTAGCATTACACTCAGTTTGTTCAGTTTGAGCAGTGGCAGGGATACTAAAAACTTATTTGTCAGAGCACGTTGTTGT
Organism: Plectropomus leopardus; assembly: GCF_026936395.1. NCBI lineage: Eukaryota > Metazoa > Chordata > Actinopteri > Perciformes > Serranidae > Plectropomus > Plectropomus leopardus. The sequence goes on along the minus strand of NC_142197.1, from coordinate 14,646,493 downwards.
TTAAAATAATGATGCTCTGTCTGCAGAATACTCTGGAGCAGTGGACACTCGGATCCTGAACATTGAGAGGGACGGGGGCATCCTTTACTCCTGGAAGGTAAGTCCACACTGGCAGCACTGCATGTTAAGTATGCTGAATGTACTCATTGGGTGAGTGTAAGCTAATCCTTATTAATCCAGTGCTCTTTGCAGTTTAGTGGTGTTACAACCTGCATTGGTCTTACTTCTTTTGACTGTTTACCAACTATTCTGCATCTTCTTGTCCCAGCCCTTCATTGAAGTCACAGTGGGTGAAATATGCAAATCCCAGATGCTGTTTTTTATTTTTATTTTTATGTCGCCACCATTCATCATCAAATCGACACCACCAAATGCTAATTCTATTCTTTTTTTTTCTCTCTTTTTTTTTTTTTACAGACTTCTCTATAATTCCGCTTGACATATTTTTGGAAACCTTGGGATCTTTGCTTGAATTTCAAATAAAGTTCTGTGTGCTGAACCGTGCTTCCCTGCACAACATACATTTTTAATGATAGACCCGCCAAAGACTCTGTGGGTTTAGTAGGTTAAAGACAGCGTGCAGCCTGCAAAGAGGAAATAATCTCTTTTTTTTGTGCAAGGTTCACAGCTTTATGCATGCCTGGCTCTGCTTTGGGTTTCAGAGACTTTTTATTTTAAATCTTATGAACCCCAAAAGTGGTGAATCGTTGGTTTGAAGTAACGCAGGTCTAGTAAGGATAATAAGCATAGTCAGCCAGAGTAATGAAGAGGTCAAGCATGACGTTCCACACATATCAATGTAGTGGGAGACACCAGTGGGAAAGGAGGTCTACTCTGTCGGGAGAGATTAGGATTATCTTACTCTGTGGTTTGATTTATTTAATGACCTCACTAGAGGTTATATTTTATTCTATTCTATAATATTCTTATAGGGAGCAACAGGGACTACCAGGATCGGGAAATATGACCCCAACAACAAACAGAACAAGGTACTGCTTGTGTGTTCCATGTCTTCTTCCCTTTAATGCTGCAGATTTTGCTTTTATGTGTGAGTGTTCATGCACGCCTGTACCCATGCGGTTGTAAATTCTCTCCAACAGCCCCTGTACACGTTTGACAAGCAGGTGTGTGTCAGCAGCTGTTCCCTGAACAAGGAGGAGACGCTGTTAGGTGAGCCTGTAACGTTGAGATAATGATTCACCAGCAGCAGACATTGTTAACAATACTTTGTTCTTGACCAAGTGGCAACCTCTGGGGCTGAAAAATGAAGCCAACTCAGAAGTGCCAAAAGCTGCCGTTCCTTGAATGGCCAATTGAGGCTGGCACTGGAAGCAAGTCAGTCCTCATAGACCCCCCATGTCAAGATGCCCACCTTTAAAGCAGAAATAAACATGTTTACAGCCATTTTTGGTCACTATAGCTAATTTCCCCATCCACTCAACTGTACGGGATTGAATGTACAAGTCCTCCAACCTATATGAACACATAAATTCTGTGTTCGTACTTATGAATATGGCCCACAATTAGCTAACATGACCATTTACAGTCACAAATTTAAACACATAGGTAAACATTATGAAACAATTATAGTTGCAACTAAACTCTGGGTAGATTTAAAGGAAACATAGGTACATTTCTTTTTAAGAAAACGTGACATATTTGAAGGGAAATTGGTTGACATGCTACATTTCTTTTCTTTGTAATAACATTAAATTCTGCTTATGTTGAAGGGAAATCTCAAATGTTGATATAACTTATTTCAATAGAGTGTTTGTCCTTGACTCCAAAGCAGGCAATTAAGTGAGAAGTTTTGTCTTGAGCCACTGGACATTATCAACTCTTGTGGTGCCAAATCATTGTTGAAGAAGCACTGATTTAGTGTAATCTCTGTGCAAAATAGACATAAATTAAGTCACGAGATAAAAGATAAGCCAACTGACACCTTGCCTGTGATTTTTTCCCCTCAGCTGTCAGCTTGGCACAAAACACCAGAGGAGAGGAGCGCCTCAAACCAAGTAACACCCAAGACTTCTTTCTCTCTATTTCATCCACAGACAAATTCATACTGCATTCGTAATCTTTGTGGTAACAATTCATTTCTTTTCCTCACATTCTTTCTGTTTTTTAGTATCCAAGTGTCTAACTCTTCTAATTGAGACCAATCACATCAACAACACTAAAGTCCTGAAGGCAGTGGACTGCAGGGTCAAAGTGCAGGTAGAGTATGTGTGTGTGTGTATGTGTGTGTGTGTGTGTGTGTATGTATGTGTTATTTTGGCCACTTTTGTGCAGGTTTTACTGCAGCCATGAGCTGATGCTGCAGTTATGTTGCATCGGCAATAACAGTGTGTGTATGTTGCCATATACTTTTTATTTTGCAAGCTTGCTGAAAGTGTTCTGGCCTTTCCATTCCCTCTCTTATTCACTTCTTCATCTTTTATCTCTCTTTCTCAGTTATGTGCTTTTATTAACAGAAGAAAAGTATTTATGTTACTGTGGCTGTGACCCCTGCACTGCTTGGTGATCGTCACATGTTCAAACCACAAACTTATAACTTATATGACAAGAATGTTTAAGGCTTGCATTAAAATGTGAAAATCAGCAAGTAGATTTGCCCATCTGGTAACTGTTGTAAACCACCAGATGCTGACTCATGTTTCCCGCGGCTGTCCTTAGTTCCTCCATACAGAAACTGACAGGAGATCAGTGCTGGAGAGCCACCTGCTGCTGCTGACGGAGGACGGATGTGAGTCTGTGTGCCCGTACGCTCATCTGTCTGTGTGGGATGTATTTCTTTAATCTGCGACAAAACAGATCATCAAATTTAGAGACGCATAATCTGGCTTCTTAAATTCGGAGAGGAAAAAACAGCAAGATATAGTTATGCATATCCTTCTGTCCTTTTCAGATGTGGATCTTTACCATGTTCTGCTGACAAAACAAGAGGGTTATAGGGTGGTAAGTTGTACTTTGCATTCACCACAGTGCTCACTTCTGCCTCACTTTTTTGTGAGGAAGTGGTTTAAGCTTAACTATAATTGCATGGAGGATTTTTCTGGCTGGTGGTTTCTGTGCTGTGTTTTTAAAGGTATAAATTCTGCACATATCTTGTAATTGATAAGCCAAATCGTTGGAGTGTATTTACATAACCCAGTGCAGAGAATATATGGTTTCAACCTCTTAAGCCATAAACTATCCCGTGTCTTGAGGCCTCCTGGGGAGCTTTGCCTTAAGAATTCAGAGTGTCTACAAAACTGAATATCAATGTGTTTGTGTGAACCAGGTGATGGCCAATCCAGAGCGTTTGTCCAAAACTGCAGAGAGAATAGTGGAGGACTTCTGCTGGGTCCAGTGGGACAGACACACGCAAAGAGTCTACTATCTCACTCATAATGGAAGACACACACAGGCATGTACTCCTGTATTTGTGAGGACATTCCATTGAATTCAGTTCACCTGAAAAAAGACTTCTGTGGACTAAGACTGTGTATTGACAAAAAATGTTCCGATACGATATGCATCACGATACAGGTGTGATGATTCAACATATTGCAATATTGTAAGCAAGGCAATATATGTGGCTTTTTAAAATATAATTTTCGGAAAACTATCAGTGCTATTGATGCATATTTTATGATCCTGTCTGCATCATAGGCCTGTTTTTCCTGTTTTTATGCTAGCTTTATGTTGTTATGTTACTGTAAAGGTAATACATAGGTCATCTTACTGACAGCAACAAAGTCAAATTTATCATCTCAAAAAGAAAATAAAGGCAGTTTAATAAAACTATTTATCAAAAAAATAATACAGTGTATCACAAAACGCAATATTGCGATACTCAAGTATATTTATACTTTCTTACACCTCTACTATGAACAGCACAAAACACATTTTCTTTATACAAAGTACATTAACACAAAATCTGTGTTCTGTCTTTTCACAGGAAAAGTTCCTGATGCGATGTATTCAGTTTTACTCCAACCATAATTGCGAAACTGTGGTGAGTTGTCTCCATGTCTTATAGTTACCAATCTTTTGTGCTTATTTTAATTACATATTGTTATTTCTGCTTTCACCTGATAACATACAACTATCTTGCTTTCTATCACTATCTCTCCCACAGTTGGAGCTCCCATTAGAGTTGCCTGCTAATCTTTCTCGTACAGTCAAGTAAGGAAACGACTAATAGATATACAAGTGTCGTTTCTTAGCAGCTACTTAATTCTATATTCTGCATCACTTTGACATGTATCTGCAGTGTGAGACACAAAAATTAATTCCTGTACCACTCTTGTGCTTTGCATGTTATTAATTTGCTGTGCAGCTTCATAATTTCTTAGGTCCACAAATATTCTGATTGTGTTTACTTTGCGTGTGTGGCTAACAGGTTTGTAAATCTGGGTTTTGACCATTATCACACGGAGAGACCAGAGCAGGAGCTCATTAGGATGGAAGTGTTCACAAACAGAATAGGTAACACACACACACAAATCCCTGAGATGAATAATGTGCTCTCAACAGATGTAAATAAACTGACGTTCCAGTTACATGACTAATTCTGCATTCTTGTGTGTGTTTTGCATTTCTCTTTGCGAAAACAAGAAAGTAAGTCCCTGTCACAAGTCAGAGGCCATGTTATAATCTGCAACGCATAATTCACAGTCTCAGTGATGATGTGATGAAAGATTTTTGGAAGAGTTTCATTTCATCAATGAAGATCAGGTTCAGTTTTCTCCGCAAAAAAAAGTGGATTGTGTTTTTGAATTAAAGGTTTTCAACATTAAAATTGGTTCATCAGTCAAACCTTTAAAAAAGGAGGTAGTCATTTTTTGGAATGACTACTTGATTCATTCATTCACATCATCGATTGACTCTGATTTTTTTAATCAGTCATTAACCCCTATTCCTGTCCTTTCACTGAGATACACCTTTAAAAAGTTAATTTATGTTATGTATTAAAGGTTCTGTGTACAACATTCAGAGTATTAATTTAGCAGCAAGCCACTATTTTTGTATGTAAAGATATAGTGGAATAATAGCATCCTGAGTAGAGAATGAAGTCACCTCTGTGTGTAATCTGAGCTTCTTTGTGGTTTGCTGTGATAGTCGACTCGGCCTCACATGCATGTTAGTGCATGAGTGAGTGAGTTCCCATTTGTGTATCCCATCAGCTAGCTTATTGCTGCTGCCCAGCACTGCGCTCATACAGCAGTTGCTCACCCTCTAGTTCCCACCTAGGTTAACACTGTTAGATCTGTTAGCACTGTTAGCTGCCAGCTTAGTCACCTCCATGAGCCGTGTGCAAACAATATCAACTCAGAATCATAAATATGCTCTCAATGTTGTATATAGCTCTTTTAATATATAAATTGATTCTCCATCAAAACATATCACAACTGATTAATTTCACAGTGATTATCATGAATATTGCCGTGGATGTCTGTTTATTGATTGATATGTCTCTGTCATTTGTTTTTAGGAGGCATGTGCGTGTGCTACAGCCAGACTCTAAAAGACAAAAAGGAACTGATCTACACTGTGGTTTTAGTCCACAAAGGTGCAAATGCTTTTTCTTGCTCTCTATTCAAATAATATTTTTTTTGTCAAACGTTATCTTGAGCAAATGGTGATAAATGTGGCTTTTCTTACTTCCTGCAGACTGCAGCAAGACATACAGAGTATCTCTGGGCAGCGACCAGTCGCCACAAAAAGCTGCACAGCCCCATCCACTCTTTATCCCTATAGGTCATTGCACACACACCTCAGAATCCTTTTAAATTCAACTCAAGTGTGTGAGTTTGTAAGGTTGACTGCCAGACGTGTGTTCAGTACTTTTGCATTTAAAACAGCAATATGGACACAGAAATACAAATGAGTGCATGTGTCATGATGCAGCTTAATAAATGTCTGTTTTGCACCCAGCATACCGTCATAACATTATAGTGATGCTAATATGTGATTTTTGTATGTAGGTTATCACATCCTGGTGTATCTGCAGGACTATTTCCTCCATTGTATCAACACCAGGCAGCAGGAGATGCTCTGTCACTCCCTCTTTCTCTCAGGTAAGACGAGGTTTTTTTGCAAATCATGTCAAAGCTGAGTGACGACTGTGGAGCAGTTTGTTTACCTCATTTCTCCGCCACAGTACAAGCTCCTATGTTGCTTAAATCTTAAACACGGACAAACGTAGATTGGTATTTGTATGTAGAGAGTGTCTTATTCTCCGTCTGTCTTTCTCAACAACTTTAAGGTCTTGACGCAGACTTGGGCCTGCAGTGTCAGTCTGCTAACATCACAGTGTTGCATGCAGAAGAAGAGTCCAGTCCTAGTCTGCTGAACCTGGCCAGTGGGAGGATCCACACTGCTGAGCTGAGCCCTGCCTTCCTGCTGCAGATACTGAGATCAGACACTCCCTCGAGGTGATTCATAACTTGTTGAAATGAAGGATTTATGGGTATTGGGGTTATTATTTATATACGTAGAGGAGGCACTTGAGAGCAGAGGGGGATATATAGGAAGGCAGAAAGCAGACAGGTGGAAAGGGAAAGCTATTTTGTGAAAAGTTATTTTTGTGCACATACACCTGCAGAGTGTTTCTGCAATAAATATAAGACTAACTTGAATCGTAGCCAGCAGATTGGATTCAACCATCCTGCTCAATAAAGATGCACCAGTGGCCCCTTGCTCACCATTTTTTTATTCTGCTCATTTATTTTTTTTTTCATTCCGCTTTTTAAACAGCACATACATCACAGTATGGTACCAGACTGTTTGCTGACTGCCTGTGCTGCTGCCTTTGGGTCTCTTGTGTTTGCATATGCTTATGTTGTATAAAAGTAAATTTGCTGTGTGTCACCTCCGTCCAAGGTGTTCCAGCGGTAAGACTGACCCTCAGCGCCTGGCTGCCCTCCACTACCTGCTGGTTTACATGGGAAATGACCCAAACCTGGAGCTGAAGGTACAAATGAAGGCAGGGAAGAAGTTGGGAGGGCAAAAGTGTTGATATTTAAAGCAAATTCAATGTCCTTTTGTGTTAAGGTGACATTTTTTTCTCTAAAACAGAGGTGGATTGGGGTGGCTGGCCTCTAGGGATTCAACTCTGAATATTTTCTCAAAAACTCATACATACCTGAACAACCTTAACATAGGTTGTTAGATTAGCAGTCTAACTAACTGCATGTAAGCTGTGGTTATAAACGTTACATCGGCCAACTATTTAGACCAGCATTCTCCCCAACTTTCAGCTATCTGTGTGTTACTGCTTTCAAAATTCAATTTGCAAAACAACAATTTTTAAGCTAACAACTTACTTACTTAGTTTAGACTAAGATTTGGATCATGCAATAAGACATGTCTGCTTTGATCTTTTTGGGAATTATTATAAATATCTACAATGAGTAAATCTTTGGCGAGTACCTTTGTGACTTTTTCTCACAGAACTCCAGCTGGAGCTGATTTCCCACATTTTTTGACCCCGACAGTGGCATGCGGCAGTGACACTGATTTCACCCATGTACCAGTCCATTTTACTTCTATTGTGCAATCGTCGTAATAATGCATATTATAAGCCTGACCCCAGCCCCCCCAAGGTTTGGTTTGGGCACTGAAAAGTTACAACATCTGGCTCTGCCCCTGCTCCCAAATAAAGATGTAAAACATCATGTGGCCCCACAGAATGTAAGCTTTCATCGAGAAATTGTATTTTTATACAACAAAATGTCACTATTTATTTGTAGAATCACAAAATCATTGAAAACGTCAGTTGTTGTCAGTGTCTAATTAGTTACAAGCTCAAACATATCTCCTGGGTGAGGGGAGAGACTGAATGCAGATGTGAGGGGAGTATAAAGAAGCAGAAAAGAGGGTTATGTGACAGAAAATGCAGTCAAATTTAATCAAACGTGCATGTTAATGTCACTGTATGCCGCAGTCCCTCAAGGAAAACGAAGAGAAGAAGTAAAAATGAACAGATAAAGATGGAGACGGCAGCTTTACTGCACTTCTGTGTGAATTCAGTAGGTGTCAACCTTGAGTTGGAAGTGAGCCGACGGAGGTAAGAAGACAGGCAGCTGTAATAAACCAGGAGAGGAGACGAGACAAGTGGGCAGAGATCAAACAAAGTCAAACAAAGAGCGAAAGAAAGGGGCAGATATTTTGTTTGGGCACAGAGCTGACTGTGACTCAGACTCTGTTAGTACACCTAAATTAAGATGTGCCAGCTACTCTGATAGACTGTAATAAATTCTTTCTTTAGAGGTTAAATGAGTCACCAGCTTCATTAGTGCAGCTAGCACTGGGAAATTGAACACCCCACATAACTTTAGAATTCTTGGTGGACTCAGTTAATGTGGCCAACAGCACCAAACATAGTGGCTTTATAAAGGCGATTGCTTGGTGACATTTTTTTGCTTGTAGACATTTTAACTTTAAGGGAATGGTGTGCAAATTAAGTTCTTCTACCTTTGCTTCTTATTCTTCCTCTTTACATAGTTGTTACGTAGTGATTCTGTTTCTGGACCAGTCCTGACTTTGGAAAGGAGATATTTGTTCAAACAGCAGAGAGATGGGCAACAGAAAATGAGTTTTTCTCTGATGTGCTGCGGCTGTGAGATTTGCAGGGACTATTTTTGAGGACATCATTAATATTTCATGTTTCTGTAATGTAAACACCAATATACGCATCAGCCCAAAAATCCTTATTGGTAATTAGAACTGATTAACTGCTCTCAATGGCAATACTAACATAGGAATGTTTATCAAGTATGTTTACCATATTGATCATCTTAGTGAGCATGTCATTATTGGCGTGCTGGTGGGGTTAACGAAAGGTCAGGGATCTCCAAAGACATATGTGTCATGGCAATGATCCATCTCATCTTTATTGAGATATTTTAGTCTCTGCATCAAAACATTGGACAAACCGGCCAATTTTGCCACCCAGAGCCAAGTCCCTAACTTGACTAAAAAGTAAAGCTTGCAGTTCAACGCAACTTTTGATTATTTTATGTAATAAACAGTTCATTAGATTACAATGTAATTTATTAACTATTTCAGATTTAAAATTCAGTAATATTTGTTAAGATATGAAGCTTTTTGTAAAATTAAAAAGTAAATAATTCACATTATGATACTTAAATACATCTGAAAACTTTTCACAGACCCAATGATAGAGGACCGAGAGTCACTGTTTAATCAAACATTAACTAGATGGACATAGGTGTTTTTTGACCAAACAGTTTTGAGGACTCTCTGAGAGGAACTTCCCATTAGGATGCTCGCACGAGAACTACACTCAAAGGCTTTTTATGTCTCCATGTCAGCAATAACTAAGGCTAGAGGCATCACGTTTTTGGGTTGTCGATCCATCCGTCTGTTGGTATGTGCATCTGGTACATTCTTGTGGACACGATATCTCAAGAACACCTTGAGTGAATTTCTTCAGATTTAGCACAAATGTCCACTTGGACTCAAGAATGAACTGATTTGATTTTGGTGTTCGAAGGTCATGCTCACAATGACATTGCATCTGTCTCATTCTTGTGAAAGTGATATCTCAAGGACATCTTGAGCGAATTTCTTAAAATTTGACACAAATGTCCTTGAACTCAGCAATGAACTAATTACAATCTGGTGGTAGAATGTCAGTGTCATAAGTCAGGAACAGAGGGGGACATTTGGTCAGACACTGAACTGGTGACACTAATCTTAAAAATGTGCTGACTATAGAAATCCTCCTTGTGGGAAGCATTCATGTTTTTTTCACAGACATGGATGTAAACTGTAAGTGCAACTTCAGTGATGCCCAGAGGCATACAACCACTTGGCATTATATCTAATTTTTTGTTTGCATTCACACTGCAAATGGAAATGCTGAAGTGACGCAAGGCGGTTGGCAGTTGATATAGTACCGCCACTTTCACTTTGATGAGTGGCCAAAATCGAGCTGGACTGTTCCAGCGGTCAGAAAATGCCTCATGTTGTAAAGCTGTCTTGTTGTGCTCCCACCACATTGACATTTGTCCCCTGTGTGTTTCCATCCTGCCTGTAGGTCATTGAATGGCTGTGTGACAACGTGAATGCCTTTGAATCCTTTGATCAGATCCAGGAGTTCATTCTCGGTCAGTTGAAGCATCGGGACACAAGTCACCTGAGTACCTCTTCTTCCTTTTCGAGTCATGCTGCTCACTTGCCTTTTATGTCTCCTTCTGCCTGCGGTTACTAGACTGCGTACATCTTATCTACACAAAACTGAATTCTTTCATCAACACTCATCAACTCTGTTTGGCTCTTTAATCTCTTCTCTCGCAGCAAACTTTTGCCAGACGTTCAACACGGGTCTGGAGAGTCTGAATTAAAGACCTTAGAGACTTGCACAGAGCAGCTTTTAAAAAATGTGTTTGAGTCCTAGTAGACACACAGCAACACATTTGAATGTCCCATGATGTCCTTCTGAACTAAATAGAACAGTACATGATATTAATTTTATATTTACGAAAACAGTCATCACCCAGAGAATAGATGATCACATTAGATGTTGGAGCACCTTGCCGCATACATTTGCATATTATTGACGCTGCTGTAACTACTTTAACTTGCTCTAAGATTCAGAGTTCATATTAATACTGCGCAGTACATGAAGACAAACATGTTTACCTAATAAATAAAACATTAGGAGCATCACTAATATATCATAGTGATTGTGGAGGAACTGGGTGGGACAGGTCAACTGATGGAGGAGCCTGGGGTTCTAACATCACTTTAAATTAATCATATACTAAGTTATTATTTTTGCTCTTTTGTCTGTTTACCTCTTTGAATACCCAACATAGTCTTAGTATTCATTTATCATAAAATAACATGTTTTTTTGTAGCTTCACAACAGTGGTCAGTCTGGTCAGCGATCCACTATCAGCGATGCAAACTGAAAGCATCCGTACACTTATCGTCATCTGGAGGATTGGATATTCCCCTGGCACAAATTATTGTAGTACATCACAAAATATGCTATTGCAATAATCAATATATTGCAAAATGTTTAAAATTGCAACAATATTGTTTTGTGAATTCAGTATCGTAATAATATCATCTTTAAGTGATTTCCACCCCTTGCAGACAATGACAACCGTCAAACAAAAATACAATAATGATATTGTAATATGGTCTTAAATTGATCACCCCTGAGTTGAATCGAAATGGTATCACAGCAGACTTTGTGATATCAGCAAATATTGCATTGTTGCCCAAATGGGTAGCTGTTGGAGTATCCGCATGTCCAAGTTTCCCTGGGCAAGAACCCAGAATTGTGTGTGAAGTGTCCAGAGTCTCTCCTAAAAGCAAGGGAGAGATATGTGTGCCAATCACAGGTGCTGCTGCAGCAACCAGAGCTGAGCAGCGTATTTATAACGCTCCCACATTAGGATCACCACACCCAGGCGAGTGTTACTGCCCTTTAGTTTAGCACAGAGACACAAGCCATGAAAGGCAGTAATCCACCCAGATAATCTTCTAAAGGACAACAACATCAATATCACTTCAGTACCAAGGAGAGTATACACCACAGATCTGAATGCATCAATAAACAAGATTAAAGCCACTAACGAAAAAAAAATGCCATCCTCACTGTCAACAATTTGATTGCAGCGTGAATAACATCAGCAGAATTGTTGGCTTATCCCTTATGCTAAAATTAGGAGAGCGGTTTTGCAACAAATCCACCACACTAAACTATAGTGTCTTTGTTAGTGTCGTTCTCAAAAACAGAGAAACGCACACACAAAAAATATTTTTTTTTCCTTCCTAGCTCTGTATATTTTTCAAAGATGCCTGGTTCAACTCCAAGATAATGACACATAGAAAAATAGAAAGATGCACACACATTCTCTTAACTGTAGCACAGTAAAAAGAAATCCTGCTGGTGGCGATATACAGGGTTCTGCAACTTATATAACCTACACTTTAATGACAGACTCAAGTCAAAATTAAGCATTTTGAAAACAAAGGTAAGAGAGACAAACTGCAAGAACACCACAGTACCACTAGAAGAGAGGTACAGGGAAACAGCAAGTACATAGCCCTCATAATCTTAAAAGGGACTTAATATGCTTTTACTTATTTTAAGTCAAATATATATAATATTAGAACGATGGATGTTCACATTAAACACGGCTTACGTTTTACATAATGAGGTAAACATATGTAAAAATCATCCTCGTCAGCTGGACCCTCAGGCTGCAGAACGTGCTGAATACCCTGTTTCTGATTATTTTTTTCCACATGGTCATCTGCTCCAGGCACGCGACCTCAGGTGTTAACATTATATAGCAGACACTGCCACATATAGCTACAATTTACATTATGAGCCATATAGCTGCTTAACATGTCCGGTTGTGTTTAGAAACTTTTATTGGTCAATTTTAATGAGGTGAAGTGCTACACACACTCATATCCAGGCTGCAAGAGTACTGCTATATATAGCTGCATGCTAACATCTGCAAAACACATAATCCTGGTTGCCAATTGTGATGCCCAGCTTGTTCAAGTGTGTTACAAAAGAAGGGAGGAACACACAATAACCATTTAAATTAACAATATATTTATTAAAGGTAACATAACCAAAAAGGCAAACTAAGATGTAGGTCTGTAGTCAGTGGTGAGGTGTGGGTGCTAACTCAAAGCATAAGGAACAAAAGGCTAACCAAATAAACCAAACAAAAGAGGCCTGAGAGGCACCAGCATTCTAGAAAGGAGAAAGAGGGCCATCTTGGAAATGGTCAAGCTTTAATAGACTTGTGGCAGGTGAGGTGAATCCCAACAACGAGGTGGGAGGAGCCGAGCAGGGAGCGCACAGGCAGGAACTGACAAGTGTCCAAGGGGCATCACACCACTGTTGTCAATTTCTTCCTGATTTCCTCATGATCATAATCCTGCTGGAACATGTCCAGTTGTGTTTAGAAGGTGTTAGTAGTGATTTTTTATGGTAGAAAGTGCTGCTATTCTCCATTACATTCCCTTTCTGCAATGACAGTGCAGAGATGCAAAAGACCTAGAAACAATGACCAGTGAGGGCAGACTGCAGATAGTACAAGGAAAAGAAAGAATTTTTTGAACATTTAAGTATGTAAATATGTTCTGATGGAGACCCATCTTGAATATGAGCATTTTAGGCCGTCTTTAAATCTGATATCATGCAGTGGGTTTCCCCCATAAAACCAGCTACTGGGTCTGCCGCCCGCATACTTTGGTTCCAGTTCCTATTTTGTCTGGTTGTTATTTTAAGATGAGCTCTGCATCACTGTGATATATAAAATAAAAGTCTGACTATACTCTATCTCTCCCTCTCTGTCACACACACAAACAGCCTCTTTATACAGAATAAGCTATGAGAAGTCTCTCAGCCTGGATAAAGTCCTGCCTTACTCCTCTGTACTTGATAAGAAGGTACCACACACACACACACACACACACACACACTTTTACATACAATTCAGCATGCATAAAGGCATAGAAAATAAACTGGCAACCATATATGTGGATATGAATGCGGAATGAGGACACACTTGCAGCTCTGTTTCTTACTTTGTGCCTTAAGTAGCACACACACACACACACACACACAAACACACACACACTACTCTATCTTTGTGTGCTCTAGGAGATTTCTGCGCGTCTCTTGGAGGTCCCTGGTGTGTTGTGTACCACCGAGTTGCAGATTGAATCTGTGTTCAAAGGCAAGGTAACATAAACTTCAATTTGTTCAACACATTTATTACATTAAAACTGCTTTTAAGTATTATTTAACAATGTGTATGATTATTTATCATCATAATAGTTACCACTCTGTTCCTGCTCTAGTTAAAAAACCAGGTAATAAAACCTGTTCTGACTCTTAGCTTGCTGAATAAGTGGAAACAATGTGTGTTTGTTTCATAACATGTTTATGTGTGATGCAATGTTGGGACATTACTGCAGACGGCTTCATTCAGGAAACATTTATATGTAAAATAGTGTGATTTTATAGATACTCTTGTGTGCAATTCAGACGCGATTATCCTCAATTGGTTTGCAGCAGTGTCCTTGTTGTGTCACTGTGGTGTTGTTTGTTTGTGTGTGTGTGTGTGTGTGTGTGTGTGTGTGTGTGTGTGTGTGCAGGGTAGAACTCTCCAGGGTTTTTGGACAGAGCTGCAGTACAACACAGAGAGGACAAAATGTTTGGACGCTGGTCCTAACCCCAGATACAGAACCTCACACATACAAGCCGACTGGGAGAAGCTGGTGAGTGTGTGTTTGTGTGTGTGTGCTGTAACAAAGACTTCTCATGCATTTTAATTAACAAAAGTCAAATTTGCATACTGCAAGTTAAGTTGATTGATGGTAATTGTTTGAACAAGCTGGTTGTTGTGATCAGAGAGCCTGTGTGTGTCTTTGTATGTCAGCATACCTGTGGGTCTCTGGTAAACAATGAGAGCATATTTTCAGCTCTCCCATGATGCCTTTGCTTGTTTCAGAGGTCTGAGAGGAGACCATCCAACAACATGACTCACATCGAGGAGAACACAAAGAAGTAGGTCTGCCTCCCACTGGAGCTTTGTTAATAAAAGTGCATCACCACAGACAAACACACACTTCTAAAACTGGAGAGAGGCAACGCATGAATGCACCTCTGCACTGTGTTTAACTGTTCCGCTGTTTGCTCCACTGTTTTCTCAAAATTGGGTTGGGAAAAGTACTTAATTTGTGCACTTAAAAACCAGCAGTAGCTACAAAACTGCTACTCAAGTTCACCTATCCTTGCAAGAAACATTGATTTTCCCAAAACAGTGGGAGTCTTACAAAAGCTGAGTGTGAAAAATACATTGAGCTGTATCCATCCTAAGGATATACTTAGTGTTATTCTATGTTCCTTATTGTCAGTTAACTCCCTAAAAAGACTGAAACCAACAAAGTTTTGCTCCACTAATGTTGGGTGAATTGATTATTTTCACAGCATCTGTTCCCTTCTGTTGATACATGAATGTATCAAACCTTGTTTGATATTTTGCAAAATATGATGTCACTTTCACTATGATGTTATTGTCATAGACTGTACAAGTAATGGACGCAGTTATGGTGACATCGTCCACTGGTTTGTGACTGCCGTTTTGAAGCTGTGAATTTGGCACTTTTGCTGTTGCCGTTTTGTTTTTTTGGAGCCAGACCTGACCATAGACAGCCTGCCACTCAAGCAGCCCCGCCTTTATATATATGTAACTTTAAGCTTTAATAGAATTTAAACAGGTAAATTATATATAAATCACCACCCGCACAGTTGTCATGAATGTTAGAATTAGACATAGAGAGTAAAACTGTTTTTGTACCAGGCTGCAAACATGTTTATTTCTGCTCTTAAATTGGGCATTTTAACATTGGAGTTTATTGGGATTGGCTCAGTCCTGGAGCCAGCCTCAAGCGGCCATTTATCGAGCTGCAGTTTTAAACACTTCTGTGTTGGCTTCATTTTTTAGCCCTGGAGGTTGCAGCTTGGTTGCAGTACATGCACATTCGACAGCTGGTGCTGCTCACCCCAAAAAACTTTCCTTAAAAGCATTTACAGTTATCAAGTGTAAGTTTATATAAATAAAGATAAAATATTCATTTTGATGATTTGATTCAGGATCCCACTTGTATGTGGGTAGGCAATGTAAGCTCAATACAATGTTACAGAAATGTCTCTGACCAACGATCTGTTCTTTGAAGGGCAAGCAGCAAATTTACCTCCACAGCCTTGTGCTGCATTCACATGGTGGCGTAACAATCTAAAAAAAATTAGTTTCTGATCACATTTCATAGCTCACCAAATCTGTTTACTTTGTTCTTTGTTATGTTGTTTAAACTCTCTGAACAATAATACAATACATCTGTGTCCATGTTGTTTTGACATTATAAATTAAAGGACACAATGTGGTCAGAGGAACGACCACTCGAAGAGCACATGGATGCATTATTGGCCTTGGCTGGCAGAGTTATTGACAAAGTCCAATCTAATTGGTCTTCACTTATTCATTCAGTGTGGTTGGAAATTTGACAGACTGATCCATTACATACTGGACACTGAAAGGACTCGTTCAAAAATATTTGTTTGTTCATTGTCGCCCAACACTTAACTCAGCCTCTCAATACATTCAGACATCCCGCCCGTCCGCTTGTTCCTACTGAAGATTTACATCCATAACAACGAATTTCAATGTTTAAAAGCCTAAATTCATTCCCAAAACAGCTGTAGTTCTTAGCAAATCTTACTCATACAAGATTTGTTGGGAACTATCTTTAGCAGTGGATGTATACACATTTGGTGCTCTAGAGAGCAGGACTGTGTATATTTATAGCAGGACTGTGTATATTGGATTGACTTAGAATAAACTACTATGTCAGTCCCACATTGTAATGAAGAAACATATCCCCCAGTGCAGCCGTGTGGCTCATTCATGTGTTTTTAATAGTTTTCTTGACAACGATATGTGTTAGAATCAAGTCATTACTGGTTTGGGGCTTTTTATGGGATTTTTTTAAAATGACAAAAACACAGAAAAATAGCAGCCCACCCTTTAACTGTGCTGGAGTGCATTCACACCCAAAAATGTGTTGAAATGATTAAGCTGTTTCTTAGCTCAGATAAGATATTTTAGTGTAATACATCAGTTGAGGAATAAAACATAATTTAACACAATAAAGATGTGAAGAAAGTTTAGAAAGTACTTTTTGGTCTATACTCTAGACACATTTGCAAAACTTCCTTATTTCCCCAAAAAGACTTATCAGATTATTTGATGCACCCTGTCTGGAACGCAAATAAAATTAATTCCTTAATTTCCATGCCCTGTTGGGAGTCTTGATAGATTTGCTTTTACACACTCTTCACAGGGCGGTATGAATATAAATGCACAACAGGACTGAGGATGACAGAAGTTCAGTTTCCATAACCAAAGTCAGTGTAAACCACTATAAAAAAAGCAATGACTGCAGAGAAGAAAAATGTCTGTTCTCCATCTGCTCACTGTGTAAATGTCACAGCTTGGTAACTTGAGCTCTCACTTCTGCTGCAGATGCTTTGCTCTCTTTGAAACCACTTTCACTTTTGGTTTAAACAGAACTTTAGACTTACACGGTACCCAGTGCTTGCTCTTATTATTTGCACAATTGACCTGCATGAACCTTGTTTTTTCAGCCTGTTAGTCTTTGAATATGAAACATCCAGATATAGAAATGAGGTTATTACCTAACAGTTTATAAGGAGACAATAAGAGAATAGGTTAAAACTTTGAAATAATAGACTTCCCAAGTTGATTACTTACATGAAGACAGTTATTTCTTGTGTTATAAGTTTTCTGAAATTGTATGTTTGAATGTGCAAATGAGTTTTTGCCAAATCAAATATGTGCTAATTTGCATATATTTGCAGAGCATAAATCTGAACATTGGATAAAGCCAGATTCCAAATTCTTGTTTCATTTTGTTGACATATTAGAATCAAAGACTTTTACACAGTGGAGTTTTGATATCTCTTTTCATAACTTTACCAACAATAAGATACTGCCAACAGTCATTACAATAACATTGTTTTTAGGAATAAAATGTTAGATATGTGCAAATTTTGGTATTTATGCAGAGCAAAAATCTGAACATTAGATTAAGCCAGATTAAAAATTCTTTTTTCATGTTGCTAAGAGTCAAATGTTTTTACAGAGGGAATTTTCTCTTTTTATCATTTCATGAACCAGAAAACTCTTTCAACATCTAAATTTGATTTCAGATGTGTTTTTGAAATAACACTTAATATAAATCAGCCTATGAATGATATATGAACAACCCCCTCAGCAAAAGCCTTCAGAAGATAGACGGGAATAAAACTGGAGAGTTTGGTGCTTGCATGTGTTACTGAAGTGGAGATTTTAGACTTTTAGTATGAGAAAACACCTTAAACATATGTATAGTAAAATACGACACATTTTTAGAGACACTACAGTTGAATAGGATTACAATTTTGACAAGTAGATATTATCATTAAACCCCCAAGCTGATTTAAGATGATGATTTGAACAAGTTTTCTGAAAATGTTGTTTACAAATGTAAATTAGGCATTGTCTAATAAATATGTGCTTTCTGCATACATTTCCAAAACAGAAATCAGCATACCAGTCTCAACCTCAACACAAATACCAATGCTTGCTCTGTCACCTTTGGCATCAGTCACAGATGCACTCTTTAGTGGTTTGAGACATACTTGCGCATAATATTTTGACATGTAGGGCCACTGACCAAGCGCCAGTATTTGACAGGTTAGAAATGAGAATGCATTTAAATCTGAACTATAAATAAACATGTTTATTTTGGATGTTTTCAGTCCACTAGTCTGTAAGAAGACATGTTATAGAGGCAAATGGAGCCCAACATCTCAAATTTGACCAGCATGATAAAACTGTTTTCAACTGAAGTGTCTCCCCATAAGACCAAGCGCCTTGATGATGGTCATGCACCTGTATGCACCACTGATGTGATACCTGCCTTGAATTGAATATGACCCTCTCCTGTTTGTGCGAGGGATCAAACCGAAAGTCTTTTGGTTCATAATTAGCCTCTCTTCCTTCAGGCCAAACTCCAGCACCTGCTTACAAACTTTGTGCTTTTATAGTTTAGATATATTTTTGCTGCGGACTGCAGCAGTTGAAGCATTATACTGCCTTGGCTTACAGCGCAAAAAGTAAGACTCTTATTATAATGCTAGCTTGAGGGATTGTTCTCACACAAAGCTTTTCTTCTTATTTTGTAGAGTTCTATCAATGGTGGACACCTGGTGTCTTGGTAAGATGGCAAACTCAACACACACAAACATAAATCCATAGATGCAACACACACAGGTAAACAAACAACAAAAAACAGGGAGTGTGAGTGTCATAAATAACAAAACCTTGGCTTATATTGGAGCTCCAAACTGTGTGTGAGTGTGTTTGGGTTTGTGTGTTCTTCTGAGGTCGCATTCTTCATGCCCACTGGAGAATTCAGCTAAACACAACCACCACATTAATTTATCTTGGAGGGAGGTTGAGGGGAAAAAGGGGGTAGGGAGGAAGAAAGGGAGAAGTGGGAGAAAAATCGAGTGAAAGGAAATCTAAAAAGGGCAGAGTTGAAGAATGCTACAATTATATAACAGTGGGGATTTTGTTACTTGCTTCACCTCTCTCCCTTTTTCTCTGTCAGTCTCTCTCATGACTCAAGTGCAGATGTTTTGTGTCAACCTAAACACAGGTCCCTCCCAACCTCAGTTAATTCACATGGATGATCTCATACACCCCTAGCCTCCCCCAGATTCACACACACACACCCTCTGTATTTTTATCATTTTCCCTGCATACACAGATGATAGCACTCCCGTAAGAACCTGCGTCACTAATTTCCAACACTATATCAATCTTCACTGTTTTCAGTTCAATTTTTTAATCATTTGGGTTTTCTCATTTGCTGTTAAAAGGAAGACTTTGCATATTTTCAACCAGCTCTGTATCATAACAATGTGGGTAGTATGTGTAGATAATCTGTGGTAAACCTCTTTATCCAACTGTTTACCAGGTAAACCAGCCACCACAAAGAGAATAAAAGTAGATCTGTTAGAAATTTCGACCAAACTCCAATCAAACTGTAAAACTAGGTGGTCCAGATCAAATACAAACCAAAATTTTGTTACTGTTTTGCTTTTTTCTTGCCCAAAATGTCTTCAGAAACATATTGTAGTGCACTGTTTAGCTGTAATACAAGAATCAGTGAACAGGAAGTGGGTGCCATACTATTTCCTGTATTGTAGACATGGAGGCTAAAGAAATGGTATAACTAAACAGTACTGATAAAATATGAACAAAGATTCTGTTGATGTGTTGCCTATTGTTGTGAACATGTTTGCCAAAAAAATATAACTGTAATTCAAGATTGTTTGTGATCAGCCGACTTGTGTCAAAACGGCCAAACTTGCATGAAGTCATCCTCCAGTTGGAGCCTTTTTTTGTTTCTGTGTGAGGATTCCGTCAGTTTTAGGTTTTCTGCCTCTAAAGCGAATGCAAATGCTCTTTTTCTCAGTTTTCTCTGGTCATGTAGCACCAATTTCAAAAGTATTTATGTCTTTCTACAGCATAGACAGCCTAGTTCTGCAAAAAGATCATTTTTCCAGCGGTGAAATGGCAGAAAGTCCAATAGACAGGCACGCCAGATCAATGACTGGTGTTTGAGCAGCATTTTTAGTCCTATGATTTTCATGAGATACAAGTATTTGTTTATTCTATTTATATTACAAATGAAGCAGGAACAAAGTAGGTCAAAGTCAGTGAAAGCCTGAATACTTAAATTTTGTAAATAAAGTGTGTATAAGTGGGATCACCTGCAAGTCATCCTAAGAAGAACATGAATGTCTGTACCAAATTTCACAGTTTAAAGTCAGTGGGATTTATCCTCTGGGAACCATGAATCTCTGTAATCAGTGAAAACCTTTAGCTGCTGGTGGCTCAGGATGAAAAGTCAGAGGATCACCAAAGTCATTAGGATTCTTCCTCTGTGCACCATGGATATCTGCAGCAAACTTCATAGCAATCCATCTCATGGTTGTTGAGATATTTCAGGACCAAAGTGATGGACTGACTGACTGACAGCCATCCCTAGAGCCATGCCGCGAGCAGGGCTAGAACTGCCCATCACAATGTCCAAAAACCCAAAGTGAAATCTTCAAATGGCTTGTTTTGATCGACCAAGGGTGCAAAGCCAAAAAGATTTCATTGACAAGAATCTTAAATTGAGAAAACACAGCAAATCCTCATATTTGAGGAGCTGAAAACAGCAAATAGTCAGCCTTTTCCTTAATAAAGGACTTAGAAAATTAATCAACAATACTTTTGATGGTGTTTTGTCTAGTAATTCATTATTCATCAACCTTTCAAGTTTGATTAATAAGACCAACTTTGTACTGAGAGGTCACATGGTTAATGCGATGAGTCAGTGTTTTTACTGAACACAGAGATGCAAAAAGCTCTTAACTTGTACCTGCTCGCTCAGAACAAGAACATCAGTCAATTGTCTAAAATATGTTAATTTAAAACTGTTGATAACTTTGAACTTATGCAGCGTGCAGGCATACAGCGAATCTGGCAGTGCAGCCTGTCAGCTAGCTCGACCCTGCAAGTGCTATTAATATCTCTAACATATTACACTGTAACATCAAAAAGCCAGCGTCTAGCATGTGTGTTAAAGTCATCAAAAGATTGTGTGTGTGTGTGTGTGTGTGTGTATGTGTTTGCGTATGCAAGTGTCCAATAATTCATCTAAAGTGACCAAGCTGGAGCGTGGTCCACTTTTGTGTGGCTTACATAAAAAAAACAACTGTGGCACACACACACACACACGCACGCACGCACACACACACACACACACACACACACACACACACACACACACACACACACACACACACACACACACACACACACACACACACACACGCACACACACACACACACACACAGCAGGACACAGCAGGATTGCAGCCATAGCCCCCAAGCTTTGGGATGTATTTTTAAAGCAAAAACCCCAAAAGAATCCATTAATGTGTTAGTTTCAGTCCTCTTTAGTTATTGAAGCCATAAACAAGTCAGAGTTTGGGTTTCTACCATTCCTTCTGTTGGCCTTTTTAATGATGTTACAGCGTGGACACACCTGAGGCCACCTGTAGTGTTCAGCGTGGCGGAGGTGCAGCATCAAAGGGTTCTTCAAACATCTCTTTTATGTGCAAGTTCCAACTATTGCCTGGTCTCTTCTAGATAAGAAGCTGGTGCCACTTTTCCAGGAGGAGGACCATCAACAGAGGGCGCTCATAGGCCTGGTGAGAGCGAGGCTCAGTCCAGTCACACGCACAGACACATACACAGCTAAAAGTAGCTTTTCCATGGCTTTGGCTAGACACTGAAAGGGAAAATCATAATGCATGGAAAAAGTATGCTTTTTTCCTTTTCTAACATAAAAGTGACCTTAACACTGGGGTAGAATGTGAAATTACACCCTCCACCTGCAGCTCTACCTTCTCCGTCCTGAGCCACTCTCATAAAATCACCATGGGCACATGCATATGCTTCATACAGCAACCCATTGTTTCCCATACATGCATAAGGAATACAGACAGCAGCTCTGGTGACGAACATTCGGTCAGGTCTAATCTGTGTAATGGCAGCAACAGAATGTTTGCTGAGTCAGCAGGAATCAGGGCTGTCTGGTACCTGCCTGTAAGGCATTGTTGTCACCCTTCTTAAAGTCCATAATTTAGAATAGGGATCTTTAAGTTTGAAGCAAAAAGCCCCTCGAAACTTTTTGTTCTAACTTGCATGTTTTTGAAAAGTCTCACTTGTGAAATGAAGTCAGCCAAATGAATCATTCAGTAAAAGGACCAGTCATTCAGTCAGTCATGACAAAACATGCAGATATTTCAAAAGCAGAAAGTCCTGTTACTTTCCCAAAAGACTTTAATAACTACCCTGCCACTCAAAATCAAAGAGCCGCAGCAGACTAGAGGAAAATGAAACATACAGTCTGGTTTGTTGCTTTTGAGATACAGCACCCACTTTGACGTCCTTTTTGTTTTAGTTTGAATAATTGGGCACAATGCGCCGTGTGTGTATTCTCTTACTGTAGTAGACGAAGCAAAGTGGAACAAGTGTGTGCATAGTAAAGCATTTCATTGCAAAATCTCTCTTTAGATGCATTGAGCATCCCAGATTGTTGACATACAACAGTTTAACAGCTCCTGGAGGTGGATTCTTCCTCGTGGGTTGATATATAGACCACTAAAGATCCATAGTGAAATGCTGACAGCCGGTCGTTTCCCTCCGTAGTCATCTTTTAAGGTGAAACTCCTGTTACGCTTCAGATGAGTCGACACTTTAAAAAAAGGGCATCTTAAGGTCCCTGTCCTGCGTTTTTTTTTTTTTGAACTGTACGCTGTTTGATGGACAATTTCATATCCTCCAGTTTTCACTGTGCTCAGCATAGTTTTTAAAGAGCAGATAGCTTCAATTTAATGGAGTTCAGGCTTGATGCTAGCAGTCTCTCAGCTATTCTTAGAATGACCCAGTCCTCCTGTCTCTCTTTTTATTCCCTCCATCATTCTTTTACCCCTTCCTTTCCTTTCTCTCCTTTTTTTCCCCTTCTACTGACTCACTTCCTTCCCTCTCTCATTCTTTCTACTCCTTATCCTCTTCTCCTCCCTGAAGGATATCAGGTCATTCTGTCAACTGTTTTTAGACCTTCACTCATCTTCTGTACTTCTCCACCTCTCACATCCACAGGTCTCTCCTCTTCTCTTCCTCTCCATGGTTAAATCAATTTTGGGACACTGTAGTCAAGGGAAAAGTTAAGGCTGAACTCAGTTTGACCCTGCTGAGTGCACAGCAAAGTATTCTTAAAACACACAAACACAAAGTTTAACTCCAAGCCACATGCACACACACGTACACACACATACACATGCATGCTCAGGAAATAATCACTGTGTTTTTTGCATCGCAGACGGTTGACAAGCTTCGAGAGCATCTCAACAGACACCTGCCTCGACTGGGGAAGAAGAAGATTGACTCGCTGGTTGTCAACTACGTAGCCAAACTGGTTGGTACATCATGTTTGTGTGTGTGTGTGTGTGCACAAAGATATAGATTTTGCGGGGGGGAGTGGGGACACATTCCCCTCAATATTTAGAACATGTGAATTTGTCCGTCCCCTAATAAAAACATGGAAGTGGAGGACGACTTTTATTATGCCTCCATGCAGGTAATAGCTGGAGCTGTAAGGCAATATGGTTTCGAGTTGTTTGTCTCATTTTTATGAATGTGATCCTCCAAAAATGCCTTGAGGGAATTTCTTCAAATTTGGCACAAACATTCACCTGGACTCAACAATGAACTGAATCAGTATTGGTGGTCATAGGTCAAAGGTCAAAGTTACTATGAACTTGCATTTGTCTTATTCTCGTGAACAAAGGTCAGTGTCACCATGACCATGCCTCTGGGTTGTCTGTCCATCTGTCAGTCAGTCTGTCATGCCGTCAGCCTCGTTGTCATGATACAAGCTTGAGAAGGACTCGAGGGAATTTCTTCAAGTTTGGCTCAGTGATTAGATCTCTGATTAGATTTTGGTGGTCAAAGGTGAAGTTCACCATGACTTTGCATCCATCTCATTCTTGTGAACAGGATATCATAATAACACCTTTAGAGCATTTCCTCAAATTTGGCACAAATGTCCACTTGGACTCCCATGTAAATGTTTGATTCTCAATTTTTTTTTTGGTGGAGAACCCCCACATCCCTCTTTCATATTTGTGTCCTCCCAAAAGTTGAGAAAAACCTTTGCTCTTGTGTATGTGTGTTGGTCGGAGATAAAGAGAAGTCCAGGAGTTGCGTGTACTCATGTGAACCCTCTCTTTTATACATTTATTTAAAGGTACATCGTTCTTCAAGTCATGTTTATTTAATGTCTGCCCTTACTCTTTTTCGGGAAGGTTAAGTGACACTCATGGCGAGGCTCGCTCGGCGGAAGAGCCAGTGAGTTTTCCACTTTAGTTAAATGGTCTGACAGAGCTCACAGATGGATGTGTGCTCTTCAGATTAGAGAGGTTGCCAGGAGCCATCAGGCCGCCGTTTCAGGCCTCTAAAACAAACATCAGTGCGCAGGTTAAGACATGAATCCTCAACCATCCTGTGACTTTTTGCTGTGATGATGCGGAGAGACATGAAGTGTTTTACTGTGCCGAGGCATTTAAATAGATATGAATAAATATGAATATCACTTCTGAAACCAAAGCTACGCCCTTTATATCCATTCAAAGAGTAGAAGATGGTATCTGAACAACCAAGTTGAGAAATGTAACCACTCTGTCTCAGTACCCTGTAGAGCAGTGATACTCAACTTGCGTACCATGGGCCAAATCTGCCCCCTGATAGAGTGCCGTTCGGTTTCAAATTCACAATAAAAATAAAGTGTTTCACACTGGGAATTGTGTTTGTATTGTAGTATACAGAAGGTGCCAGAGTGTATAAAATAACTCCTTTTTAAAAATTTTTTTTTACATCTTTTCTTAAAAAAAATGATAAAATCAATCAAGTCTTTGTCTTCTTTGCACATCGCACATTGTGATTGGCCTTTAAACACAATGATGTCACTGCTAAAATAAGAAAATACTCTCTCTGTTGCAGCTACACATACAAGTAAAACCAAAGCGGTAAAAATGGAATCAAACGTTTTCTAAAAATCTGAGAGAATCCACCGCACCCCCGTCAGAGGTCCTAGCTAAGCCCCAAATGTACTAATATCCCAGATATATCCTGAAATTCTTAAATGTCCTAAAATGTGAGGAATGTCCTGAAATTCTAGACATGTCCTAAAAGGGTTGAAACGTCCTAAAATCTGAGAAATGTCCTAAATCCCAAGAAACATCCCGAAGTCCTAGAAACATGTATGGGGCTGCTATGACTGGCCCCTGGCCTCCTGTCATTTTGCAAAAGTGGCCCCCAAGCAAAGCAAGTTGAGTATCTCTACTATAGAGGCACTTGGTTGTATAAAGTCAGTCTTTAGTATTCCTGGGAGGTAAATGCCTTCACAGCTAGGAGCTGCTGAAAGCAGACATGCAGCATATATCAACACAACAGTATTAAATCAGGCCAAGGGTAAGGCTGGAATTGAATAGAAAGCAGGAAGCACCACGTTTTGGGACTTTATGGAATTGCAAATGACAGACCAAACAAAATCCTCCCCGCTCTCAGCCGCATCGGTCGTTCGGCTCAGCTCGGCACAACGGGCTCATGAGTTTTAACCTGCGCCTTCCGACTCTGAATTGAAGTAATGGAAATGGGCGTGTCTGTAATCGTCTTGGCGTCTTCTCTGCGATGGACAAACTCGGTTGTTATTGAATTTATTCAGTGGAATGAAAGTGGAAAAGTTTCTCATCCCGGCAGCCGGGGCTTATTAAAACACACTCACGAAAGGACCCGTAAGAAACATCCTTCAGGGACGTTTTACTTAAAGAACAGTCGAGCAGCTCAACAGCCAGGTTGTGCTTACCCATCAGGCTGACTCATGCTTTGAAAACTCAGGGAGGTAGTGTTTCAAAGAGGGCTGACTTCTCTCCACAAATAAAGAACATCTCCCCCTCTTGTCGGTGCTTATTGAGACTAATGGCTGCATTGACACAAGGGAGAAGTTGGGGGTGAAATAGATTACAGCTTTTAAGAGCCAGGGAACTTCTGTTATGATAGATTACAACTCCACAGCACATTATTGTCATAGTTATTTATTTCCTGTTCCCCGTTGCTACAGACAACTGAGATACATTCCATTTATAACGTAACCAATGTCAGAGCAAAGAACAACTCGCTAATAGCTGTATATGAATTACCAAATTCATATTTAAAGTAATGAAATTGAAATAGGCTGCAGGATTTTTAATTATTCAGAAAAGTTATTCTAAACCCAAGGTTATTAAACTTTTTTTCTCAGCAGGGGAGCCACACTGAGTAAATCCAGTCTCTTTGTCGGGCCGAGGCTCATTAAGACAAATCGCTGATTCCAGATTTTATTCTCATAGAAAGTCACACAGGGGATACCGTGTACGAGTCGGTGGCTTTAAATCACTTGTTTGCCTTTGTTTGACTATTTTTTCTTTTCAGCACAAAAACATCTCTGCTACATATTTTTTATTCTTTTAACTGATCTTCAGGGGCCTGGATTACATCAGCAGCCAGCACAAGCGATGCTCGTTGGAAAAGAAAGTTTAATAATTTATTTTGC
Organism: Plectropomus leopardus; assembly: GCF_026936395.1. Taxonomy (NCBI): domain Eukaryota; kingdom Metazoa; phylum Chordata; class Actinopteri; order Perciformes; family Serranidae; genus Plectropomus; species Plectropomus leopardus. The sequence goes on along the minus strand of NC_142197.1, from coordinate 14,619,655 downwards.
TTGACGAGTTGCCGCCTTTTTGTCAAACAATGAATTTCTGATGACAGAGAAAAACTGTTGAAATGAATCAAACATTTAGGTGATACTGTTAACAGACCAGTGATGAAATCTTTTGTTAAATAACAGCAGTTTTTAACTTTTAGGGCCCTATTTTATACCGACAGGCAACATAACTCTCATTGCAACTAGTTTCATAATGGTGCAGTTGTTATTTTCATGGCCAGTGCCCAGATTGTTTATGCCCATCTGTGCACCCATGGGTGTATAGGTCTAAAAATAAGGAGCATGGTTAGGCTTCTTGTTTGCGTATTGCTGTTTCAGGCAGCAGAAAGAGATTGTGTCACTGACAAACAAAAACCTGATCTAAAGTCCGAATAGTGCAGTATTTTCCTGCTGTTTAAAGGGCGCATTGTTCACAACAAGGTTCCTATATCATAAGGCAAGTTAGATTTAAGGATTTTTTTTTTCCCATGTGTTAGCAGTTTTAAGATATTTGGAGGACTGATTTATGTCATTTTAATACCAATAAAGGCCTTATTTTTAGATAAATGAATTCAATGCCTTTTAAGACTTTAAGGATCTGCAGGAACCCTGCAAAAAAAAAGATGCACCTAAATAGGCGGGTTCACAGTGTGGGTACACTCTGCCTACACACACAGGGACACGCAGATGGGTTGCAGGTGCTTAATATAATAACTCATAAATTGATTAAAAAAATGCACATTTAGGCTCAAGGTGCTATGTAACTTCATTGATCTTCTCTGAAGCTAAAATTTCAGTTTCCTCTGTCAGGTTTATAAACTAGAATTTTTGCTGCTTATATCTCCCACAGTATTTGCTGCAGTGACATGACGGCTCTTACTGCTTTATTCTCAGTAGAAAACAGCTCACTTTTACAATTTGAGTTGATTTGATTTTGTCTTCTCAGAAAAAAGTCTGAAATTTGCCTTGCGTCCCAACTGTTTCACATAAATACAACATCTAACCAACCAAAAAAAAAACCATACTGAAAATGCTACAAATCATCACATTAGACATCACAAAAAGTGGATGCAGTGGGACATATTGCTTGTTCTGTGTTACATTCAGTGTTTAAGCGAAGCACACTTAGGCTACTTGGAAGCCAAACTTTGATTTAATATGTTGACAAACTGAGGAACAAATGAGTTTCTCAACCTGTTCAATTGAGCCTGCTGGACTCTAAATCCTCTGTGGGATGGCAAAAGCTGATATTTTTTAAGTAGCGTGTGAGAGGGGTCAGATGTAACATTACCAGCCAGAAACAACTTTTCCTTTTTAAGTATATGCAGCTTGAAAACTTGACTCAAACTCATGATGTGCTAAATCTGCCATGTAAAAAAACGCTTGGTGCAGTCACACCTAGCTTTTAAAGGGAATGAGAAGTGTTAGTCTGACGGGTTGAATTCATGTTACATCTGTCATGTTTTTAGAGCACAATTGGAACCAAATGCAGACAACAGATGAGTAGGCAGCAGATTTAGACTGAATTCCCAAAAGCAAGAAAACAACAACAGAACTCCAAACAAAAAGTGAGGACAAATTGTCAAAAAACAAAGACACTGGGCAGTATAAGTAGGGAAACACTAATTGGGGGAGTGAAAGCAGGTGAGCATGAGGTGAGCTGACTGCAGCACTAATGAGGGACGGGTGAAACTAATCACAGCCGGTGAAGCATAGCTGGTAGCAATTCTACAGAAATGAGGGATTTTAGTGTGACTTGCGGGCATGCAAGCTGACACTGACTACAACTGTCTCACTGAGAATGCTTAAGTCACTTCATATAACCTTCCTTGGCCCCGCCCTAATTGGACCAACCTACTATATGGGGGTGATTGGGTGAAACCATTGCATGGAGGTGAGGTAAACTAGAGAGGGAAATAGCACTAAAACCTGATTCTAACAGGAAAATTGCAGAAAAAAAGTCTAAAATATTCAACAATCATAACACACCAACAACAACAACAACTTTGCCCCCAGATTATGTGCCGTTCAACTAGCAAAAGTGGAGTTGGACACACCCTAAAAGCACCTCTGCCATGCACTTCAGATCATTAAAATAGTGTCCTTAGAGTATTACTTTCATCATTGTTTTGGAGTGTGTAAGAAAATATAAATAGACTTGAGTATCACATTATGTTTTGACTCTCAAAAACACTATTTTTAATTCTTCACATTTTGATGCACTATGATGTTTGATGTTACACAAAGGCAGAGACTACTGTTCTGCTTGCATTATTTTTTAAAACTTTTTTCTATGCATATTGTAGAAATACAAATGTAGAAACCAAATATAAATCTTCATAACTCAGGTTGTTGTAATGTGTGTGGTTATAGTTTCAACACTAAAAAGAGGTTTAAAAAACAACTTTTGACCATAGCTGGCATGAATGTGACCTCACTATATCGTCACCCAAGCAGCAAACATTACAACTTGGGAGTGTTTTCTTTATCTATTTTGATAGTTTTCCTAAATTTAGGTTAAAAAAAATGCTAAGATGTCACCTTGCTTACAGTATTGCAGTATATTGAATTACAAACCCTGTATGGTGATATGTATCAATTCTTGCTAATGCTCAGCTCAACTTTTTTGAAAATAAATTTTTAAAAAATACCTAAATTCCACCAGTATTCCTTAAAATCTGGGGTGACTCTCTTCCCTCTCCTGTGGACATCATGGCAAATTTAGCATAGAAAAAAATGCTATTAGATTCCCCCACTCTGCTAAACTTAATGAAGGATGTGTGAAAAGAAAAAAAAAAAGTGCAGTAGAAGTTAAGAAAATCAAGAGGAGCTTATTAATGCATTTCCTCCAGCACCTCTTATTTTTGGGCAAGTCTGTTACATAAGTGAAGCTAATTGAAATTCCCACCCTGGGGTCACTGGAGGACACTGCCAGCAGTGTTCGGGTGGAGGGTTTCCTACTGGTGTGCAGGAAATGAACGAGGCAGATCATCTTCCTGTTTTTCTACTGGAGATGATTGAGTGGTCATTCGTGGAAAGAGGGGGGCGTGAAACGTGTGTGTTCTAGCACCGGCAGACACGTTTCAGATGAGTCAAGTGCGTTCAAGTGATTCCATATATGCTGACAGATGTGTGGTGAAATGATGCAGGCGAGTGAGTGTGCACGAGCTGAAACTTGTTGCTCTTGTTCGATGGAAATGAAAAAGGGAAGTGGGAAAAAAAAGAGGGAAGCAAGATCATAGTGTATATTTCCACAGAGAATCATCATGGTGGAAAAAATGAAAAATGTGTATTGTGTGTTTTTAGGTGTTTTAGAAACAAATGGTTTGAATCTAATTGAGCATCTCCTTCCCATGAGTACTAACATGTGTGTGTCTCCTTGTGTGTGTTTAGCTGGAGCTGATCAGACACATGCTGGAGTCAGTCTGGCTGAAATACAAACTCGGCCCTCGTGTTTTGTGCTTGTGAGTAGCCCTCCCTTGTCAGTGTGTGTGTCTCCTTGAAAAGTTTCTAACAAATGTAAAGTAGAAAGTGCTGAGTGAGTGTGTGTGTTCATCTTCACGCATGTGTGCTCCAGACCCTCCATCACTCCCCGCTGTGTGTGTGTCCACATGTGCAAACTGTCGGTGACCCCTCTTCACGTGTGCACTCACGTTATGTAACATTCCCATGAATTTTTATCTTTGTGTGTGTGTGTGTGTGTGTGTTCAGGATGCAGCAGGGCAGTCCAGCAGAGTGGTCGGTGTTTCACTTCATGTTTCGCATCCTGGAAGCCACGAGGGGTCTCTGCCTGCCCCTTCCACCTGGTAACACACACACAAGCGCACACACACACACACACATACACACACTTAGACTTTTAGTTGTCATAATCCAGTCTGTCTCTGTCTCACCCAGAATAACAATGTGTGTTTGCACTGAGGGACAACAGACCCGCTCTCTCCAGCACTAATGTAACCAAAAATATGTTAAACATTAGCATAGCGCAGACATGGGTAAAGCAGAGTCTGAATACATTTTCAATCATTTGAATTCATTTTCCAGTGTTTGCAATATAAACCCCCCTCCCTTGTTACACAATTCCATGATTTTAGTCACTCAGGAGTTAAAATCCCAAACTGTCCAGGAATGAGAGGGGAAATGAGAAATGCCCTGAAGCAAGGCAGCACACTCTGAACACAGAGGCCGCAGGTGTGAAGTTGTGTAAATTGGGTGTGAAGCTGTAAAACAACAGGCACGCAGACCAAAGTTGGCACCTATTCAGTGGACTTACTCCCCTGGTGCATACATTGAAAACGTTTTCTAGCTTACAGGTTTACTTCTGTGGTATATGGACCCCTGAATATGCGCTGTAGTGTTTCCCCCACTGGCCCCACCCTTGACTTCCCGCTTGGCTTATAGACTTTACATTGTGATGACGTCACAGATTTTCGCTTCTCTCTGCTCCGTGAAAGTTGTTCATATAAAAAAAACTGCCATGGCTCAAAAATTCAGAATGAAAAGAGTATTAATTGACCCCGTTTGCAGTTCAAAGTGTATTGTCAACAGTTTTACAGACGTCGTTTGTACAGTGGTGGTTTGGAGTCTTGCTATGTCACGCGTGTAAGGTAAAACTTAAACACACTGCAAGATTTGAAAAAAATTGGGCATCACACACTACAGGATATTACAAAGATTATTGTGGTCTAGGCAGCATGCCTAACCTCCCAGTATGTCATTGAGAAGCAGATGTAAACAAGACAAAAGACTTGAAACAAAAACAGGAGGCTAAAAGAGTCTGGGTGAGAAGGCGACACGGTCAACAGGGGTAGCATTCAATACAGGGGGAGGTGAGATTTTAACAGTTTTGATATGTTTACTGATGTTGGCGACACCATCAGCTGCTCTGCACTGACATAATCATAACTGTAATCATTCAGATTTTAAATCCAGCACATTAAACATGTTTGACATAACTGGGGCGGCCCTGATTAGTCTGGGAGGTTTAAGACTAGATCTCTACACTCCTTAGATGAACAGGTAATCTGATAATCTACGTTGGTACAGACCAAGGTCCCAGATCAGATTTCTCCTCAGGTTGTCAGTAGAGGTAAATCCGGGATAAATCGGCCCCAAAACTCTTGTAGTCTGAGCCCGGCTTAAAACTGATCTCTAAAAAAGAAAGCGAATACAGGTGTTCTAGCACAGATAGTTTAAAAGGAAGATGAAGTGTTTTTGAACATTAAAGCATGTAAACATATTTTGGTTTTCTGCTCGAACAAGCATGAACCTGAAAACAAGCAGAATAGGTCCTTTGTCAGCTCAAAGCGCCGCTGTGTCTAATACAGCTGCCAGCATGACTGCATACTCTTACTTTACCTTTTCTTTTATTTGTTGTTTTCAGGAAAATCAAAAGCAAAATTCTCCTTTTCCTCTTCTTTTTCCTCAGTGTTCTCTGTTTTTCTCTCCAGGCTATCACACCCTGTTAGCAGTGTTTGCTGTGCGCTGCCTCCCTCATCACACCTTTCTACAGTACATTGACCACGGCTTCCTGCAGCTCACTGAAACCTTTGTGTCGCGGCTCATGACAGGTACACACACACACACACACACACACACACACACACACACACACACACACACACACTGCTAAGTCTTTCTTTGAATATGTGAGAGGTTTTATAAGAAAATACAACATTTTCATCATCCAGCATTTCACATCCACCAGACTGAAATATCTCAACAACAATTAGATGGATTTCCATGGACTTTTGTACATGTTCATGTTCCCCAGAGGATGAGCCCTTCTGACTACAGTGATCCCCTGATATTTGTGACATTTGTGTGACAATTATTAGCAATTGTGATAAAATTTGCTACTGACATTCATGTTCCTGTCAGGATAAATCGATGATAAAATGACAAATTTCATTAGTTTAAAACTCATTTTTTTAAAATAAAAAAAAGTTTACAAAAGAGCATATATAAACAAAAAAAAATGTCAGGATTCAAAAGCACATCTCATAGACACAATGAAAAATCCAGGTCTTTACTTGGTAATTTCAGAGGTTAATATGTCAGGGCAGAGATGTTTCAAAAACGTAGGCAAAAAAGGTGAAATAGATTGAAAAACACAAGAAACACTCAAGCAATAAATGTTGAAACACATACTATTACAGCGAAGACAAAATGGTAAGACAAGTAAAAATGACAAATGACAAAACTGAAAACAAGATCACTTAACAACTAGACCAGGATGTAGCACATATTAGATGCTGTCATTAAGGGGCATAAGGAGACTCCTTGTGTTGCTTTCTCGTCTGTAACGCAGAGATGCAAAGAAATACAGGAACGGATTCAGACAGTGATTGAAAAAATAAAAACACTCCAAAAAAGTCAGCATCCGACTAATCCGAAGCAGTTTGTCTGACTCCGTGAAAAGCGCAGCTATGTACAGCACACGAAGAATGAGGGGGAAAAAGCCTGCAACCAAAAAGGCAGCAATTATTCGAATGAAAAGTCTTAGAACTCTGGGTTGCTTCTTGTCAGGCATTTGAGTTTGCTTGACCCCTCTAACAAGTAACAGGTAGAAGGACAACACAACTAGATGGCTGAAAACTATAAATGAGATGTAGAATGCTTCGAGGACCGGTGTGATCCGCTGATTCCTGCAGGAAGGACTGTCAGTCCACGTGTCCTTAATTTCCACCTCTCTTGTTAAAAAAACAACTGGAAGAGCCAACAGGGCTCCGAGTGTCCACACACTGAACAATAGAAAACGCTGCCATATCCGACCCAGCCTGGCCCACTTGTTGGAGTGAAGAACCTGGCAAATGAAATGAACATTTTGATTGTGATTTTGCATTTGTATGCAGAAGTGGAACTGGAAGAAATAGTTGTGCATCATCTGCAAATTAAAAATTCAAGTTTTGAGCTGTAAATTCAGGTCTGCAGCAGTGTTGATTTGTAATGAAAACTAATATCAGGTATGTTCAGAGACTGCATTTTGTATTTATTTATTAAGCATTAAGAGAGAACTTTCAATGAGTCCAAGGAGAACTTTCTGGGAGTCACTTGTACAACCAGACAGGCTGAAAACATCAGCATCCTATAAAATCTGCTTCTAAGTCTTTCATTTTAGATTTAAAAACATTGAACAACAATGGCTCCTTGAGTTTTAAGTCATTCTGCAACAAATTCCAGGCTGAGGGTGTGGAATTCCCAAAAGCCCTTTTCCCAATATCTGTCTGAGCGTTTGGAGCTGAGAGCATAAAGAGGTCCTGAGAACACAATGAGTACTGTCCACTTCTTCAAACTAAATGCACAGTGCTACCTGTATGTTATTTTTCCTATAATTTACATAAAATATGGGGATGTTAGTTACATACCTGGCAGTACCTCTGAATACTTATCAGCATCAGAATATTCAAGTCAGAGGTGATGCAGAAAAAAAAGATGTAAAAGAGAAGTTGGCAGACTCCTTGTGTCAATTGTGGACCAATGAAGAAAACGATCACACCGACAGGAAGGCAAAGCAGGCACAGGAGGTCCGACACTGCCAGGTTGAAAAAGAGGCGATTCGACATGGAGGAGCCGCGCAGATGCTGACCGAGTTTTACTATTACCGTGATGTTAGCAGGAATACCAAACAGGCAACACACTGCGACTATCACACCCGCGGTGATGTGCCACTGATTGAGTCTGGAAGTCGCAGATGTTTCTGAGTCGGAGCGGTTGTTGATGGAAGAGTTGAGGGAGCAACATGTGTTGAAGTTGCAGTCAACAGTCATTGTGGATGGGGAATGAAGGAGGAAGAAGTGATGAGGCTGAAGTGAGCAAACCTGAGAGTTAGAAATGCTTTATTGTGCGTCAAGCTCAGGCTGACTGTCCTGGATGCTGTTTCTGTGAAAACCTCAATATAGTTACACGTGCCCACACTCGTGGTCTTGGTCTGTGAAGGGAAGGTTTACTGTTAAGAGGATATCAGTTTCGGGGCGTCAGGTGGTTCAATGGATAAACCAGGCGCCCCATATATGAAGGCATTGTCATTGCTGCAGCGACTGCGGGTTCGATTACAACTCGCGGCCCCTTTCTGCATGTCTTCCCTTCTCTCTCTCTCCCCCTTTCATTGCAAAGTGATCTATAATCCTTATTTTTATGTCTATTACTATTTATTTGTAAGGTTTTAAATATTTGTTTTAAAAGCTTCTAGCTAACAAGTTGGACGTAGCCTTGTTAAAGGAGATTATTGTATTGTAGCTGTGAACAGCAACCACTCAGTTGATTTATAATTACTGTTTATTACTACAATGTTTTTTAACCCAGGTCCAGACTTATAAATCAACAAGTTGACTATTCACTTTGATCAGGCATACATACCTATGATTTTACTATAGCCTGTTTTATTGTGATTTTATTGTGTTGTTGATTGTTTATTGTCATTAGCTGAAAAGGTGAGAGGGGGTTGGTTTGGCAACAAAACTGACTCTGTAAAATCCAAAACAAAACTAATTGGTTTAATTTTCACAATAATGAGTTCATATGTCTTACTTATTCATTTAATGAATGTGTAATTTATTTCCAGCATCCTCTTAACTGCTTTTTAATCTGTTGTGGGTTTTTTCCAATTTCTCCCAAGTTCTCATTTTAGTACTCTTGGACCTCAATTTAGTTTTGGTTTCTGTTTCTGTTGTTGCTTTTTCTCTATTATTGTTTTATTTTATTACATTATGTCTTTTGTGCACCTTTATTTCTTTCAGTCTGTATTGAGGCAAATCCTAACTGATCTGCCTCCACTGGAAAGCAACACGTGTTGTTTTTTAAATGTGCTATATAAAAAAACTGACCTGATTTGACACCTGCACATACAGAGATACAATTTGGTGAAACAGCATTAATGGTTGCCGCTGAAGAGTGATTAATTCATGACCTCTGAATCTGTAAAAGCAGGTCACACCACAGAGCTGTGACCACAGGTAGAGCGTGTTGGCAGCTGTTATTGCGTGTGAACATTAACCAGTTTGACATGTGAAACAGGCAAAACACGTCTCTTTTTCTTTGGATACTTTTGTATTGTACAGAAAGGTCAAAGGTTAAGATAAGCTACAGCAGGGATTCAGTGCTTCATTCAAAAATGCTGATATTGTTTATTTTGTTTGTCTTGGTGTGGATTTCATACCATGGAAAGTACGTTTCTCAAAGGCCAAACATCATGACTTGGCACTGAGATCAACTGAACTAAAATATCCTTGTCACTCTTGATCTTGATATAGTTTACATGGTTCTTTCTCATGAAGAGAACAAACAAAGATCCGCAAAGATGAAAAGATTATTTAAAGGCCCGAGTCCAAATGGTTTCAAACTTCAAAGTGAGAGAAAAGGATGTTTTAGGACTTTGAAGTGAGAAGGTCCATGCGTCACTTCTCCCCAGGGATTAATCTAATAAGTATATATCTACTTCAGTTTGTACCAATTTATCCTGGGCAATTGGCTTGGCAGGTGTGCACTTTTTGCCTCATTACAAACACACACAGACATATTTTTTTGGGTTCCAAGCATCTGAAATGCTGCCAATAATTCTGATTTTTTTTCAGCAATTTAGATAAATCATGAGCTGAAAAAAAACCCTCAAATGTCAACCTGATTGTGGTGCCAAAGAGTAAAATCAAAGGATCACCAAAGAAGGTAATTTCTCTTCTGGGGAATATGAATGTCTGCACAAAAATTCATGTAAATCCGCTCAATAGTCGTTGAGAAATTTCAGTTTGGACCAACGGTGTATCTTCACGACCCAGGTAAAAATGTTACATATCTGTGGTTTGCAGAAACGTACAATGCCGGCATTTATGTCGTTGCCTTTTGAGAGGTCAGTTTAGGCAGTTTTTTTTTTCTTCATAACATCCAACGTGAACTTCATCTCCCAGAATGCTCCTTCACACCGGGGAGTCGCCCGGGAGCTGCTGAGGCAAGTTGCCGGATCAAAGGATGTCAGAGGCTTTTTGCTCCTCTGCTTCCTTTCTGAACGGATCATGGATCTCCCTGCAACACACAAAAAAATACACCCGGGAAATTTCTCAAAGCCAAAATAAGAAAGTGGTGCTGACTCAGAATCCTCTTTGCTCGGGGGATCATTTGTGAAGCCTTGTTTGCCAAAACATTGTCTGTTTTCTATAACAGTGAAATATCCCTCTCATGCTTTTTTAGCTATGGAAATCAGCATACGGGAAGAACAGTTAAAGCGACGTGGGATTTTGTTGATTTTATTTGCATTTATTTTACATGAAGTGAAAAGAAAATAAGAACTCTTTAATCCCGTGTTTCCTTGCAAAGGATTTTGAGCATTTCATTTAGACATGCGAGTATAGATAGAGGGCGTGACAATGCATTATTTGTCCTTCAGATGAGTAATTAGCAGCACATCTCATCTCTTTTCTCTTTGTGTTTAGATTTGGACAACAGTGATGCCAACGAGAGACTGAAGTTCAGCATACTGAAGAGACTCCCCGAGGTACTTCTGTGTCTGAGTGTGCGGCCAAACATTTTTTATTCAGGGCCAGCAGTCGTTCAAATGAGTTTGCCACCCAAATGATGACATGTTGATTGCGCAAACTTGGAGCTGAAATGTAGCGGTTCATGGTCGGATTGAATTTCCCAGCCGGTAAAAACAATGCATGAGGCTATTATAATCTATTAGTGAGGGGGGACATTTTGATCTTTTCTCTAATGATTCTCTCCCCAAACTTCCCATTCTGGTCCAATTAAGAGTTTGAAGTTATTTTAGGTCTCATCTCCCTCAAGCCCCCCTCGAGCCAAACACAAAGCACTTGTATAACTGGCTGGTGTGTGTGAGAGTGTGTGTTGGGGAGGGGGTAGTGTAGGTAGTTGTCGGTTGAGCCCGTGCTTATGTGTGTCCCTAACTGTTGTGTAACTTCCACGTGTTCTTGTGTGGGTACAGTATATTTCTTTTGTGTGTGTCTGTGTGTGTGTGTGTGTGTGTGTGTGTGTGTGTTTTCCGTCCGCATTGTGGTCAGAGGAATGTCGATTGTTTGGTGTTACTGTTCTGTTTCCTGCCCATCAGGAGTTTGTTGGGTGAGTTTGGCAGGCGGGAGAGATTTCGCAGGTACAGCACACACACAAACTCCGACAGAGCTAGAAAACAGGAGGTGTTGGCAAACTGCAGGAAATTTATTTCTTGCCTGAACCCAGCGGCGCCATCATAATTCTCAATATATACATCTTTAACCCCAGTGGATTTCTAGTAGACCTTCATATTAAAAATCACATTTTTGCAGCAACAAATAAGAGATACACCAGCTCTTTGCAAGTGCAAACTAAGCCCAGTTTTTTATGTAAATGTTCACTTGGTTGTTGAGATTGTATCAATATATAACAATATGATATCAGGGCTCAACCTTGGGGTCAGGATTCCCTACAGGCTGTGAGATGAATCTGAGGGGCTTCGAGATGTCTAACTTGACAGAAAAATAGCAGAAAAACATATTTTTGCAACAAAAAAGTTTATTTTTTAAACCTTTCTTAAAATGCACTTTATTACCTAAAATTACCACACAACTTCATGCAGCACCTGAAAATAATTATAATTATCCCAATCTTAGATGGAATAATCACATTTTAGTTGAATCCATAACCTGTTGACATATAATACATGTGAAGACGGGTCAAGTAACCTTTGATCCAATTTACTGGTCAGCCTGCTGCTCAGTGGGCAGGTCTTCAGAGCTAAAATAAAGTGTGGATATAGGTCTGGGACTCTTACTCAGCGAGCTGAAAGACCAAGCCTTTTCTCATTCCCAGGGCGTCAAATACCGACGCTTTATCAGAGTGCAATGCCTATGGTGAAGGCATTTAAGGTTATGTGACTTATCAGTGGTGAAAAAGGGGACAAGGATTTACATGCATTAGACAAATGGCCTATTTTGGATTAAAAATGGTGATTTTTGCCATCACATTACTGACATGATGTATCTGTCAAATTACACGTCTAACAATGCAATTCAATTGAACTTCTGGAAAATAAAGAATAAAAACTATTTATACCATCATAGAAGATTTGATCCATATTGCCACATAAAGTCTAGATGCATTAATCAGTTCTGGAACAGAGTTTTGTGATTAGCTTGCAGTGTTGTTTCTTCTCACCTCTAATAATAACATAATCCTTGAGGTGATCCAGCTGCTCTGTATAACATATTTGAAGCTGGATAGAAAGCGAGAAAAAGCTGCATTCTTTCTTATTGTCAGTCACACCTGTAATTTCTGCTTGCTTAAGTGTTATTTATCACCGTGTGTCGATTTCACAACACTGATAAATACCATTTTTCTGGAATCTCTCATTAGCAGTCAACTCCTCAGCAATGGTTTCCAGTTCCAGTTGGCAAAATAGAAAGGGACAGATGTTCACTGGCTTCAGGGATTAATTTTTTCATAATATGAGATACATGCCTAAAATATAAACTCTTTGTGTGTATGTGTGTGTGTGTGTGTGTGTGTGTGTGTGTGTGTAGCCTATGGAGCAGAGGATCTACCATATGTGGGACCATCCTGTCAGTTCGGCATCAATCTCCAGAGATTACGTCAGGACGCTGCTGGAGAAACACAGCAAAAACATGGTAACACAGCACAGTGCGTCACACGTGTTTCTCTCTCTGACACAAAAAGCACTGCAGACTTTCACAAGCGACAGTTAATATCTCCTTGGCAGAGTGTGAATTTGCTAATAAGCAGTAACTTCAAAGTACAGCTGAGGCTGATGAGAATATTGCTAGTTTTGCAGGTATTTGGTCATAAAGTAAAGTGTTGGACAGTTTAGCTAAAAATGCCCAACATTTGCTGGTTTAAGTTTTTGTGGGACAAGACAAGCTTTTCAAAACTTGTGGTGGGCTGTTATTTTATGACAGGTAGTTCTTGCAGTGTAAAAAAATGGGCTGTCGATGCAGTACGAAGATGCAATACTTTTAAAATTGGTGCTACTTGACCAGCGAAAACACAGAAAAAAGGGATGGAAGCACTGCAGCGGACCAATAAAACACTCTTGTTGGTGGAGGATGTAAAGTCTGTTATTTTGAAAGAGGAAACAAAATGGCAGTTGACTGGCAACAAAAAATCTCAAATTACAACCAAACAGTGCACTATCATATGTTTATGAAACATTTTAGGCAAGAAAAAGGCAAGACAGTAACAGTATCTTGATATTATTTGATCAGCGTTGTCTAGTTTAACTGCGTGATTAGCCTCCATTTTTACAAGAAAGGAAACAGTATGGCAACCACTTCCTATTCAAAATACTCATATTACAGCCAAATGGTGCACTAAAATATATGTGCATATATATGTTTCTGAAGATATTTTAGGTAAAAAATAAAATCTTTGTTTATATGCGATCAGCAATGCCTAGTTTTACTATTTATTCAGAGTGTCAGAGAGAGGGATGGGTTTCTCTCTTGATCCACTTCTATACTCTTTGTGTCCGTGTCTGTGGTAGTTCGAGCAACAGCCCTAGAGCCAGCAAAAACTTTTAATTTGAGCTGAGAGATGATCAGGGAGATCTGGGCGCTGGTTAAATGGAGGGAAGTTTATGACACTACATCTCCATATGCTACCCACATTGTTATAATGCAAAGTTGGTTCAAAATTGCCAAAGTATCACTTTAACCATTCAAACGTCAAGAAACAATTCATTGAAGTAAACAGAAAAGGAATGCAGTGAAAAATCACCCCATATATATCGGTCTAAATCACCCATGTTCAAAAAAATATTGTGTTAAGTCAGAGGCAAATGAGAAGAAATGTACAGAAATTTGGTCTAAAATCCTGCAGCCCTAAAACTGTTAACTCCAGAATAAAGAGTCTATTTCTGCAGTGTTACACATACAGGAAAAAATCCTCCTTAGCCTTCTTTATCAAACGTGTTTAAACAGTGACCCCAGCCATACGGCTCACACTTCATCTATCCACTTCACGATGCTATTGGCCAGCTTTAGTCAGCTAATTGGCCAGCTGAGCCAGTGGCATTTTGAGCATTGACAGATAAGGATGTATGGCTGCTTAAAAAGTTAAACTGCAGCCAACTTTATCCAGAAGGGGAAACAAGTGAGTTAAGGTGACTGGTTTTATTTTTTTATTTTTGGGGTTTTGCTGCAGATTTGTCTTAACTGTGTGCATCCTGGAAAAGCTGCAGAATCTACAGCTGTGTTTCTGTTTTTTCTTCCTCCTCAGGGATTTGCATTCACTGGCAGAGACAAGCCCGGCTTCAGACCTGAGTTTCTGCCTCTTACCTACCTGGCAAAAATGCTCTCTGATATCGAGGAACAAGGTTTGTGTGTGTGTGTGTGTGTGTGTGTGTGTGTGTGTGTGTGCGTGCGCCTGCCTGGTTTTAGGAACAGAGGCCCTTAGAGGATTATAAGGCACAATGTGTGCGTTTATGTGGTCCAAATGCAGCTCCATCATGAAGGCACCAGGAAGGAAGCATTCGGCTGTGTCTGTTGTTATATCCTCGACAAGAAGCTGTATCTTTCTAACTCCTCTTCCTTTGTTGCAGCTCTGAACCCTTTCGAGGAGCAGGAGAACGTGGACGCCAGGTTTGTGGAGGAGACGGCTCTGAAACAGACACAAATACTGCTGGGCTTTGAGGAAAAATGAAGGATGTGGAGGGGAGCGGGAGGGCGGAGAGGGATGGGGGGAGAAACAGATGAGGAGGAAAATGCGTTTGAGAGAAGAGTCATCATTGACTGGGCCTTGAGGATAAGTAACGGATGGGTAGATGATGGAGGGACGGAGGGCGAGAAGTGAAAGATGAATGGAGAGATTGAAAGGCAGGGTGCTCATAAACAAGCTCTCTCTCCGTGATGACAGATAAGGGTGGGGCCGGAGGATAGATGGATGGAGACGCCCAAAAAAGAAAAACATGAAAGGGAGAATATGTGGCAGAATGGATGAAAAAAAGTCACCCTGTTTTTCTGACATGTACTGACATGTGCGAGGGACTCTGCAAAAAATGATAACACAACGGGGAGCACAGTTAGATCTTCAGTTAGTGGTTTAATTCAATTTCAGGAAACGTGCTTTTCAAATTTTTATTGAAAATCAATAACTGCAGGCAGCTATTTATCTGAACCCAATCTCTGTAGCAGTAACGATTCTCTCCACAACTTTTCCATTTTCTCTCATACAATTTATGAACATTGATGTCAAATACTGCAAACAGTATAAATCAAAATCTTGTTTTATCCCTCTGTGCCTCCTGTAATGCCGCTGCACCCCATCAACTTGATTACATGCTGAAAAAAGGCTTTGTGGACAAAGTAGTCAATCAGTTCCTGCTATGCATTTAATCTGGTATTAACTCTGAGTTATACACAGTGTTTGCAGCTGAAAGGGGCACAGGTGTGTAGAATCCCATTTCTGTCTGTATGATGAAAAAGGATTCTGTTTAGTCTTTATAATTCTTTGAGAAACTTTCTCAAAATAATGAGTTAGTATTTCAAAATGAGAAACTTTCTCAGAATGACAAAGTAATTCGAAACATAATCAATAAAGTAAGCATGTATCTCAAAATTAGAATCTTTCTTCAAAATAAGTGTAAAATAAAAATTATTGTATCTTAAAATATGAGTTATCTCAAAATACAGTCTCATAGTAAGCTTTCTCAAAATAATGAGTTAGTATCTTAAAATATGAGTAATTTATCGATGAGTAAATATATGAAAACAAAGAGTTAGTATTTCAAAAAGTGAGTTAACGTAAAAACAATGAAAAACCATCAAAATAAAAAAATATTATCTCAAGATAATGAGAAGCTTTCTCAAAATAAATCATTTATTCATCATATATGGAATTATACAAGATAAAACTCCAGTAAAATGTGATCCTTTAACTTGAGCTCTATCATTTCGTCCTTTTTGTATCTTTTGACATTGTTGGCTGCTGCTTTATAATTGTCCATGTTTCCGGATGGTTCTGGTTATTCATGGTTTCTGGTTGCAAAATTATATAACAATCTAAATGTCCAGACCTCAACAAGACGGCCGCATGGTCGCTCTTCCAAAACACGGGCAGCACCGTACTGCAGCAGCAGTGATCCACAGCAGGACAAGGACAACACCGCACATTTCCAGCGTCACAGCCGTCCTTATTCACCAGGAAGCACAGTCCTCTCCTTCTCTCACCAGAGTCCTCTGCTCTGTCAGGTCAGCATAGAGAAAAAAAGCCTCCTGGTTGAATGGTGCTGTCCAAGATTTAGCCAAGTTTAGTTGAATCAGAGGATACTACAGTTCCTGATGCGGCACAGAGTTCATCTAATTATTTTCCAACACCTGTACAACGGTTAGCAGGATGCTCTTTCAGCTGGCGCCATCAGAAAACCTTGACCTCTAGCTAGATAGCAGCTAGCTAGAAGTCAGCAGAAGGAAAATTTACTGACTGGAGAGTTGATTTCCCTATCTCGATGAGCAATTTGCAGCCAAAAAGCACAAAATACGTAATACAAATACAATGGATTTTGCGCTTGCTCCCACTTGGTATCATTTCTAATGTTTTGATAAGCTATTAGTGCTGGTAGGATACCTATGATCCTAATTTCTTTATTTTGGGAAATATATATATTTTTTTTTTAAATAGCTAAAATCTTGTTAAACACTGCCTAAATACAAGCAACTGCAAAAGAAAAACAGTCTAAGACTGGCAAAATTTTGTGAGACTATTAAACTTTGGAAAATAAATGAAGAGATGAATTCAAACAAAACATACTGTTTGCATCTTTGTTTTTGGTACTCCCTAACCCCTAACTCAGCTCTGATATGGTCTTGATACCCGTCCCAAGGGGAATACAGCAAACTACAATAACTTTATGGCGACGTAATTTATACAGCACATTGCAAAATGAGTCTACAAAAGGCTTTACAGGCCATCAAATCAAAGAGGACAGTACAAGGTTAAGAAAAGGCATTAAGAATTGAAGTGACAAAAAAAGAGAAAAGACATTACTCAGTCTGTCCACACACACACACACACACACACTTTAACATCTGGTATGAATAACGTGCCCGCGTGCAGTCCATCATGACTGAGCTCTTACTGTAAGTTGAGAAATTCTTTAGCAGTGGCGCGTGTGTGTGTTTTTAAATGTGTGTGGCATGTGTTCGTAATCCTTTTTGTAGCATCTGAATGTTGGCACCATCTGAGACTAAATACCAGAGACTATTTACTTTTCATGTCGTGCTGTGATACGAGAAATAACAAAACATTCGCCTGGAAAAAAAAAGGGATTTCATAATCACTCGTGTTTGTTGTTATGTTTACACAGAAAAGTTTTGTAAGACGGAATATAAATAAAAAAGTTTTTTTTCAAGTTTCACTGTATTTTTCCTCCCTTTTAGTGACATGTTTTTGAAGAACATGGCAACAGCTAGACCTTGGCTCGCTTTGTTTCCAGCGAATTTCCTTTTCAAGCCTCGAAGACTGAGAGCCGGTTGCATTGTAGAGCCTCGAGATAAATTAGGAAGTGATTTCAACTTACAGTAAAATAGCTCGGAAATCTGTTCAGTGGAGGGAATGAGCTCTCAAATTCTCAATAATACCTGAGTGTTTTGGACAGATTCAGCAGACTTCAGCTGAAGTCAGGAAATAACCTCAGCGTCAGTCATCATACACGCTGACTCACATTCGATGCGGAGCACACTCATCGCGCTTTCATGCATGTGTGTTTTGCAGAACCTGCATTTGCTCCAAATTACACTTTTTTTTTTATTTGAACTTTACCATTTCAGTACAGTCAACTCAAATCATTTCTCTTTGGGGGAATTCCTCTTTTAAATGTGAAAACATCGCTAATTTCCCGCCCGTTTGCCTCCTCCACACCCTGTTATGCAGTCAGTGTTATGTAGCCGGCTAATAAGCACAAACAGTTGGGGGCTAAGAGAATCTGACAGCTCTCACCATCAGCCTGCAGTGGATGATCACACACACATCACATCACTGGGTGGACAGGACTGCCTCAAATTCAGATAAACTCAACCTGCTGCCTCCTTGAACCTCTGTAGAGGTTAGCAAACACAGTGTGTATCCCAGCTTACACAAGTGGTTGCCATGGTTTTTTTTTTTTGTCTGACGCAGCCCCATATTCCTATCAGATTATTCATGGCTTTTATCTTACTGTTTCAACTGTTTATTTATTATTTATGTCACCAGGATCCTGTTTCCCCCCCTGTTCAATATTCTGTTAACTCATTAATCCTCCTGAGGGGTTTCAGTTTGAGGGTTTGAGTGTTTGAATTGTCTGCACACAGTTCTCAGCGTGGAGGAGGCTGAGCTGGCCACTGGCAGCAAACAGCGCTAACTCCTTAAATAGAGCCAAACAGCAACAGTGCAGATAAAAGCTAACTGTGTGAACCATGAGGGAAGCGGAGGATGGGCGTTATATATCGTTATTGCTGGGCGCAAATCTCGTATCTCCACATTTCCCTGTTTTCGTTTATTTTTCATAAATTTAATTCTATCGGTTCCCCTCAATGTCTATCAGTGGGTTTGACCATTTCTCAAACAGCAAAATGTATAAAAACTTGTGACTAAACCTCCTATCGAGGTTTGTGCCGGACAGCAGTTACATGTTTCGGCATTTTTTTCTTCTTAAAAAAGTGGAGCAGGACTTATTAACAGATATATAAATATAACAAAAACAATAGATTTTTTATGTTATTTTCAGTGTCTCAAAATAATAATAAATTCGAGTCAAATCCAACTTGGCAGAGAATATTAAAACTTTACTCAAATTTGTTTCAAACTTTTGTTTTGGTTGGGTTTGATCCACTTGCATGCCACACTGTTAAAAGCCAGTGGTCTCTGTGGGTCAAATCTTTTATTTATTTTCTGATTTGTTTTAATGAGAGTGTCAACAGCAAGGTAAATGTGGCCCTTGGAACACTAAATTGAATAAGTAATTGGAGTTTTTTTTTTTTTTTTTTTGGATAACAAGTTAGTTATGAGGTAAAAAAAAAGAGTCATTTTTAATTTGTGGTGACAAAAAAAAACCCTCAAATTTAATCCAAGGAACATGCTATAACTTTTCAAAATGTTTAACCTGTTAACACTCAGATTCCCTCCATTTTCATCAAAAGATCTCATACCATAATCTGTATTAGTTTGTTTACATGAGTCAAATATTAAAACCCAAGACTGTTTTTGTCTGCACCGCTCCCTTAAATAAAAAATACTTTATGTGCTTTGTGCATATTTTTTATATACATTCACCATAAAATTTAAATAGATTACATTTTATGTATACCTAAATTCAACCCAACATGCGGGATATCTTGGAAACTTTGGGATCTCCGATAGAATTTAAAACAAAGTTCAGTCAGTTTCAGAAATGTTTTGGTGCTGGTTCGAGAGGTTAATGTTGTCAGGGACTCAGCGTTCCTGAAGCTGCATGTTCATCTGCTGTGTTCCCTGAACTTGCCCACACAAACACCCACTCTGAATCTCAGCTATAAGTTCAGATTTGTAATTATGTGTGTGCATAACTTGGTTCCACTTGCTGTGGATTCCCATTTTAACGCACATTTGAGGCTATTTTCCACTCAGGAAGAAAGAAAATCTCCATTACAACCTGATTGGGTTGATCTAATTGTTATGATTTTTGAACATTGGCATGAACGTGTCAGCCAGGCCAGTTTTGCCTTGAGACTCCAAACTTTTGAGTTTTCTCATGTTTCTCAAGTTGTCTCAAGTTTCCCACAATGACCCATGTCAGTATTTTAGATATTTAGTTCAACTTTTTGGCAAACTATTTTGACTTTGCTGCTGGCTTTGAAGTGAAGTTTTAGTCTCAGGACCAGTTTTTAAGGTCTTGGTCTTTTCTTAAACTACATTTTTACTTGCTCTTGTCTCTGATAAAGAGGACTGAAATTTATTTCAGGAACAGTCCAAAACCCAACTGTGGGAATATCTGTTTTGTGTTTTGGAGGAGGTGGACCCTAACGCAGGAGACTGCAGGCAACATGAACTCTGTCAGGCTAGTTTTTAGTCAAAGTAGGAGCAGGGAAAGAGACAACTGACAGCAGCAAAGCTCAAACAAGACTGAATTGAAAGCCAGGACTTAAATACATTTTCGACTGATGAGGAAATGAAATGCAGGTGGATAAAAGTTGCAGACAAGCTCAGGTGAGAGCAATGAGGTGATTAGGCAGCAGAGCAGGCAGGGAAGGACTAACAAGGCTGATGCAGGTGACAGGTGTGTGGATCAGCAAATGAGGGAGCACAGGAGGGAAAAACAAAAAAAACAACAAAAAAACCCCACAAAAACCAAGAAAACCAACCCCTTACATAAAAAAACAACCCCAAAAATACAAAATCAGTCTAACTAACACAGGCAGCTATAATGAGTCTATAAAAAAGCATAAAAAAAGTCTGGGACAGAAAGTAATGATGCCCATTTTTTAACTTGTTATGAAAAAAATGTTAAAGAACTGTACATTGAAGCTGGTCTCAAGAATACTGTTTTTCTTGTCTTATTTTGGTCTCAAGAACACTCTTGGAAGGTCTAGGTCTTGTCTAAAACATGTTTACTCTGGCTTGTCTCGGCCTCAGATAAAGAGGACTTGGGATTTCATTCCAAAACTGCTAAAGACCACCATAGTGGGGATATCACTAAACTGCCTGTGCAATTAAAAAATGTTGAATACTGATGGTTTTCTTGCTTTCTACTCTTTAATGTTTTTTGTTTACTCATAGAAAACAAAGGAAAAATCCAACAGAAAAAACACCTCTGCAATACCTTCTGAATATTTTTTAAAAAGACATTTCTCATGGTGCACTTCCATACACGCAATGAGAATAAAAGAGGTGAATGAAGAGGAATCCTTATTTGTTTTCTGTCTGTGTTTTTATGCAAGTGTGGTCCTTCTAGATCAACTTGAGGAGTGTCTGTGGTTTGCATGTTCCACATTTTATCTTGCTTGTGTTATGCAGTGTGGGAGCCACACTGGTCTGGTTTCGGTCATGACTTGGTCTCGGTCAGTGGTGGAATGTAACTAAGTACATTTACTCAAGTACTGCTCATAGATATGAATTTCTGTTGCTTTATTTGAGCTTATTTTTTATGCCACTTCTACTTCTTTCAGAGGGAAATATTGTACTTTTTACTGAACTATATTTATCTCATGCTTAAGGTACTTTACAAAATACATTTTTTGCAAAAAAAAAAAAAATGTTTTGTTTCAGTACAGTTGAAATGACAAGTTGATTAATCAATTCACAAATTGACTAAGAATTAATTGCCAATTATTTTAAATATGCATGAGTCCTTCTCTAATTAATTTTGAATAATTTTGAGTTTGTTTGTTTTTTGGTAAATTTTTTTGTATTGGGTACGTTTAATACTTTTTCAGTGCAGGATTTTAATATATTTTAATATAGGTATTAATATTTTAACTTAAAAAAGCATCTGAATACTTTCTTCATCACTGGTCTTGGTTTAGGTGTTCTTGATTACAACACTGCTTACTTGCTATTTTTCATGCACTCTGCAACATGTACTAAAATTGACTCATGTGGTGGGAGGTGTCCTCTGTGCACTCAGCCTTTTGTAGCCGGTAGCTTTCTGTTAATTCTGACAATAAATCTACTAAAAATCAGTCATACCAATTTGTAGTTATATTTATTTTCCTCCAACACAAATATGAGTACCATTAATATATTTTTCACATTAATTGAGCTTCTCTCAGAGTCTGAGCGACCGCAGAAAACCATTAGAGGTTGTGAATCATTAGCGCACACGCAGTATTGGCCTCACATGAACCTGCTTCACAAACACACACGTGCTTAAAAGCTGTATAACACGCTCACTGACACCACAACTACTTCAACAAGCCAAGATCAGCAGATAGAACGACTTCCAGTAAAATTACAGAGGCTTCAAAGACAAATGACTTTGTTTTCGGTCACCAGTAACCAACTGTGAACTCTCCACCCCATTTAGAGCTCCACTTTTATCCATTTCTCCCTTTGACTCTTCTGCAACTGCCATCTCTTATTCCTCTTCATTTAAATTCTCCTCTCTCTTTGTCATTCTCTATGTTCTTTCATTGCCCGATCTTCCTCTCTATATTTACATTTATCATTTCAGGCATTAAGCAGGCACTCTTAGCCTGGCTTAGAGCTTAAACCCATTGCAATTTATTCATCAGCTGCAAGATTACAAGTGCGAGGGATGAAACAGCAACAAGGCTGGAGAATATTTAGAAATATCCCAGCATCCCTGAGAAATGTGTTTAAGAGAAAGGAAAATGACATGCTGCCAATAACAGAAGTAAATACTAATGTTTCTGTTGGTGAATGTAACAGCACACACATATTTCATCTCCCCCATGTCCTCTGTATTCCCCTCCACTCTCTTACAGTATTTGGTGTTACTGCAAGCAAGAGTGTAAACAAGCTCCTGCCAGTAAATTTTAAAAAACAGGAACAAAATTACAACCAGATGGAGTCCAGAAGTGCTCTCTCACATGACAACACAGCAGTGGCATGCTGGACACTGAGGACATAAACATTCACGAGAATCAGGAAGGAGGAGGAAGGAGCAGAGCTGAGAGGTGTGTGCAGAGCAGATAGATCAATAAATGTGCGACAGACATGAGATAAATCAGTGAAAATACTTTTTAAAGGTCCCATACTGTATCAAGTCAAATTTGAGTGTATCTTCGTTTTTAAATTTAAAACAAGCATAGATGCTCCTTAGACACTGTAAAGGCAACAAAGCGCTCAATCCACAGGGAAATACACACGCTCTGTATTCAGAAACTGTGCATTTAAACGGGCCACCTGTTTTTTTGTAAAACTGTGATGTCACAACTGTACTATATAAAGATAGAAAGTGCCGTTACAGTTATTCACAAGCTGCAGTGACAGGGTAGAGACACAGTCAGCGCAGATGTGGAAGACCTGGAAACACTGACCAATCAAAGCAGATTGGGCTTGTTCAGGGAGGGACTTAATGAGACAGGCGCCAAAGTCCCGCCAACGGAGTGTTTAGGACAAAGAGTGAATACAGGTATATTCTGTGTGAGAAAAACAATTTATTTTTGAATATTAAAGCATGTAAACATACTCTGGTAGAAACTCAAAATAAAAGCATAAACCTGAAAATTAACATTATATGGGACCTTTAAAATGAAAATTTCTGTAGGGATTAGAAATAAGACCAAACTGAAACTCACGCTGATGAAAACATGTATTGTTTTCTATATCTCTAAGGGTTTGAGCACTGGTTTGCGTATGTGTCTCATGTTCGCTCCCGGTTGGGAGGGTTTGAAGGGGGCCAGGGCTCCGTAGGGTTTGGGTAGAGGGAGCAGGTCGCTCTGGGGGATGTACGCGTTGGGACGGGTTTCAGCTGTGGTGTACTCTCCGTTAGGCAACTGCTTCCTCTCGTCTTCTTCAGCCAGCTGCACACACACAAAGACACACACAAGAGGCAGCTTTAATATTTGTAAGGCTGCATGACCTTGGACTAAACAGTTGGAATATAATTTGCCTTCATTTTAATCATGAAAATGGAATTACTTATTTTGCAATTTATTTATTTTTTAGCATCTCAAGACAAATACAAGGGCATCAATGAACACTGAGTGCATGAGCCAAGAATCCAAAGGCTGATTAAAGGTACACTCTGCAGGATTTTTTCTAAAAAAATGTACTGACTTACAGAAAAGTAGTCCCTCTCAATCATCACTTATGACCCACTGCTGTATCTGCAGAGACTCTGTCCTCTGCTTGGACTTTCTTCCTATTTGGTTTGTTAGGGATGTTTCTAGGTGTCAACCTTCGCGTAAGGGTGTGTGGCCCCCAGCCAAAAGCAACCAGAGGTTTAACTCAATAAAAACACAGCACAGCGGTACATCGCTGTCTCTGTCTCTCTCCTCTCTGTGGATGTGAGCTGCAGTTTTTTAATTCTGTTCAGTCGAGGGTGAGGTTGAGCTACACAGAGCAGAGAAGCCGAGGGGACAGGATGAAACATGTGCTTCGGTTAAATTCACACAACTTTGCAGCACCCCCTTGCAAGGGTGTGTAGAGGCGTGGGTGTGTTTCCTTATCCTTTCACTGTTACGAAACAAGCACAGAATAAAGTTTATTTCCCTGATTCACTGCTTTATTCTCTTAAACACCCGCTTCCTCTCTTCATTTACTCTCTGGCCCGCCCGACCACCACTGCTCTCCTAAAACAAAGAGGAGTAAGTGACAAATAATGCAAAATATACCTTTAAAGTTGGGATTTATGTTTTTGTTCTTTTTCATATTTTGTAATTGAACATACAGACTAGACTGGGTTTGCGCTGTATGACATTTCTGACATGATTTTTTGAGCTGCACAACTCCTTTTTGAGTTGGATTGAATTTCACCTTCGTCGGGCATTGCTTGTCGTGCAGCGGACAGAGGGGAGCAAGAAGCGATCATAGCCTGATAAGCTGCTCGATAAGCTGACGGCTGGACAGCACAGTGTGAGCACATACATCACAAGTCTTGGCTTTTATCACAGACGATTTACTTGTACGGTGGGAGTTGAAAGTAAAAACAACATTTTGAAAAGAGGCTCAAACTGTAAAGTCTTTTTACAGCTTTCAAAATATAAGCTTCACTAGAGATGTTTTGAGTTTTTAGCCAACAGGATTTTGTCTTTTCAGAATAAAACGACACCTAAACACAGTAAGTTGCACTTGTTCATGTATCTGACTGACAGGTTTGGATGCACAGGTGACACACCAACAGGATGTGAAGTGCAGAAAAACAACATTGAATGAAAGCTGTTTTTCTCAAAAGGATTTTCTTTCGGTGAACATGCTGAGTAAACAGCTTGAAACAAACATGCAGTTTATATTTCATTCAATGACTGATGTGATCCTTATTCAAAGGACCAAACCTACAACTACAGCGCTGACAATGAACATTTCTTGCGTTGTGAACATTTGTTTGTTTACTCTAATTATCTAACAACAAAGAAAAAAAACAAACAGAATTCACTCATATGCCAGAACTTCCTTGCTCCTCTATTTTAACTAAAATATGGCTCTCAGAAAACTGACAGTGGCTGGCTAAATTGATTTGGACCCAGTATGGATGATGGACCAATTTGCAACCATGGTGAACCCCTGCTGAGCTGAAAAAAAAAACTCTTCCAGTATGCACACGTCCTAACGACAGAGCAGTCCTCCCTTTGACTTTCACCCCACAACAGCATGCAAATGAACTGTGCCTAAATCTCACGGAGACTTCAAAGAGATGGCGATTTTCTCATGCATATGAACAGTTTATCCGCTGGCATGTGATCTAAGGAGTGCACACAAAACAAGGAATAATGGCTTTGGATGGGACAAAACAGCAGAAAGTGCCAATAAATAAACAGAAAAAACCCATTCCCCTTATCAGCTTCACAAAACGCATTTACATTTCAAGAAGAAGCCTGAAATGCATGATTAATAATGAATTCTGAATCAGATACTTTAGTTTGTGCAGGTTTTTATGTTGCATTTTGGTTTGGCACCATGCATGCAGAGTATTGTGGTGTCTTTTTGGGCTAGCGGCTGAAAGCGGGAATAAACTGGGTGAGAAAATACAGATCGGTATAACAACAGACAGCTGGACTGGATTCAGACACAACTGATGTGTTTGTGTGCCGTTGTTGTGTAGACAGCCTCTACTTCTGTTTGTCTGCCAGTCTGCCCTTCTTGCCCTGTTTGTGCATGTGGTGGAAACTACCCTATATCCTGTCTAATCTCTGTGTGTGTCTGTGAAGAGTTTCTCCTCGCTCCTCTGTCTTCGTGTGTGCAGGTGTACGGCGGCCCTTTTGTCCCTCAGAATCTTAATCGATTCCTGCCTTGTGTCGTGTCCCCGCTGCACTTCTCCTTTCTTTGTCGCTCAATCTTCTCTTCTTGCCCCTCAGTGCTTTAATCAATTCTCGACCAGTGATCTTTGTGTACGTCTGTGTGCTTCTTTACCCTCTCTCTCTCCTCTTTGTCCCTCTGTCTCCTCCTCTTGTCTCGGAGCATCCTCCTCCACTCCTCCTCTATCTCGGGGTACGGTGGCAGGCCCTGCTCCAGCTGCCGCTGGCACCTGTCCATCTGGAGACACAGAGGCAGAGTGAGAACCATTCACTTTGTATTCTTATCACTGGGTCCACTCTCCTGGCTCAATTCAATTCTAACTGCGCCTGAAAACAGATGGTCGTATTACTGTCAGAATTTGGGCAAAGTTATGTCTCTGCATTTTCTACTTCTACTTGTGTCTGTGGCGCGCTGCAGGCATACATCAGCTGCAGGGGTTCTTCAGGTTATTAACGGGTGTCTCTTGAAACATTTAGAGGGCTTGTGGGAAATCCTCTCATTTTAGCAGTTTAGTCTTTTATTGAGACAGAGAACTGTGAGATTTTTTTTGTCCAAACCGTTGTCAGAATATCAAAATTTCTTGCTTCAAAATAATTTGGCTAATGGCTTTTTGCCTTCTCTTAATACTTACAAATTGAGAAGACCTTGCCCATGGCTGTTGATTATTTACATTCTCCAACTCAACAGGAAAATATTGTAAAAATAATGCCAGTACAATAAAAGTAGTGATGATGATGTGGGTGGTTGATAGAATGAGTTGCTAATGGCTGATACCAATCAAAATCAAGCAAAATGATTGGTTAAGCATTGCCTGTTCATTACTAAATAGAAATATAGAAGAAAGACAAATTAAAAAAGAATATTAATAACAACAAAATATAAATCAAAATAGCATGGCTATGCAGATGTGTATTTAGCCTGTGGACAGGCAGTCATAGAAAACACAAATACAGCAGTCAGCTTCAAATGGCAATACAAGATTGTTACACACTTACATGTAATATTATCATTTGATAAGCAATTTAAGATTTTTTAAAGGTTAACTCACTGTTAATTCAACCTGAAGTCTCTTAAACACGGTAAAAGCAGACAGCTAAGTCGGTACAGGGGTTAAATGGTATCATATTTTTATTTAACTTGTTGCTTATGGTAAAAACAATGGAACTTGTCCTGATTGCTATGGATACAGACTTTGTTAATGGGCTGCTGGTGCTACTTTCAGTTCCACTAAACTAAAAAGTTCATTCTTCCTCCTCTACAAGATCCAACCAATCACTGGCTCTTCTGGAGCTTTAGATCTTATATTCTTGAGCCAACAAGATTGAGAAGATACAATCAAAAGCTCCGGAAAAATTAAAGGAGATTATTTTTGACAACAACATAGATTCTAAAGAAATAAATTGTTTATTTAAACTGACTGTAAATGCTCAGCACGATTGCTAAACTTTAATCTCAATACCCTGATGCTTTTGTTAACTGTCTCAGCACTTATTAATCTTTATCTTTTATTGGCATTTTTTTATGACCTCCCCCTTTTTCTTATGAAAATTATTACTGACTATCATTTTGTCTCTGTATGTGACTCTTGATTTTTTTACTGCGCAAATAAGCAAAACAAATGGGTTTGAGGTGAAAGGTGGGGAACAGTGAGAATTTATTGTTGTCACTTTTTGCTGTCTTCGATCGTGGCCAGTGGACAGTGACAGGAATAATAGGAAAGCCAGTGGGAGGCTGAAGGGATGATCCAAGATCACAGTTTGGCCTCCAGAATCACACTGTCGTGGTTTGGGCTGAGAGTGACTGAGAACGCCTCTGACCTGGAGCTCTTTCTCTTTGATCTCTTGTTGGAGAGACAAAGAAGCAGCTTGCTTCATGGAAAGTTCTGCTGATACGGCCATCGTGCGGTGGTTGGTGTCGATTATGTGAGTTCGGAGCCGGTTTAACTGGAGGCAGACAACACACACACACACACACACACACAAACACACACACACACACACACAC
Source organism: Plectropomus leopardus (assembly GCF_026936395.1). Classification (NCBI taxonomy): domain Eukaryota; kingdom Metazoa; phylum Chordata; class Actinopteri; order Perciformes; family Serranidae; genus Plectropomus; species Plectropomus leopardus. The sequence continues at coordinate 14,591,803 of NC_142197.1, read as the reverse complement.
ACACACACACACACACACACACACAGATTAGATTAGATCTTCCATTGATTAAAAATGAATTTAAATAAAGAAGTTGGCATAGGCAGTTTTGGGGGCCATTAGTGACATAAGTTTTCAAAGTACCTTTTAGCATATTCCTTCGATTCAGACCTTGAATTCATGTGGTCGGAGAGAAAGATTCAAGTTCATGTTTGTCTACAGGGTTCCTGCAGACCCATTACCCTGATCATGATAGTGGACCCTTAATCGTACACTTTACTATATGAAGTGCGTGCATACGCCCGTGCTCGTCTGGTAGGAGTGTAGTAGAACAGAGAAGGAGAGCTGCAGAGGATATTTTCAAATTCTGGTGTTTTCTTGCCTCTTATAGTAAACTACCTGCGCAGCTTTCATGTTATAGATCGATAGATATACTTTATTGATCTCAAAACTGAGAAATTGGGGAATACCGATAAGATAAAAATATGAGTTGATTTAAAGCTGTCCTGATGCAAAATAATGATGCAGTACATGACAATGCCAAATTTATCTTCATTTATGTCATCAATATACATTCTTCTACTTGTTATGACATGTAATGAACCTTGTTCTTAAAGCTATTTATAGTTGGTATGGGCGACAGAAATACAGAGAGTGAAAGAGAAACAAAGGGAGAGACTGAACAGTGCCAGCACAGGGAGATTATAATGCTCGGTGAACTCCTTAGTGTCCACTCACATGGACTGCACACGCTCCTCAAACAATGAGTGAGTGTGTTTGTGAGAGGGAGCTAAAAGACTGGACTCACTGCGTAACAGGTGAATGATAGTGAAGTGCTTTTTGCATGTGTGTGTTATATTCTTTTGAGTGAGCTTCTGTGTGTGTTGTGTTTAATTGGTGTGTATATGGGATAAGCCTCTTCTCTGTCTGTATGCAAGTGGATCTTGCTGTCTACCTTCTTAGCCAGTGAAAGTCTGTCCTGTTGGCAGATCTCAGCCTGTGCGCTGAGTGGCTTCGAGAGCCGGGTCACCTGGTCCACGAGGAGCTCTTTTTCCAGCGACCGCCTCTCACTCTCTGCGAGATTTACCTCGAGCTACAGGCAGAGAGACAAAATCATTATGGTCTTTTATTTCATGAATTTTCACTGCAACCATTTTCTATAGTTGTTTCATCAAAGGAAAACATAACCTGGGGCTGGATTGCAAATAAAAGCTAATATGCAATGTTTTCACACAAGTACACACAAACATTTTGTAATGTTGTTGTGTACCTGCTCAATCTTCTTGACCAGTTCTGCAGTTGTGGAGTCTTTGCCTTTTAGCTCTCTGTAATCCACTGTTCGATTCAGACCTTGAATTGTCTTGTCCCTGGCTTCTGACAACTGAAAGACAGAGAATTATAGACAAAAACAAGACTACATACAAGTGGAAGACAGTGGCAGAATTTAAGTCTTAGTTTTACTGGATCTCAGTCTGAAAAATGACATTTGAAGTTCCCCTGGTCTCCATTCTGAGGCCTCTTCTGTTTAATATATACATGCTTCCACTGGCTCAGATTTCATAAAACAACTCTTGTTTTGTTCTGAAATCAACATAATACATCACCATAATAAAGCGGACAACACACAAACTTACATGACAATATCAACAGAGGTCTGGGTATCAGTACTCAATACCTTTATGGCATCTATCAAAATCACACAGGACCAAGTTTTATCGAAAACTTCCCCAACTGAATGATATGTTTGATCCTTTCAGTGCCTTGATCGAGAACAAAAGTGACTATTCATGTGATAACCGCAAGCATTCTTCAATTTAATGTAACATGAATTTGGCCCACTACCACAGCAGCTATGAGTGCAGGGAATTTGATGGAGCAGGTAGTTCAGCGTGCTGACATGTCACCAAAAACCTTTAAAGTGTGGCTATACTTCACATCTGTGGCATCTGGTAGCATTTTACATAACTGAATGCTTCCATTCACATGACTTGTATCAAATAAAGTAGAAAGAGAGGTATCAAATAAAGTACAGCTGCTTGAGTCCTCACTAAAATACATCTCTGATCTTCTGTGACATTATGAACCATGCAGACCTTTCAGGTCTTCTGGTACTGGTCTGCTAAGATGGAGAAGTAGCGTTTAGTTTTTATGCACCACATATCTAGAACAAACTCCCAGAAAACTGCAACAAGTTTTTAAATCAAAGATGAAGACTTTTCATTTTTGTTGCTGCCTTTTATTCAATCAAATATTTATTCATTTCCAATACTTATGTCTGTCTGTCTTATTGTACTTTAACTTGTTTTTATTTCCAAATATCTTGCTCTTCAATGACTGTTTTTAACTGTATTTAAATGTTCTTTTATTGTGTATTTCTTATGCACTTTGTCTCCGTGTTTTTAATGTTTAATGAAGAGCACTTTGAATTGCCTTGTTGCTGAAATGTGCTGTATAAATAAACTTGCCTTGCCATTTTTAGGCCTATATACTGCACATATAGGCCAAACTGTAGTCATCAAGTCTCTGTCACTGAGGTCTACTGTAGTAATGAAATAACAGTTATTTCCCAGCAGAGCTCACTTCACACAAATGAATAAGTAAACAACATGAAAAGCAAGAAACCTAGAATTAGACAGCGACTGTCTGTGCTTCGAGTGCCTTGTCCTCCAGGCATTTAAGATCCTATTGCACTGGGGATTTAAAAAAAAAAGCTTGCGACATTTGTCAGCTAAATGTAGTGCCTATATGGGAGCTACTTCACACTTGGTGACAAGTCACTGGCAAAGTGTGATAAAAGAAACCAAAATCGCAAACGTCACCGGATCCCTCTGAGGGATTTTTTTTTTTCTTTTTTAAAAAAGTACTCAGACATCCCTTAAGACAGCAGAAATAGAAGGGAAGGAAAGGATACACAAGAAAGCATAACGATGAGTAGGAGAGAGACAAAAGGTAGGAAGACAAGAGTTAAATGATAGGGAAAAAAATGTAATGCTGACATGATTTACTGTCTAATTATTTAGATGAATGACAGAAAATTACCATATTGTACATGATTCAAAGGTACCCTGTGGAGTTTTTGATCTCTAGTCGTGCTATGGACCAGCCTTTTAACAACTGTAAACCTAGAAGAGTACAGTATTTATGTTGTTTGTCCAGGCTTTGTTCAAACACAAAGTAGTTAAAATTCTAGTGGAGATTGAAAGGTTTGTTAAGATGTAAAATACATCAGACTAAATTTCAGGAAAATGTGCATAAAAATTAACTCCAGATGTCAAGGTGAAGCCAAAAAAACAACAACACAAAAAACGGGAAACTCTGTGTCCAGTGTGTTGAATTTAGGTTGGATATATTAGCAGAAATGGGACATAATAGTGAGTGTTTCTTTAGTGTGTACCTGAAAATAAGAATTGTACTTTTGTTACCTAAGAATGAGCCATTTATATAAACATAGGGAGTGTATAGGTGCTTGTTCACAGAGTCTGCCATGTTTCTACAGTAGCCCAGAATGGACCATTGGCTCTAGAGATTTGCATTTTTTTATTGGTCACTGTAGGTAGCAGCCCGCCTGCGATGAGCCCAACTGTGTTTGAAAAAGATAGATTTTCAATGTGAAAATGTTTTCCCCTGTTTAAATCAGCGGGCATGGTTTTTTGGAGAGAAAGAGACCACAGCAGATAATTCCAGTAGAAACCTCTGGAACATCTGGATCTTAAGTTATGTGAGAAAAAAAAGGTGAGCACACATTAGCAGGTGGTAGGCTAGCAGCTCGTCTGCAACCAGCCGAACAGTGACAAAGAAAAACTGATTTTGTAACATGACGCTGCTTTATTCAACTTTATTACCATTTTTAATCAACAGGTCTTTTTGTTTTGGAGAGAAAGAGACCTTGCGGATAATTCAACCAAAAACCTCCTGAACAATGAACACCACGTAGTCCTAACCAGGAGTTCATACTCGTGTTTCAGCTGGTTGCAATCTGCAATCTTCACCACTAGATACCAACAAAATCCAAACACAGTGCTCCTTTAAAGACTGGGATTCTTCAAATAACTCCAAAAAGAATTGGTAAATTTCCATGAAAAGCATTTGGGCTAATAGCTGGATCTAAATTCACCTGATCAGTCTGTTTAATGCTGAGAAGTTTGCTCAAATATCCACTATTAAACGCACATTATCGAGATGACAAATAAGAAGTGGCCTCTTAACCTGTGCAGGGGCTGAAGATGGGAATGAGCAATTAGAGTAGCTACAGTATCTCAGTGGGGACATTAAAAGAAATGCCCAATGGCCCCATCAGAGCAAAATAAAGTGAGTCTATATATAAAAATACGAAGCCGAGATGATCAAGGAACCACGACAGGGACCATACTGTAGATGGGACATAAGTAGAAAATAGAAAGAAGGAAAAAAACACAGATCAGATGAGCAAATATGAATAGATACATGGGGAGAAAGAGACAAATATAAGTGAAGAGGAAGTGATTGGATCGGCAGCAGAAAGTAAAAAGAGGAGTTGAAAGAGGAAAAGCAGGGTGAGGAAAAATGTTGTACACAGGCGGTCTGACCTGCCATGACCTGACTTATGAAACAGCAGCTCCTCTCCACTCAACCATACAGTGTGTGTATACGTACGCACACCTGCACATGTTTACGTGCCTGAATCTAATGTGAGAAATTATCTGTCAGACTTAAAAGACAGCGTGGAACAAAGTGATGATTCCCATTTTCCCTCCCTTCACGGAAGAGATTAATGAAGCCTCTGCAAACAGACAGTGAGTCTGATTAAAACCGACTGCTCCCTCAACGTCATATGACTCAAGTTTTAATTTATTAGTATGACTGTCATGTGATTAACTGAAGTGTTTGTAAGGCTAAAGTTACCGATGCTCCGATGGAAAAGAAAATTTTAGAGGCACACAACACTGACAGTAAGCATCTGTAAAGCAGAGATGGAGATGAGAGTGGAGCTGATGTACATGGAGAGACTTAGAGGAAGATAAAGTGAAGAGGAGTAAACGAAAGACAGCATGAAGTCCAGATAGAGGAAAGGAGGCAGAGATAGGATGTGAAAGCAGACAAGAAAGACAGAATCAGAGGGAGACAGAAGATGCAGAGAAACAGGAATTGGGGCTGACCAACGGGGACTGGGGTTATCTGCAGTTTTTACTGCAGATATGACTTCGACAACTAAACCCTGTTCGAGGCGCGAGGAGTTGAATGCATAATAAGTACGTTTAAAAACCAAAATGAATCGACAAAGTCTGCAAAATGATCTCATTTTCTGCTGGATATGCAAATGACGGGCAGTAAACTGTAAATGATAACAGTGATGCTACAAATTAAATTTGGACTGAAGCTTGAATTCCTCACACTTTCTGAAATGTATAATACTGCAGCTATAGTATCTTGTATATTTTTCCATTCATTAAAAAGTGGATAAAATTGGGTTCATTTGTTTTGATGGTGACCAATACAAGGCTATCAAAAACATACAATGTTCAATAAAAATGGATAACATGACAGCTCCCTAAAAGTGAAGTCAAAAACATCTCGATTGCCCCCTGATGGCTGGCTGCAGTATAGGTCATAAACCTCTGTCCCTCTATGTTAGCAGACTGGACATAGGCCAAACTAAACAATCAAGTTCAAATAAATCTTTCCAAAAGATGGTTTCTGTCACTTTAGGCAGTTCTCATTATGTTGATGGATGTTCATGTGTTGGTTTTTCTAAGTTAGGTTTTGATTAGTTATTTGATGCTATAAAATAGGGGTTTAACAAAAGGATTGACAGCTGTGTGTGCACATTGGTGTTATTCTCTCTCTTGCTGAGAGGTGGGTGAAAAGATCAATACTGTTCCACTTTCACATCAGCACAATAAATACTAATGTTATCCACTTAATACAGTAATTTGATTCTTTAGCCAGCTTTCAATTCATAGGTGTTAGTAAGCTAACATTATCCAGCTAAAACAACAATATCACAATTTTTTTCACGCCAGTGTTTCCTGTGGCATTTTTTTAAGTAAGGGGGGCAGTGACTTTGATGAATTAGCCAAAGCCCTCTGCTGTCCTTCCACCTCACTCCCTACTGCTCAGACATTACTTTGCCAGGGAAAGAGTGAATGACCGCTCTGGAAAACGACCTCAGTCAATGGCTATAGCAGCTCAAATTCAGCAAGCGCAAACCTCCACTCTTGGTGCTAGAAAATACATATCAGAAACAGAATATACCAATCATTTGCTGATGTTAGCAGACTCCATTTCTAAGCTACTGTTGTACACTGTTGGTGCTGTGTTGAAGCTAAAGGAGGAGACAAGGCACTCAGGAGCACGCATGAAGTCACATGAATTTCACGATGAAGTCATCTCGAATCCTTTACACAGAAGTTAGACCACAGGTTGTGATCGGGAAAGGTCTAATTCATGTAAAAAGTTACACAGAGAACCTTTAAACAAAGATGAACTTTTCAGACAATGTTATCTGCCAATACCCAACTGAGACAAGTGTGTGCCCTGTCCCCGATTTTGAGTCTGATTGATCTGTGTTCCACCCTCATACGTAACCACCCTAAGCCATTTAAACACTACATGATGGATGGGATACAGCGTGTCTCTGTCACTCTCCCTCTCCTCTCTCCGCACTTCAATCAATCTCCTCTTTTTTTCAATGTGGTGCCCTAGCTCTTAACATTTTTATACCCGTCCTCCTCCCTCTGTTCGTATTCGCTGATGTTTGTCTTTCTCTTTGTATTCATCTGTCTCTGTGTCAGCGTCTCTGTTCTGCCTGCCTGCTTCTGTGTTTTCTTCATCTGACTGTCACAAAGAATTGCTCTTTTCTTGGCTCATGAATGCTGTAAAGCATTGTACGTGTGACAGCATCCACACAGAATACCATTTGCATGTCATTTACATAATTTCCACTCAGTTAGTAGTTAGCATGAAGCCACAATAGATGGCACACTGCATGCTTAACAGTGTAATAATAAAGATAAATAATGACCTTATTTATATACCGCTTCTTAAAATTAGGTTATAAAGTTCCTCACAATTAAAAGGGATAGACAAAGGGACAGATCAGTAAAGCAGAAAGGTCGGTAAAGTGAAACAGGAGTAAAATCAGAAACATAATAAGGTTACATAAGGTTAATTAGCAGAACATGTGTGCTGGACTGAAGCTCTCATAAGCTCCAAAATGAGGAATAAATTAAAATTAGATATGAAAATGTGCATTTTAACTTGGCTTCTACATAAATATTTGACAACAGGTCACATAATATCAGAAACAAACATAATACGATACTGATTTACACTGGTAATGTCAAACTGAAGTAATGCTCTGGAAAAAAAATGAGTCAGCCGATGTTTTTCTCTTTGAGTGAGAGTGCAACTTGCAACGGGGTGGATTCTGAGCTCTCTGATAAAAGAAAACTCATTCAATCATACAAACAAGTTTCACGATTAATAAAAACATAAAATCAATAATGGCAGTAGATGCAAACACAATGTCAAATATATTAAAAGTTTGGGGATATAAAATACATTATGGTATGGTGAGATTTGAAGGATGATACTGACTCTGCCTGGCCCGAATTTCACTGGCAAATTACTGCACAACCTTGACGCCCCTGACAACAAAAGCCCTCACTTTCCCTCTTTAACTGGGAAACAGGAATATTTATAAGGTGCGGTAAGGTTCCTGTCTACAGAGGACCTCAGGCTACACCAAGGCTCATAGGACATGAAAAGAAAGATAACTAGGCCATGAATGACCTTAAAAATAATAAGTAGTTGCCTATGATTGGTGTGAGTTATCACAACAGTGAATATTAGCAGTCAAGGTAAAAAATAAAGCATTTTCTTTGTGTATGAAAAGCCAAAGCAAAAAATTTAAATTAAAAAAATCATTAGGATGTGTTTTGTAAGATCACAGTGACCTTTGACCACGTAATTCAATTCATTGTTGAGTCTAAGTGGACGTTTTGAAAAAAAATCCTTTAAGTCCTTCTTGAGATATTTTGTTTACTGTACATTGAACTTTGACCACCAAATCCAATCAGGTTATTGTTTAGTCCAAGTGGGTGTTTGTGACAAATTTGAAGAAATTCCCTCAAAGCCTTGTTGAGATATCGCTTTAACAAGAATGTAACGTACATATACACTGATACCAAAAAAAAAAAAAAAAAGCCTCACAGCTGTGTGAAATATGTGATATGGTCCCCTTAAATTGGCACAACAGTTGAATTTTGCGGCTATGGGTCATAAGCTCATATATTTAGGTTGCAGTCCAAAGAGAAGTCAGATTTAAGAAGTGAGTTACCAAAGGGCTTTCAGCGGTTGCAAAGCAGAGTTTAATACACAAAACCTCAAAAAGTAAGAGTCAGGTCACAGTATTGTAATGTTTTTTTTTCCTGTGTGCTTGCTTTTCCTGCTTTCTCTCTACCTGTCTTACTTAAGTCTCTCATGAACAACATTCACTTGCACACATCTATCAAGACTTCAAGTTGGGTTTCCCCCTGGTAATAAGTTCCAGACAGGTTGGACAAAGATTTAAGACAGGGACAGACAAACAATATGACTCACCACCACAGGGACAGTGCGATATGTCATCAGCCCCACCCTTTTGTAAATCCTCCTCCATTACTGACTGTGTGCGTGTGTATTCTATAAATATATCTTTGTCTGAATATTGCTGATATTATGTGCGCATGTGACTGTGTATAACAGATGTATAGCTTGTCATTAGAGGACTGTTGAAGAACATTCTGATGCTGCTGCAAGGGTAATATCCCAACTTCACAAACACAGCGCTGATCTCAGCGTGTGTGCCCATGCGTGCGCACCTGTATGTGTGTTTGAGATGTGCCAGCATCTCATAAACAAGTAGTAAATTCAGAATCCAAAACCAACCTCTGTTTGCTTTGCAGCAATTAAAATTCCTCAGAGCAATCGAAAGCCTCAGAGTATATTGAACTTCAATAGTCGCACAGATGGCCCGATCTATCTTTGTCAAAATTTCCCATCAAAGGAAGGGGGGGTCCGTCTGCAATGAGCAGATAAACTGGTCGCAGATGAATACAAATACACAATGTATATAATAAATCGACAGCAAGGCAGTTGCGTGGAAATTGAATTCGCATAGAGAATGAATTCGCAGGGAGAATGAATTGAGCCGGCAAGCCTCCTGCAATAGGAGAGACCGCAGTGATTCACTTTTTGTACCCAGGGGAGACAGACGGCTGTCTGAGGGAAAACAGTGATTTAGAAAATGATTTGCTATTTACACAAAGATGAGAGGGAGAAATATGGAATGAGTGGACGGATGAATGAACAGGCAGATGAACAGATTCACTAATCAGGGATGCAACTGTTTGTGTTAGAAACTTCCAGGAGTTGCATATCCAAAAGACACAAATAGTCTGTGCAGCCACGCTAGCAGCTGCAGAGAATGTTGACATGTTGATATTCAGCAGGTGTGTTTACCTTGTTCATCATCTTAGTTGAGTGTGTTAGCATGCTAACATTTGCTAATTTGCACGTAACTCATTGCACATCTGAGCTGATGGGAATGTTGTTATTTTCCAGGTATGTAGTCATGAAACAAAGTATTAGATAAAAACAAATTTTGACTTGAAGGTGGCACTAAATGAAAGGTTAAGGGATCACTAACATTACGATTGTGTATCCTGATCGGAATGTCGCCACCAAATTTCATGGAAATCCACCCAATATTTGTTAAGATATTCCCATTGAAATAGAATGAGAGTAGAACTGACATTCCAATTCCAATCGACATAGCAGGCGGTCATGTTTATCTGTACCTGTGCCATTGCAATTGTTGTAGCAAGGTAACTTCTGTATAAACAAAGCGAGTTGCGGCAAGTCGCAAATTTACTGAGAAATAGTTTTGCATTGACAACTAAATGCGCAAACTGGAGTCAAAGCATGAGGAGGCATCTTTTGTGCCCTATCTCAGTCGCCTGGCTGCTAGGAGGGAATTGCAGACTGCTGGATTTAATTGCTTCATATTTCTCTTGGCAAGTAAGAAACCCAAAATCTTTGTGGTGTTTGGCTAAGTTATCCATTTCTTTACTGTAAGATGTCAGTGAGATCTCAGTTGAGTGTTAATTTGGCTGGGTAACACACCAGGACACACAGATGTAGGGCTGTATCCCACTCAGAATTACAGCAACAGAATGGGCAGCCCTAAACAGATCTTGATAATTATTAATGTGATTATAGGCCCAGACTACTTTATGAGCATTGACATGAGACAGGCAAAGGGAAAACTGTAGCTCTAGGCTCATTTATACTTCCTTCACGTACAAAAATAAATGTCTGTTTCAAATGCAGTAAACATCATTGCCCTCATACTACAAATGAAGTGATGGTGGAGGAGGTCATGATATTGAACCTTCTAACGAAGGCAGTTTTGTAGAAGATGGTGGTCTGTGCAGTCATACACATCCCAACATGAGGACAGATAATTCTTTTCACTACATTCACTAAATATCATTATATATTGCAGATTTCTTCCATTCTGACATTAGTTATATTATCTTTATCATCTCCTACAGTTGTATCTTGCTTACAGACAGAAGGCTCCATCTGTCTCCTCCGTATCTAACCTTCTGCATAAATGAGCTTTTAGTGTGTAGGGTGCTTCAAAACTGAGTGCTGAAAATAGTAATTATGAAAAACTTTACGGCCCCACCATAACAACAAATAACAATCACTGTTTCCTTTTGAACTAGTCAAATCATCATGGCAAGCAGTTCAATGTCCTATCTGCTCATTCTATTTCTATGGATATTTTCCTAAAAACCACGAATGTCAACCTCACGGTGGTACTAGAGGAGAAATCAGGGGTTTGCCAAAGTCAATAGGATTAATCCTCTAGGGATCATGAATGTCTGCACAAAGTTTAATGGCAATCCATCCAATAGCTGTTGAGATATTTAAGTCAGAGCAAAGTGATGGAGCGACCAAGTGACAGCCAGTCATTGTCATCTATAGAGCCACGCGAGCGACATGGCTCTATGGATGACAATGACTGGCTAAAAGGGCAGACAAAACAGGCTAAATAGGACAGACAGTAGGAATGTACTGCCTCTACAGCCAAATGCAAGGTCAGTCACAAAAAAGGGAGAGGAAAACATATGTGAAAAGGGAGGTGAGATTGGATAGGACTTTCTAGTAGAATACGCAGTTACTTCCAAGGAAACAAAAAGCCCGAGACCGCCTCAAGGGAACAATGAAAGTAAGGATTGTAGCACAAGAGTGAAGAAACTTCCGATGAAAGCAACAATAGAATATAAGAGTGAAAGAAAAAGGATGGCACCGACAAGGCCTGTTGTTGCAAACGATAAACAGCAGAAGGAGTAAACAGATGGAGAAAAGGGAAAGGGGATTTTTTCAAAAAAGCAGCACATGGTGAAGTCTGTTCCAACGCTGCGTTCATCCAAAAGAGCACAAGACTCAGATGAGAGAAGTCTGGTCCAGCAGCAAGTTAAAACCAGTCACTCTGATCCAGAGCAACAACACACCCAATCCCACGACGCAGCCACTGGCAGCGAAACCCAGCGCGTGTGTGTGCGTCTCTCTAAAATCTCTCTCCTTCTATGCGACTGTCAGTCTCGATGTATTGCAAAGTTGTTTGAATATGTTTGTGTTTTTATGTTATTTATTCATGTGGGTCTCAGTGAAACTTGTGCAGCGTTTGGTTGTTTGGGTTTGTCCCTCTTGGTTTGGATCTTGATCTGCTTTCTGCAAGCCTGTCTGTGGAGTTTATTGAGCAAAAGTACTGTTACTGTCTCTGTTCAAACTTCTGAGAGCGTTCGAACGCAGTCAGTTCACCTCAACAAAATGAAGTGAGAGGATCAGCTCTGAAAACAAGGCCGTGATATGACCTCTTTTAATGAGTGATCAAAAACAGCTCTGACACAGACAGTAATGTTGTATGAACTGAGGAAAAACTATTCTTACAGTGTTGTTTTTAAAAAAGTCTTTGTCTAAGAGAGATGGGCTATCTGTGCATGCTCACAACAGTTTCTTTGGAAAGTTGAGAGACTCTGCAGAGACAGATGAATAACATTAATCCGGAAAACAGTCGAAAATAAAATACTTTTGCTGATATTCACTGTCAGCAGAGTAGAATGTGAACACTGAGTCCGTTCATTATATTAAAATAAAGCCATCCAACACAGTAACTTTAATACAGCAGTTCACAAGTCTCATTATAAGGGGAATCTTTGAAAGTATTTCAAAACAGATCTGCTCATTAGTGGTGAACATTCACATATCTGCATGTTTGCAAGTATTGTCTCCTGTTTGCTTTTCTTTTTGGAGTTCCCCTAAAACTTTACAAACGTACACGCACAGTTTAAACAATAGTCCACAATACCCAAGACACATACAACTTATTTTACACACTCAATCATCTACTTCCTGAGATCCTATGAGGACTCTCTGTTGACATCACATAAATCACATAAATGTTAAAATTGCTTTCTACAAGGTGGAACAGACACACCCACATGTAGCTGGACAATGGCCTGCAGCACTGTTGGATCAAGTCTCTTGCATATAAACACACTCACCAATTTACCAGAAGATTCCAAGAAACACAAAAAAACTGTCTTTCCAGTAGAATTATCATCTGATCACACTAGTTCGGTGGAACTAATTGACAAGCCTTAACTGCTTCCAGATTTTGAATCCAATGCCGGGCCACATCATGAGGTAGTGGAATTTTGATTAGAGACTTGGGAAATATGGACATGAGAATACTGAAGGCAAAATCTGCACAAATTAGTGAATAAATGAGCAAATGTACTTTGGACAAAATGTAGGGGTCCGTCTGCCCACATCGGTTGGGTAAAACAATTCATCTCTCCATTTATTTTGTATTGCATAAAGGTGCCTCCTTGTCTCTCAGTCTGCTAGCCAACAACAGAAAAATGCCTTAAAGCTGCTATGTGTGCTGCTATGTGGTTGTGGTTGCAGGGGCTTTGCTGGTGTTTCAGCCCTTAGTTGTATACTGAGATAACAAATGTTTCCTCTGCTGGTGGGCGTGGTTTTTAAAGTATAATGCGTTGTAAACTGTCTCTGTAGAAATCAACAACACACGTTACTATGTGAAATGCTAATTCAAAACAATTATCTTGGGGAGGCTAAGGGCCCTGACACACCAAGCCAAATGTGAGCACTGGTCAGTGTTGGGCTGTCGGGGTGCATCTGTCACCCTGGTTTTGGCAGTGTGTCCCACACAGTTGCCACTAGTTGCCTTTAAGCAGACTCAGCATGTTGAATCGCCGTTGGACTCGGCGAGTCCTTGTAAAATCAATGTCACTGGCAGTTCAACTCAGTGCATGAGAATAGAAACAGAAGTAAGAAAAGCAAACAAAGTCAAAAAACATGAAATTCAAACAAACTTGTGATATGAGGAAAGGTTTTTTTTAACCATTGAGCTTTTTAGCAGAAACAGTTTGAAATGGTTTGCGCTATTATTTGCTTGTGCATGGTAAATATAATTTGTTCTTTCACATTGGGTTGTGTTATTAATGTGCTAACTGCCCAACTAACATCTAGAATCCATCCTGTCTGTCTTTGCAGTGTGTTCAGGTGAAACACAGGTGACGTGAGGCGATGTTATCGTCTGTTCCGTGCCACAGTGCACCTTTGCCATAACAAAAGTAACTATACAGCAGGCTCTATTCACAGCAGACACTGGTGTATCAAAGACATTTAAAAAAAAAACAAAAGTGTTTTCGTTACTGTTGGCAAAGAATAAGAGAAGACTCAGACAAAGGAGATGTGGGTGTTAGGAGACTGTCAGTGGGACACTGTCATCACTGTTCACAAAACAGAGGAGATTTTAATGAATGATTTCTATGAACATCTATTCTCAACCATCTTATACACACATCTCTCCACCTACACAACTTTTTCGGGTAATTAGTTTGCAGTTCTAAAAGTTTAGTGGAATTAGTTTTTTGTTATGTTCTATCAGCTTGGAACTGCAGACTGAGAACTGGTGTGTTATTATTATTAGGAAACGATTTTGTGTAGTTTTGGGCTCTGTAAGTGCTAATGTCTGTATGAGTGTGTAGGTGTTCCTACCTCTATCTGCAGCATGGTGATCTCTTCCTCCAACTTCTTCTTAAGGGGAACCTCCTTCTTCTTAAGGTCTATTTGTCTCTTCTCCTCATTAATATCTAATTGTAAATCTCTGATCTCCTTCTCCAGGGTCTCCAGTGTCATGTTGCCCTTAGAAATGGCTGCCTCCTGGATGTTCACCTTGTCATAGTAGTTGAATAACACCTCCTCGTGCTCCAGGAGCTGAATGCCACTGTAGGTGACACATGGACCAAAACATTAACAAAACAAAACATTATTTGACATATGTAGTTTAGATCCACTACTTTAATTCACTTTTTTAAAATTATGAGCCTACAGAGAATTGCGGCGCTGGATGGTGGTTTCATGATTCTTGTTTATTTCAAGGAGGGCCTGCTCCTGGAGGTTCATCATTTTTGAGAGTTTCATCAACTCTAGTTTGTTGTCCTCATACTCCTGAGTGATCTGACGGTGCTTCCAGGCAACCTGGAAGATATTATAAGAAGAATGTGATGAATTTTTCAGACCCCAAAGAGGTCTCTTTATGATGGCGTATAAGGGCATTGTAAGTAAAAAAAAAAAACCCAAATAAATGAAAAAACTGTGCCTCTGGGATAATATTTTGAGAAAAAAAACCCTCAGAATTTCCAAGATTTAAATTGTAAATCTTTGAGATAAAAACTCTGATATTCTCTTAGATTAAAATGGTAAAATTATGAGAAAAACAAGAGAAAAACTTGGGGAAACAGTAATGAAGTCACATATCTAACCCAAAACAGACATTTAATAACTCTAATACACCGTCATAGCACTTTGTATTGATGTAGGGATACTTTCAATTCTGATTGGCCAAACTTTCACTGCGCATATTTGACAGAAAACCAGTTCATATGAATGCAGATGCACAAACCAAATACCACCACTCATACATTTGTTTAGCTTTGGTGGTGGCCCAATCAGACCCTGTCTTCCAAACCAGGAAATACTGATCAAATTATTCTAAAAAAAACCCCCCAAAAACCCACAAATATACATTATCTTTGTGTTTTTTTTTAATTCCAGTGACATTTTATGAACAATGTATTATTTTGGTTGTGATCAGACGGCCACCCTTTGATTAGATCCAAGACTAATGATACTCAACACACATTTTTTAAATATAAAAAAGCCATTTGAGCAATTTATATATATCTCCTTGTAAAGTATATTCTTGTCTAACCATTTTAAGCCTGTGCTGTTTGTAAGAGCCAAACGTCTTTATCTAAGCTGTCTTTAATCACAAATGGGAGAAGTAACCTTTAGGGCTTTTTTGAAAGAAAGTAAGGTTGATGTAAAAAGACCAAAAAACCCTCAAGGACAGACAGTTTTGTTAGATGAATGGATATAACACAGTAGTCTCCTCGAAGTATAACTGATTGAAGGTTCAAATAATGGTCATTCAAGGTCTCAATGTTTGCTGGGTTTATGCCTCCACTTGATAGTGCTAGACAATGACTTTAAACAACTAAGAGGAAACTTCTACAATGGACAACACAAACTGTTATAAACAGTAAACTGTGTGTGGCGAGCTGTTTAAGAGTCTTATGAAACACAAAGATAAACACCAGGGAAACTGGACACGGGATTGCCTCCTAAAGATTTCTAGAGGGGCCCTTAAACCTTGTTTTGGACAGCCACAGAGTTGAGCTCATTTAAAACAACAGCTCTAACTCTCTATCTCTGTTTAACCCTGGGTCCACTGAACCATGTTATTCTTATTAACATATTTAATCTGTTTATTTAAACTGCTAAATCTGTGATACTAGCTTTAGGCAAGGAAGACCCACTGTAAGTTTCCCACAGTGTTTTGACTGGCCTCATCTCTGTGTTAGTGTGTGCGTGTGTCTGAGTCTAGACCTTAGAGATGTCATTTCGCAGTTTGTCCCTCATTTTCATGCTATTGGAGATCGATATACGAGCCTTTGTGACTGATCTGGAAGGGACACACACACACACACACACACACACACACGCACACACACACACAAAGAAAAATAAAAGAAATATTATACACAATGCAGATTTAGCGTCACTGACAAACCAAACAGGATGTCTGTGCCTTCTTTACTGCACTGGTATGTATAATTTTCTGTTACAACATGTCATACATACAGACAGACCTCTAGCCTCTCTCTAAAAACACATGTACACACCGGTCTTTATTGATGACGATGGTTCTTTGGATCTCTGTCTCATTTTCCAGCACCTTAAGCTGCTCCGTCAGCTCCGTGATTGTCTGTGAGGCAATCTGCTTCAGTTTGATGTACTTGTTTTTCTCTTCCGTAATCATGTTGCACAGCTTACAGTACTGTGAAACTCTAAAGAGGAAAACACTGATTAGCAATGAGCCTATTCTTGATCTGCATTACAATACTGGGCTACTACCAGAGCAGGTTTTTGGCATTATATAATTTAAAGTTATCTGTTCTTTTGATAATTTGCATTTACGGTGGTAACTGAACAACATAATGACTTAATCCTCTTTGTTTAACAGCTTTTGCATCGTCATCAAGCTTACTTTAGAGGAGGCGTACACACTAGCTGAGACAGCTGTGGGTGATATGATATGTAGGAGACTGAATATAAGCTGAGAGATGGATAATCATTTTTAGGATGTTCGCCAGTTTCACTGATAGCGTTATTATTTCAGGTGACACAGTTTGTCAATCAAAGCCACATTAACAAATTTTATTTTAAATTATTTGAGAGACAAACTTAATCAATTTTAATTGCATTTGAGCCATCATCCTCATATTAATGACTGTTTAATTTTATCCTGAATTACAAAGCATTTTACAAAGTCTGTTTTAACATGAGTGCTATGAATGAACCGATCATCCTTTTGATGTCTAATAACAATGACTGAGATTTTGCCATGATGACGGTTTGCAGAAATGTGATGAATTAGTGGCACGCTGCAAATAGCCACATTTGTGTGTAATGAAGGCTGCTCTGGAACACTAAAAACCTCACCGATGCAACCCAGTCAGTGAAACAGTACCTTTTTTTCTGTATTTTTCATTGACACCACCAATGGGTGGTGGAGGGGCACAAGTATTGATATGCAAATGGGTGTTTACGGATGTTCAGAACATCCATTTATGGCAAACTGTGGGTGTGAAAATGCTCATGCTCGTGCCCCCCATTCAATGTGATTGAAATTCATAAGACAGAATCAGGCACACGCTTGGCTTTATAAATCTGATAAATTGAATGTGTGTGCACATTTCTGACTTTGGATGTACACACAGTTTTTGATGTGAATCTATAGAGATTTATGCATCTGTGCCTGCCTTTATTGGCTTTAGGTCTAGGTATGCTTGAAATAAAGTGTGGCAATATTGACAAAACTGTTTTTGCCAGAATCATCATGGCATCATCTTAATATCACTTAATATCAACATGTTAAAATGTGAACTAAAGTATGCTAAACACAGGAAAGATTCATATTAATCATGAATGATCAGTGAATCAAGTAATTGTTTTGACAGAACTAAAGTCTGATGCAGTGTGACATTTCATTAAATTTCAATTTACCATTCATGTAAGACATGTGAGCTGTGAACTGTGACTGCTAAATGTGGGAACTGTTTTCATATTACAATTACAGAGAGGATACACAACATTTAATCATCATCCTGCCCCGTTTTCGCTCAACTAGATGCAGTTTTCGGGGCGGATTTGCATCAGTTTTCAGTCTGTGGTTGTGAACTAATTGAATGTAGAGACGATCTGCTGTTTTACTGGGTGGTGCCAGATGCATTAGTCCGTGTCTGAACACTCAAGTATGACCAATTAGTAAGTTAGGGTTCTCTACCCCGACAACATGTGCAGATGTCTGAATTAATTGTGATCCCAGCTGTTACACAGATCAGAGGAGCCAAACAAACAACCAGGGATTCAATTATCAGTCACATCAATAGACTGTGTGTACAGGAATTTAAATTTGCAGTCTGCACTAATCTTAAGCTAAGGCCATGGATATACTGTTCAGGTACTACTTGACCCTGGATGCTGGAACACCACTCCTGCTGCAGCATAGAATGCAAAAAGCAATCTGTATTTACTAAAAGATGCTAAATTGTGCAATGAAATCTTAATCCCCACATAATGCAAACAGAAAGTAAAAGAGAGGGACTAACACTGAGAGACAGACTGAAAACATGAAGACAGTGACAGAGGTAATTATGCTTCCCCTAATACACACTGTTAACAGCTTAGTAGTGTCTTCATAACCAAAATCCTCTTTATCACCACACACACACCTTCATGCTTATTGAAAGGTGACTGACAAGAAAGAAAGAAGAGAAAACAGGAGTGACACCTGCGCTGCAGCGTAGTGTTCAGCTTGTTGTGGTCTGTGATGATCAGGTCTTTTTCTCGCAGCTCACGCTGGATGTGCTGGTTCAGCTGCTGTGGATGGAGTTACACAGGTAAAACTACAGTATCATCACTTCTGTGTGTGTGTGTGTGTGTGTGTGTGTGTGTATGTGTGTGTGTGTGTGTGCACGCGCTCACAAACATCAACCTTCAAATCAGATTTGTGGGTGAACATTTTTCAGTGTTGTAGCATATTTTGTTCTGACACTTTGAGTACATAAAGAAAGACACAATAAATGAACAAGCTGATCTAGCAGTTCTGGTTTAGCATACAGATTTTTGAATTTGTTGATTCATTTTGGACTACGTTTATGTGCACACATATATCCCACTATTATTCCAAATATGGAAATATTTTAAATTTTACACATGACATGTAAACAGCAAACACCAATCCAATATTCCAAATTAGCTGGTATTATTAGGGTTTTAAGAGGATTCATTGAACATATACACTATGTAGCATATTTGGAATATTTAGCTAAATTGGGGTGTACTGCACTTTGTGACATCCCACCTCTTGCCTTTTTCAGACAGCTTTGTGGGTTTACAAAAATACTAGTCACCAACAGTTAGCTGTGGATGTGGGGCAGAGACCCAAAGCCCATATTTCTGATATTGGAGGGAGAAACACACCTCTTGTTAAATATTATGAAAAACTTTGAGAAACAGGTTTTTGAATGTGCAAATTGCAGTGCCATTTTTTTCAATAGGATGGTTGAAGGAATGAAAGAGGAAGACTCACACAACCCTGCCGCTGGTTTAAATTAAATTCTAATGCAGCGGTTTCATTTTTTTTTTTTTTTTACAATTAAACCTGATAAACAACATGTTAGGGCATGTTAATCAGAATATACATAGCTACATATAAATGGTAATTAGTGGAATTTGTATTCGCCATATTAACAGTCTAGAAGGAATATTTTCTTTTTGAAAATACAGGCAAAAAACTGGAATATTTTGTAAATGCAGTCACTGTCATTACTTACTAATAAGGAAGTAGACTCCTTGAGTCTGTATTCACAAGTGATGCTGTATTAGAGAGGCAGCTTCTTTTGATTTCAGTAGACAGGAAGAATTGCATGGCGCCAACATGAAAAGCGAACCCAAAACCATTTATAAAAGTAATTTCTGCCAAAAAATGTCCCTCGTATACTCCATCTTCAATTTACCCGGACTAAAATTGTCTCCGCTCTCTATATATTTTCAAATGATTCTGAAACTATCACATTGTGGTGACAGTAATATTGTTAGGGCAGTAAAGCCCTGCACTCTTTGAGATTGTGTTTTTGTCATTTTTGGTTGCTCTTCTGTCACACACAAAAGTGCCTAAAATATAAACATTCTCTAAGATTCCTTTCTGATGTTTTTAGCATGTTTGTGAGTGAAATATGCATGTCTATGTCCATAAACATTATTAAACGCACTAATAATGTAATCAAAACCTATTTTTTAATGCATCTTTATATGTGTTTGCATGCATTTGTGTGTTTGTGTTGCACCTCAGCCCGAAGCAGTTCACGGTGCTTTTGGCCTCTCTCCTCCACTTTGATCTGTGTCAGACACCTGAGGTTATGGAGTTCTTCCCGGAGGCTGTTAGACTCCCCCAGCAGCTCTTGAATCATCCCATACTGCTGCATCTTCTGGCTCTCCTCCTCAGCTACTGATAGCTGTTTGGGAACACATTTAGTGTCGTTTTCAGTTGGAAAATCTCACAATCTGACTGCAATTGAATGGTTACTGACAGCAGAATGGGACAGGAAAGTAGACTCAAACTCCCTCAGTACAAGAAAGATGGATATTGAAACTTTTCAGTGTGAACTTCAGACTTTTCCCCAAAGGGATTATTTAAGTTTTGTCTAACTACATGACATTGGATGAGATAAAAATGCAATGGAAATCTCATTTTGCCTAATTCTTAAGATAAAGAGGCTGAAAAAATGAAATATATCAAAAGAACATAAAGTGGAAATAGCCAAGTTTTTGCTTTAACTTATCATTCTTAAGTAAATGTGGATTACACAATGTAATAATGACACCATCAGCATTTAGACTGGTTCCCTATAAACCTCACGTTCACTGTGCAATTCTGCCTTCCGACAGGTACGATCTCCTGGGAAAATGGAGGCCTGATTTGTGGGGCAAAGGAAGTGGGTCAACAATTGCGAAACCTACACAGAAAGAGAGTAGCACTTTTGCTTCTCCTGGTCATAGATGTACTATAATACCTGGATGCTGGATGCCAAGGTGGCGCTTATTCAGTTCTGTGGAATTGCTCATCTGGCGCCTACACCAAAACATTTTCTAGTTTCTTCTGTTTACTTCTGTGGTATGTAGACCACTGAATATAAACAGTAGTGTTTGTCCTGCTGGCTCCACCCACAAGCATGGGGGTGGAGCTCAAGCAAAGTAGTACAAATACAAAACCTCCATGGATCAAGAATTCATGATGGAAAGAGTCAAAATTGACCTTATTTGCAGTTCGAGGTGTCCTGCCAACAGCTTTACCGACATCTCTTCTATAAAAGTGGCCAATGGAGACAATGCTTTTTGGGCTGCACAGGACCTTTTTGCTGCAATACTGCAAGAGGCCGCTAGGAAAAAATGGAAGCAAGGCTGAGCTGCGTTTCTACTAGCTATCAGTTGCTTATCCAGTTACCAAAGAGTATTGCTTTAAGTTTTTTGCAGTTACTATTTTTAGTTGCAGAAATGAGGAATGGTGGAACAACCGTACTAACTGAGGAAAACTCAGTTTCTAGTGTCTAGAATATTGTGTTTTGTTGGTAGATGCTTGGTTTTTGGGATGCAGAAAGCGATCCGGTTGACTAAGTGACAGTGACATCAACAAAAAACCTTTTGGAAACACTGAGAGGGGTTGTCTGTTTCCACTTTTAACATAAAAATGGCATTTACTTAGAAAAGGTAGTGACAAATACGTCATAAGAGTTTACAGACATATATTAAAACAAAGATGAAGTTGAATCAACATTTTGCTATCCAAAAATAAATAAATGAAATATAGGCTCCACAAAGACAGATTTGTTAGAGGGCTACTGCAATAAATTGCATTACATTTTCCAGCTACTTGTGACATTGTGTCCACCCACGCACAGTGTTCCCACCTGCATTTCAAAGCTGACTTTGAGAGCATCCACCTCTTTCTGAAGCTCCATCCTCTGCTGAATACTGGCCTCTCGATTAGGAACAGCATCTAACTGAAAATTCAAGTCAGAATGTAAAGTTAAAATATGATTTTCAGTGTGCACATCGTACATCTGCTGTACGTCAGCCCTGAATATTAGTAAAAAGCTCTAAAAATGTATTATAATTTGCCCCCCTGGTTGTTGTCCATTAGGCTTCACATACTGTGGATGGAAAGAACATAAGGATCCAGTGAAAAAATGAACAAACTTCAAATCAAATTCAGTCAGTGCATATTCATTCCCACATTAAACATTAATTGTAAAATAATTAATACTATATATCAGAGTTTCCCCCAAGGCCTCTGTGATCGCCGCTGGATTTAGTGACACTGAAACTGTTTCCCTGAAACTAATGAAAAATGAATGCCTTAAGGCACCAGGATCGCCCTTCTCTGCAGGGTTACCAGGCCTCATGTTGAGTGTGAACTACACTGCTCCATATTTAAAAATTCATAATCCCTAATTCAGTAGTTTTAAGAGGTTTAAAGGAATAATGTCACAGTTGCATTACTTCTACATACATGAAGCACAAAACCCATCTTTACAGCATTACTTAATGTGAAGTTATCTTTTTGTTTCTTCATATTTCATCTTTTTATTTGTGTTATGGACATTTTACAACTTGCATTATTTATTTTTTTTTTTTTTACTTCCGTTTTCACTTTATCCTAATGTTACCTTAGTTTTGCATATTTTATGTTTGGTAGGAGTGTTTGGCCTTCTGAATATCCTGTTTCTGCCTTTGCTTTGTTTATCCAAGTACTTTGGAAACTCTGCTTTAAAAAGGTGCAATATAATTAAAATTATTATTATTATAAATACTATCACTATTTTACATCCATGTTAGTCCTCAGGCTGCTTAAAGTTGAGAACAATTCTTTCAGTAAATATCAAAGCCATAAATCACATCCTATTTGAGTTGAACGGGATGCATTTCTGTGGTAAACCCACAATCCTCGTCTAAACAGCCTTCACATTCAAATTAATTATGACTTATTGTTCATGTGAGAGTCGTTATTGATTGGCAGATTAGTGGAGAAGCATGAATCATATTGTACAACTATCTTCAATATTTCCTAAATGCGTCAGTTGATGTGTCATTGTGATTTCCTTTCATACTGTAATGTGCTTGTGAGATGTGCTGATGCATTTCCCATGACACTCCCTCTGTTCTTCTTCTCTTGTCTTTCTCTTTAAAAAACTATGAACATCAGTAAAATTACAGGAAGCTTGAGAATGAAAAAATGCTTCTGTTTTGATACAGATTGACTATTTTTTGTGGTGATTTCTGGCACTGTGACATTTACACACAGAATTTTCCCACACCTGTGTTGCAGCCTCGTTTTAAGCCAATTTTCCTCCAAACCCAGAAAAAAGCATAATATTACAGAAGATGAGGAGTGCTTGTGTAACACTGTGAGGTTTCCTGGTATAATATAAATATTTACAAGCTGCAATTAGGGTTCATGTTCAAAAAGTCTTAGTCATTTCAAAGAAAAATAACTGGAGCTTTCAGGTGCTAAAAAATGCCAGACCACTTATGAATACACTACACGCTTCAAATTTTGTTAAAATACTCAATGAAAGCAATAATGCTGGAGGTCACCTGTGCCTGCAACTCGTTGCAGATAGATAGCATGTGCTCTAGCTGCTCAGTGGCCAGGGTCAACGCATGCTCCATCCTCTTGAGGGCTTGCATCTGCCTGAGGAGAAACACAGGAACCTTTTAAATATTTATCTTTTTTATAATGCTGTGACTCCACACAGAATGACAAAACTCAAAATCAGGTTCATTATATGTGGATTCCTGTGAAATATGCAGGTGTTGAGCCATTGAAAAAATGCTCTGAACTATCCAAATTTATGTAAAATGTCTCAAACTGTTTGAAAATTATACACTGATTATTCACAGAAAAAAATGTGATGTTCATGCTCAAAGGTACAGCAATAAGCTGATAGAATTAAAAACCACAAGCTCCTTGACTGACTATGGATTATATATGAGAGACCCGTAGCACTCAATGGCCATAGATTCCGACAAATCTTTTCCATTTTCTAGTGATAACTATTGAATTTTTTTCAAGATCACAAGTTGTTTATATCGTTTTCTGAACCCCCCCAAAAAGCAAATGTTTTTCAGAGATAATGAGGTAAAAAGGCTTTTCACACTGTACATTCCTAGCTCCTTTTCACACACACATTGCGAACCGATGGTTAACTTAAGCCTAGGGCTATATGATTCACACTGCACTTCTACTAGCCCTGGGCTAAATGTCTGTTGGATATGTAACCGATGTTAATATTATAGATTGACAAGTGATTCTTTGATAGCTAGCAGCAACATAAAAATGTTGCCATTAGCAGGGCTTAATGTTAGACGGGTGTTAAAACATCAAAAAGAGAGAGAACAGAAAGAAAAGAAAAAGAAAAAAAGTCATCTATTAAAAGAAAAGTCATCTGTTTTACCTTCATGTAAGTAGTTTTCAGACATATTAGAATTTTATGTTAGATTCCTTGCTAAGTACCTCTGGTTTTGGTTAGTAGCAGTTGCCATTGTTGCAACATAAATATGAAGTGATGATAAACATGTAGTTGTATAATTGGACAACAAAAACACAAATTAACACAAGAAAATTCCTAGGGCTGACCTGAAAGCTCTGAAGCCTCCATCGTTGCCACTGTAATCAACATTCAAATCAGTATTAAAATGCTTAGTTTTTTTTCACCAATAAACTGATTGAGGGAACTGAAAGAAGGTGGCAAGGGTCAGCCTTGCATTAGGCCAGTGTCCTCATTGCAGTCACTGACCCCTGCTATCAAATTAGCTGTCTGACGGGGGAAGAGAAACAGGTAATACAAACTGCAAGTGGATAATTATCCTGTGGTAAAGCGCCTGCTTTGCATCAACTGCTTTGCTACCCAACCTACAGCGTTTAAATTCTTAGTAACTAACAGAAGCATTGCATGCAATTGTCCACCTACCACCTTCTTTCACCCCTCTCTGTCTCACTATCTGTCACACAAACACACACAGTAGGTCTAAGTCCTACTTTATATGGGTTGGGTGGTTGATTATCGTACATGAATATGATTTGCTAGTACTGCTACTGCAGTAAGCCCTTGGCTAAATCATGGTTAGCCCACACTATGAAATGTGCCAGGAGTGTCTTAGTGTGAAAGCTTTCCTAGCCCCGGGCTAGCAGCTGAATGCAGTGTGAAAAGGGCAAAAGCCAAGGATTTATAGTTATCATTGCATTGTTTGTTATTATTGCAGGAACCATCTATGTAGAGATGTCAGATAAACTACAGCATATTAATAGTTGCTTCACATTTCTCTTCAATCAAGGCCTGATACAAGCTGAACTTGCTTTACACCTTGCTCTTATAGGAAACAGACATTTGCTTTCTAGATGAGTATTCAAGCCATCCATCAGTGGTCAGAATGGCATGTCAACTGTGGTGGCTATTGTGAAACACAAGGGCAAAGGCCTAATATTTTTAATCAATAATAATTTTTTGTGATCTTGAGTTAGTTATATCATTATCGAGAAAACAAAGTTAAAAGTAAAAAACAACTTGTCTTGAGAAAACGGTTTATCACAAGAAAATGGAGGAAATGGATTGTTTGAATTATGGCTGTAAAAGGCTTCTAAAGCCCTTACATATTGTGTGAAATTGTGGTATATTGATGTGTGGGGACTCATTTCTATGTGTGATGAAGCTCAGTTTGACAACAGTCGCTCTGTACCTATTATTCTCCCTGAGCTGCACAGAATGGCTCTCATACAGGTGCTTCCTGTCACCCATGATGTTCTGCAACTTGATTTCCAGGATACCTCTGATGACGAAAAACATGACATGTGAAAACAAACAAAAGCCTCTCTTCATCCAACTCTAAAACTCTCAGTGAAGTGTCAGTTTTTGACTGTGAGTATAAGAAGTTTGTACCTGTTCCCCATGATTTCAGCCTCCTCGTCCCTGTTCACCTCCTGCTCTTTTATCAGCTGTCTGGACTCCCTCTGCCTGGCCTTTACATGGGCCCTGAGTCCCTCCAGTTCTTTATTCAACTCCTTCTTCTTTAACCTCAGGGAGTGGTTTTGTTTGTCCACCTCCTTTACTTGCTGCGCCATTTCAGAAATCTCTGTATTTAGTGCTTCTGTCTTCTTCATTGCGGTTCTAATGTGACAGAAAATTTAAAAACAGACAAATAACAAGTGTGAAGTAATCGGAGCAAGAGAAGAGCGCCTGTTTATTACTCTTCAATTGCACTGTAAGAGTGCATATCTTATAAAATAACAGCGCATGTATCCATCTTTTACATACACCCCCCAGTACCCCTCAGCTTTGTGAATTTCAAATTACAAGTCACAGCTCACATGGCTCATGCAGACAGCTCCACTGCTTCACTTTCAAGCCAAATATGAATTTGAAATAAACATAAAAGAGACTGCAGTACCAGTGGAACCATTCTCTGGTGATAAAGGGGCTTGACTGCAGCTGCAGTTGAATACGAAACTTAATGATGTCTCATGCATATGTTGTCATGTTTTTTCTTAATTAAGTTAGAGGGATTAAAACCTTTAAATTCTTCAGAATAATTTGACTATTGCTACCAAACAGCAACCCCCAGGGCTGAAAAATAAAGCCAATGCAAAGTGAAAAAACTGCAGTTCCTTGAATGGCCGAAATAAACATGTTTACTGCCAAGATTGGAGGTGAAGCATATGAAACTGGGGTTTGGGGTCTTTTCCCAGGAAGTTTTGAACATCAATTTTCAAATCAAAGGCAAGATTTTTGCCTTTTCTATATTTCTTTGCAGTGGAAATGTCTAGAATTTTGTCAAAATAAAATGCCAATCTTACGGTCTCAAAACAAAGTCCAGAGAACAATGGTTGATGTCATGGTGGCTATGTCCATTATTTTTAGGGTTGCTACAAATAGACCTGCATTTTTCAGTTCCTCATTTTGACTGAGGTATGGCTGGAAACAAATGTTACAGAGTAGAAACTGAACAACAAGTGTGTACCTGGAAACCGAAGCTTCTTGAATGAAAATGAAGAAACATACACATTACACTTTGCTCAAGTTTTTCACAGATTATGTGCTGAGCAAAAACAATGAGTAGCACACACGCTTTCCATTAGATAACTCTGAGTTCATCCACTTAAATCGAGCTCTTACGTGTATAGGAGATAAAGATGAAGGGAAGGAGACAGATTACAGAAGGATTTGAGCCAACTGACAGGGAGTGACTTAATTTTCAAAAGATGTTTCTGCTGTCTTTTCTTCTTAGAGTTGTCTCACTGAAACACCCTGACGGGCTCATTTTCAGTCCCGATGTTTGAAACATTAACTTTCCTTCACTAAAGAATATTTAGGTGTACTTACTCCCTCTTGGAGCGTTTTCTTTCACTCTCCTTGAAAATCTGGTCAGGGATGCTGATGAGTTGGGCTTTCTCAGCCTTGTTAGAGACACACACAAATGCAAGAAAGCAGATTTGTTATTTTATTGATGGTGTGCTTTAAGCAATGTATACACAGACACACATGCTTTCACACACAGACCTCTTTGAGCTCTATGATCTCTGTCTTGTCTTCTAGCTCTTTTCGTTCTTTCAATATCTGCGCTTCATGCATTTCCACATCTTCCGTCAGACTCCTGTGCAGGGAGTGAGGGCAAGATGCACACAGAGAAAAAGCCTATTATCTGAAGAAATTTTGATTAACAGCACTTAAGATTCACCTGCACTGCTTCTGAGTTAAATTGACAATAATATCACACTGAGTAAAACTGAAAGAAAAGACAATTCAGTAGACAATGTCATGAGGAGCTTCACAGAGTATGTACAGCTGTTTCAATCTGCAGGGCAATGTGAGCAAACTGCATGTGTGCTCACTG
Organism: Plectropomus leopardus; assembly: GCF_026936395.1. NCBI lineage: Eukaryota > Metazoa > Chordata > Actinopteri > Perciformes > Serranidae > Plectropomus > Plectropomus leopardus. Next base: position 14,564,188 of record NC_142197.1, on the reverse strand, counting down.
AAGAGCAGCGAGATAAAATACCTGACTTCCAGTTGTCTCTGGGAAACCTCTTTCCTCAGATCCTCATATTTGTCCTGCAGGGACTTTGTTCTGCTCTCCAGATCCTGGAGGACCCACCAGCAGTATGAGGATGGGATCACATATCAAGAGTATCAGCGTTATGATGACAATTTAATTGAGCTCAGGCTACAGGCAAAAATACCAGCGTTCTTCTCATTTCTTAGTGTCTGATCTCAACTCTCAAGTCAGCTCTAGCACCCTTTGCTTGTACAGGAATTTTTGTTTTTCACTGTCTTTTTATATATTTGCGACCAGTTTCACTTGTTTTAGTGCTGTTTTTCAATGCCGTGATTAGTTCCAGTTTGAGGTGTAAAATTTAATTATCATCCTTTTTCTGCACAGCAAAGATAGGTTTGACACTTAACAATGCTCAAAATGTTGGATTACATTAAGCCAATTTTGCAAGCCTGACTATGAACATAAACAACTGCAACTAAACCAGCTGTTATCAATTCAGCTTGATAAATGTACAGCACTTTAAAGCTAGTTTGTGGTTTTCCTCAAGCATACATCTATGGTGCATACAGCATAATAACTAGACATGTATGTGAGGGCTCTGTAATGAAACACACAGCTTATTAATCATGTTTGACAAGTGTGTGTTTGCGTGTGACTGAGAGAGAAGCAGGCAAATTGCTTCATTAGCGTTAATATCACACTAATGTTATGGGTTGATATGGCATATTGTTTCAGTAACAATGGGAAAAGGACTCATAAAAAAGGCCCCGGCCTTTACACATAAATGCCGTTTCATTAACAGAATATATTGCCTGAACTGTTCTAGTAAGGGCAGCAGCTTCTGCTATTCACACAGACAGAAGAAGGCATTACTTGCAGGGTTATTACAGTTATGAAAACTAAGAAACTAAACCCAGAGGTGAAAAATGCTCTTGTTAACTACAATTAAAAATAAAAAATTCAAAAGCATGAAAACTAAATAGAATTACAACAAAGACAACACGGAACTACAGCCTATTATAACTGTGGGTAAATTTAGTTTAAATTTCTCGCTCTATATACACTGTGGTTGTTATACCACTTTTCTTGTTGTGTTTAACGTCTTTTTGTAGTTATAGAGGGTGGCAGAAATGCAACATAGCAGATGCCGGCTGCTGTAAAACCCCGGAGAAAAAAAAAAGAAAAAGATGCTTGATATGCAAACATTTTCTGAAAATGGATTAAGTTGCAGATAGAATGCTACTATAAATCAAGGCTCTCCTCATAATATAAACTAAAATTAACCATAAAACTGTATGGCAACTAAATTAAACTAGTCAGTTACTCAAAATATTAAAAATAAAACTATACTTAAACTTAAAATTCCAAAATGATAATAACCCATATTGCTTGTATGAGTATTATTTGATCACACACTTCTGATGTTGCACATTTTAAGAATTGTTCCTGAGTCCTGGTGCAATGCTTTTGTCCACTCAATGCTGCCGCTCAATAATTCATGATGGGCAGTCAAAATGCTGCAACTGCTTCACTGCAATACTGGCTACCTATGGAGCATCAAATTGGCATGTGTCACTGGTATTAGAAGTATTTTGTTAATGTAAATTTACTTTTTAATGTTCAATTTTAATGCAACTCAACACAAGGACTAATGACCAGTACCTCCAGGATAAATTGGTTATGTTGTGGCCTTAGTTGTCATTCAGCTTCATTTTTAATTTCTCTCGTCTGTTTGTTTTGTTGAAGGTCACCCATGAGACACTTTTAGACGCTATGGAAACGATACCATCCAGAGGCATGCGAGCAGAACTGTATAACATTTGGGTTGTTTTTTTATTGGGATCAGTAATTAAACAGCAGTTGCATAAAGGAACTCCAAAAGTTAATTAAAGCTGCTGAATTTATTCAACAAGCTCCACAAAGCTCTGAATCTAACCTTCTTTTGCCATTAGCGGCACAGCCAACTGTTTTTTGATGAAGTCTGATGATTGGAGAATTGTGAATATGATACTCCTCGAGACTTCCCGGAGGGCTTTATGATAATATTCTTGGTTTTCTTCAACAACTACTGAATTTTGGTGCTCGTGATTCAGCAGCTACTGTAGATTTTCATGTCCGAGAACTCAAACTGCACTACATTGCGTTAGACTTCCGACAGACTAAATAATGAACATAATACAATTTGCCCTACAGCATATTATTGTAGTGTAGAAATCACACAGCATTGAGAAAATACAGAGATTATAGTGTGATATGCGAACTAAAGATTATTCTTATTATTAATTGTACATTTCTTGTCTGTCATGCAACATGAAGTGATTCATGTATATTTTAATATCGTGTGAGTATCATAGAGTGCTGAAGGAATGAATCCTAAAAGCCATAAATGAGTTTGCATATTTGCTCCTACAGTAACCTCGTCTCAAAGTCAGTGCCTGAAATAGAGTCTGTGGTTAACACAAGCTAAAGAGATTTCCATGTTTTTCTTCTAAAACATAAGAAACATCAATAATACTGCACTCATTAATTTTGAAGCTTTTACGCATGATTTTTGCTCTCTCATTTGCCTTTGTGGATGATTTGCAGCCATTTATTACTTAAATTGCCTGCATGAACAAAGGTTAAAAATCTCTTTACATTCGTAGCAAGGATTAAAACTTTTTCAACTAAAGAGCAGATTGTAATATGGTTTTTTTTTTTTTCAGTTTTAAATGGCTCCAAAATGAGGCAATAGGAAGTCTTCATATTGAAGGATTAAGCCTGAATGGAGGCTTAAAGTAAAACTCATATTTATCCTCCTTGTTACAGATGTAATCCACATGTCTGAAACTACACCTGGATGGTGCAATGATGAACTTACAGCAGGTTTCGACTGAATCTCATTCTCTCTCTCCAGATACTGCTTCTCTTCCCAGAGACTGCAAAGGGGTGAGGTGAGGGAAGAGGAAGAGAACATTGGAAAAAGAAAACAAAATGTGTTATTAGGAGAAACAAATAACAAGTTTCAGTTCCCAGTTAAACAGAAAGAGGAGTGCCATGAAGTGAACGGGTATTAACATTTTTAGAAATTCACTGGTGTGCAGTTTCCTGTTAACCAAAACGAATGCTCACTTCTTACTTGAAAGAAAAAGCACCAAATACAAAAGGATAGAGTGTCAAAAGTTTCAGATAATTTGCTATAAACCATTTGCTATACACACATAATGTATAAAAAAGAACCAGTGTACACAAGCTGTCTCATACATAACTACAAAGAAATATAAATGAAGTACTGAAAACAGAATAAATGTGCATATAAAAACAGAATTTCTATGAATTTTTTACTCCCCTACGGCAGATGCTTTTTGAGCAATTGATTAAAGTTTGTATGAAACAATTTGGAGTCAGCTCTGTCATTTTGAAAAACCTTACAATAGCACATAGTGTACATCTACACGTTTCACAAAGTAAATGATATTAATCTTCCTGACAAGTTGATATATTGGATATTAACTGATACACAGAGAAAGCTGCATGAATGCTAAAATATGTGACTGGAAAAAGTGCTGAATTCCTGTGTATGTTTGGCTAAAGATAAAGGACGCAAAGATTTTAAAAGGCATATTTGCATGGTGAGCATCTGCTTGTCATATGCAGACCGCCGGCCATTTGGACAGGAGAAGAGGATGGAGAAAGAACTGAAGAAAAGTCAGGAAGAGGGAGGAAGATTAGGCCCGAGGGGCTGAAAGAGACGAAGGAGAAAGAGATGATGAGCGGACAACAGAGCTCACAACCAAACACTGTCACAAATAATATGCACACTCAGTGTCTAATCCTGTCTGTTACCGCATCCTCTGAGAATGCTCTGTAAGAGGTTTTCATTTAATATTTCAATTACCGCCAGGCCCTCAACTCCCTGCCTTAGTGTGTGTGCTCTGCACTAAAAATCACTGTATCCTACAGATCATATCTTTGAAATACAGTGCTGAGTTTATGTGCTGTGAGTGGTTTAATATTGCTGAAGCAATCCAGGGTCAAACGCAATGCAGGGAAGATAAGAAAGAGACCTACTTATAAGAATAATGCTGTTGATTAAATAAGGAGCATTAGGAATATTAGAGTTAAATTTACTTATTTTTCTTTCTTCCTTTGTCTTGCTAGGATACATTTGTGAGATGATTTTAGTGCTCACACTTCAATAACAGTATCTGTGGTGCTTAAAAAGGTTCTATGTGATATTGAGAGGGCATGAGTTGCTTGGACGGCTCTCAACAGTGTCAAACAACAGCAGCAGCGCTGATAGGGCGAATGGTGTTAACCAAGGGGAAATCAATGAGCACGTATGAGCACGGTGCAGAGTGGGCGTGATGAGCCTGCTAGTGGGATAGGTCGTGTGCCAAGGATGCCATTCCTTCTATATCTTAACATAGAAAATTAGCCTTGTTTTCAGTTTGATTCATTTTGTTTCGTGTACTTTTTGCATTTACAGTCAAAGCTGTAGATGGTACAAATCGAATTGTTTTATTCCATCCTATCTTTTCATAACCCTTTTGTTGAAGTACCCAGCACACAGATACAATACTAAAAGGTGGAGCTAGAAACACTTAAGTTCACTGGTTGTTCAATCTTGACTCTGTTTTTTTTTCTGTTCTGAAAATGTCGACACAAAAACCTGCTTTGTGGACAATCAACAAGGTGCGGACGCCCATGAAGAGGAAATACTGTGAGAGCTGGAGAGAAAAGTGACGCGGTTATTACCATCGGGTAAGAACTTCGCCTATGCTGAAGAAGTTACTGTCTGCAGTGGAAATGCATAAAACTGCCTACAGGATCTACTGTAAGACTTGCCTATTGGTGCTTCACCTGAAATTTCAGTTGCTTTCATCATTAACATTTGAAATTCAGCTTTCATCTCTTTAAATGACAACTCAACTGATTGCTTTAAGTGCCTCAATTTGCAATTCCCATATAACATCTAACACTCAGAAATATTGAAGAGACTTTTACATGCTCTTAGTTTTTGTACCTGTAATTTTAAGCACTCTCAGATTCAGATATTGATGCATTTCGTAATTTCTGCTTTTTTCTTATAAATTTCATTTTCTGGGGTCTCTAAAAAATGATTCAATGCAAGAAGGAAAAAAAATGCTCTGACATATGCAACCTGTTACAGGAGGTCAAAAGTGATTGTTGCTTTGTTTTCAAGGGTCAGAAGCCAAAATATTTGGGAACCATTACTGCATGTTATCATGTTGCTTAGCAATGTTCCAATAACCTCAGTTTGGCCCTTAAAAAGCGGAGTTTGTATACAGAAAAGAGGGAGATACTTGTCTTATTTTCCATGTCTGTGGGTGTGTTTGACCCTTTGGACACACTGGTGGTGGTGTTGAGTGAGTTGGGGGGAAGGAAAAGAGAAACCTGCAGCAGAAAAGAGGAAAATTGGTTGTGATGAGAAAGGAGACTCGTGGGAGCGATAGGAAAGGATTAGAGGAGAGGAACAGAAACAGATTGCAGAGCTGAAGTCAAAAAACTAACCAGTGCGGAGAGCTCAGACAAGTAAACAAGTTATATCCAGAGCAAACATAAAAATCCTTTAAAATCTGGCATTGTTTTTTATGAATTGTGTACATCAAGTTTTCAATGACATAAGTCTTTGAAAAATTTGGCTGCTGAAACAGAAACAACATTTAATGCAATGGCAATAAAAACCACCTCCTTAAGTAACAGGGCCTTTTCTTTTCATAACAAACCAAACTCTTACAATGGTAAAAACTGACTACTGTGGGGAGAATCACGTTGTAACTTCTCTATAAAAAGCAGAGATCTCTATGTGCTAGGCGGAGGTCTGGTATTTCACCTTTGGCTCTTCTTCTAGATTACATACTGTACAGGTCCAACAGTCAATCTGTCCAATATGTCCACTGTGTCTAAGCAGAACAGAGTTTCATTTTGATTTCTGCTGTCCTCTCTGGTGTGAACTGCATGATGGTTTGTTTGGTAAGATAAGAATAGATATACATTTTGCAAATACTTAGAATGCACAAACCCTGACTTGGCTATTAACATATAAATTATCCAGTCACCTGGAAAATGCCTGGAAGAGAAGGAAAAAAAAGGGTTTGTGATAATCTATTTGGCAGTTCCTTGTGTTAACAGCTCATTTGGGATTTTTTTTTAGATTGTTTCATTTGTTTCTTTACCTTTTTAACTTGTTTTGTATATGCAAGACTGGAATATGTATGAAAGCTTATTCGTGTCTTGTAATCCCATGTGGGATGGGCCAAATGGTTGCCATGACATAAAAATAAAGAATAACTGAATGTACACTGAAACACAATGCTTCAGACAAAACTTCTGGGTACAGAACCCAGGTGTCAAATACATAATGAAATGGCAGTAAACTAAGCTAAACTAAGTGTAGGTGTACTCTATATTTAGAATTTCTTCTCTGCTTTATTCTGCTGTCAGACAGCCCTTGCTGAAAGGGAAATGAAAAATTTATCTCAAAGCCACTGACAGAAACAGTATTTTATTTTGCAGATCACAGGAGTTGCTGGTCTATCACTGCTGCAATTGGTTAGATTGTCAGCTAAAGTGGAAATAATATTCCAAATATAGCATACACTTATACTGATTAATTTTTTTAAGTGGCTAAAATATGTTTTGTGCTAAGCGATGCATTGCTTACCTTGTGTGCCAGTAGATTTGGTTTATCAGAGATGCTAGCAAAGCAACACAACACATAAAATAAATACAGTAGAAACCTCAAATAAGTTGGACCACAATGTTAAACTCTATATCTTTAAACATTAAAGGACAACAGAAATAAACAAGTGTGCCAATTTCATATATCTCCCCAATTCAAATCAATTGCTGGCTGTCTCCTTGTGAGTGATTTTTGTTGTTAGTGTGTCTTCACATTGATTCATTCTATAACTATAAGCAGTTTCAGTGGTACATAAAACTTCTGAAGGCCAAGCAATATACACACACAACCAATATTATGCATGTGTCTTTTACTCTTTCACCTTCACCTCCTTCTGAAGTCAATGAAAACTTGTGAGGATGCTGCCCTTGCCCCCCAGTGTGTGTGAGTGTGTGGGTGTGTGTGTACATGCATCCATGCATGCATATGCTCTCCTACTGTACACAACTTCTCTTTTCCCCACACCAGTTTCACTTCTGTGTTTTGCCCTTATTCTCCTCTGTCTCTTGGGTTCCTGTCAGTGGTGTGAATCAACTGTTTGTGAGACGAAGCTGCAGCCAAATTTGGGGAATTCATAATAGATGCATTCTTTTAAATCAACTGTCCTGTCAGTGTCATTTGATTCAATATCTAACTGAAAATGAAACTTGCAGCATGAGCGGCTGCAGTAACGTGTGTATGTATATAGACTGCATATACAGCTCACCATCTCAGTTGGTGCTGTGTCTTGTACTCTCTGTCCTCGGCAGCTCTCAGTTCATTGTATGCCTGGAGGAGCTGTTGCCTCAGTTCATTGACCTCACTTTCAGGCTCCTCAGAGGTGCTCTGCTCCTCTGTTCTCTCCACCTCAGCCTGCAGCCTCTCCAGCTCAGCACGACACCTCTTTGCCTCTCCCAAAAGGTGGATCTCAGAGTCCTGGGTACTATTGGATGAAACAATGATTTAAGTATATGGTATGCAGTATACAAATATTATTTCCTAGCTGGTGGTGACATTTACAACAGCCAAAAACTCAAGGAAAACAATAGTCTAATCTCAATTTTATATGATTTTTTTCAAAATGACAGTGTTGTTTAGGAGCTAATTATTATTGCAAGTTTTCATGCTATAATAAATTATTATTGACATGACCTTGTGATTCTTAAGGAAGAAGAAGTATGCTTTTGATTGACAGCTGTGATGGTTAAAACTGCTTCAGTTACATCCTTGCTTTCACCTCTTTGCTCAAATTAGGACTGCTGGCTCCACTAACTGAGTGAGAAGTGCCCTCAGTCCAAATGTCTCTTCAGAAGCCAGTGGCTTGTCACAGATGCTACTTCCACACCTTTTTCAGCAGTATATAAGAGACGCACAACTAGATCTGATAAGGAGTTAGAAGACTTCTTCAAGGACACTTCAGTTGGATGGATTCTGGCTGTCACAAGAATTGAACTTTTCTACTTGGCTGTAGTCTCAGTATTTTTGCAGTATTAATGCATCTACAAAATAAAACATAAACAAAAATATGAGGGCGACAAATGAACTTGTGTTTCAACAACAAAAAGCCATACCTCTTAAGAGTGTCATGGAGTAGCCTGTAGCTGGATTTCAGTTTTGCGACTTTGGTTTGGCTGATTTTGCCCAACGACAACAACTGAGGAGCACGAAAACAGAAAAATTACAAATCATATGGACATAAACAAACATCTGTTAAGAAGAATTTGGAGGTAGCATAAAATATTTAAGCAATCTCACACAAGAGAGCTGATATTCAGTGCAAGCAGTGGTGTAGTTAATAAGCTGTGTGTACAATAGGTAGATGGGTAGGTTACCAAGGAGGAAGATGGTATACTCTCCTATTCCAATTTCTTTATGGCTGTAAAGATGTGGGTACCCCGTTTGTCTGTGTATACCCTCCATGACACCAATGAGTACAATAGCACAACCTTAAGTGTGATATTGCTTTTAAACAACAATCCTACAAGCATCATTTATTAGTGTATAATAATAAGCAACAACAGATTATGATTTGTTTGTTTATCAAAACATTTATTTGACTCTGCCAGCTAGTTCTGCAGCTGGACTCAGACTGGACTGTTGCCAACATTTCTTCACACTAGCTCGGTACATTATGTAGGTGTACATGTTATTGCAAGCCAGCTACTTTGTATCATGTAGATTTATCTGTATGTTTACATTTGCTGGCTTCCCACACATATTCATAAACAAAATTTCAAAACTTTTCTATAACTTTTTTAAGACCCATAATAAAATTTCCCAGACCATTCACAATGTATAACATAAACAGAACTGTACATCATATGTTAGTCCAAAAAGTAATTATTGTGTGATATTCAACAGCATCTTTTTCCAATCTCTAAAAGCTGGTAATGTTCATATTCACTTCAAATATTTAATATTATAGGCACAATCATAAAAGCACTTACAGTATATCAGTCTGGCACTGGTGTTCAAGCACGAGGGAAAACAGAAATAACTACACTATCAGTGCATTCTTAATGCATTTGATAAAACACTCATTTCCAGATAAAAGTCTGAAGAGCAATGCTGCAACATAATGCAGGCATATGCTTTTTAAGCCTTGGAAGTGGACATGGAAGGTTATCTACAGAAGATTACTGTAACAATCAAAACAAATTTCCATGACTTTTCCAAATCTTTAATGATTTTTACTCATTTCCAGGCTTGAAAATTAAGACTCTGAAATTGCATAACTTTTCTAGGTTTTCCATGACCATGGGAACCCTGCATTTATTGTGCAATCAGTAAAATAAGTTTCTTGACAGTCGCTTTGGTGGCTTGTGTCATTCCAGTGAGTGAACTGTCTGACCGTAAAATGCAACATCTTTTGGTGTCATATGAGCAAACCTGGAGGTTTGCAATAAAGCATCCAAGTGTCTTTCCTTCCCTCGTCCTCTTTTGACGACCATTCATAATTTGACTCAAATCTTATTTGTGGAAAATTGTTCATCCTTGAGCTGCAAAGTTTTTTACAACGACCATTATTGTAGGCTCATCAATGTATAATGTAATTAAAGGTTAAGAGCACCTGTAATGAGTGATACATGCATTAAAGTCTCAGTAATATTGTACTCTATCAGCACTTATTGAATGCATCTTGTCCAGTCCAATTACTTGGTTGGAACTAACTGTTGTATAAAATTGATTAATTATGGTTGATAGTAACTCTAAGAGTGACTTTCCAAACTCCTATCACCAAATGATTGGTGGCTGGATTTATAAAGATTTCCCTCAGTGTCAATCATCCACAGCTGAGCACTCCGCCTACAGCCAGACATTACAGCAGTCCTAAACAGTTTGGCTTTATTCAGCAAAGTTGGCAGCAAATCGGTCTGCATGGGTGTGCCAGCTCAGGTTGCACCATTTCAAAGTCTTTGATCTGACCCGGAGCTGCATGTATAAAAGCAAAGATATTAATAGAATATTACATTATGTGGAAATCTCTTGTTGGCCATTTTTTCCAGACAGAATATTCAATAGGATGATATTGCTTTGAATCAAATACAATTCTGACCGGTAAGCGCTTTTGTAATATTGTTTAGTGACAAATTAGGTTCCAGAAGTTGAAACTAAACCACTAGGGACTCCAAAAGAGTTTAAAATTTCATAGTAGTGAGAACTTTTTTGACAAGAATTGCTTTATTTTTGCTGTAATATGCTCAAACTTCAGTTACTGTTGTAAGAAAAGCTCCTTTATAGCAGTCTGAGCCCGCCAACACAAAGTTTGATCGACTACAACAAAGCCTCATTCCCTGATGTCTGTAAAGAGGATTTAACCCAAGTTGGGCTGAATAAACCTTAATCATCAGAGCAGATATCACAGTATCAGAACACCTTATTACAATCAGCATAAAAAAACAAACCCCCAAGCTATCTGCAATCTCAAAAGCAGAAGAAAAATAATTGAGAATGGCCCCTAAATCAGTACAGTTCTTTAGATTACAGGTACCATTTGCCAAAAAAGGATACACAGCTGTGAAACCTGGTAAAAACAAAACAAAACACAGCAAAGAGAAAGACATCAGGTCAACAGCGTTGCAAAAAGGGAAAATTATCACCAAGAGTTGTTGTTAAATTTCTCTCTGTGGCAACGTAGTTCCGTGTGTGTAAACAGTGATATAAACAGAAGACCGCTGTTGCCTCTTATCTTCAGAGCCAGGTTGGTAGAGAGGGGAGTAATGAGGGATAGCCTTGTCTGTATCAAAGAGCTGCAGAACTGAGGATATCTCAGGTCGGACTGTGTAGCCGGTAATCTAACGGCAATGAAAACACACGAGCGCTCCGATTATATACACACACACACGCGGGCTGATAACTCACCCGGACTTCAAACATTAGGGATAGCCGATTATGTTTTGAGATTCATTCCATTATATTGTTTATCTGGCTGTTGTCAAATGTGCTCATGAGTGCACAAGCACGTTCCAAGGGCTGAAAGGACAGAGATATGAACGTTGTGAATGATAGAGATTAGGGCTCTCGTTGTTAATATGATTTATTCAGATGTTTTTTTGTCAGTTTGCATTAGCAATCACCCAAGGTCACTTCAAGCAAAACACCTGACAAATTTTACATGAGCTGTGTTTAAAACATTACATCTTGAAATGGTGAGTGGACCATCTGGTTTGGACTGATCTCTTTAACTTTAGTCATGTAAGGGACTGTTTGTTTTTTAGAAGAGGGGAGGGGGTGGTGTAATATGGTGGAGGCATGTCAGATAATTTTGTATGCACTGGGTAGGGACTTATTTTTTGTTAGTTTGGCTTAGGGTAGGGCTATACAAATTTAAATGATTTTTTAAATTTGGCTTAAGGTTAATGGTTGTATTTTGTATTAATTTTCAATACCCTCTGAAGGCCAAAATCCACCGACAGGTTTGAAAGGCATGATAGTTATTTTGTTTATTTATTTATTTTTTACAATTGCCATGGTTACACTGTTTCTCAAAGCCAGAAATCGTGACAACATAAATGATCAATTTAAAAAAAAAATCTCCTGATAGTCATGAAACATCATATGTGACGAAAGCTGTGAGGAGGATTTAATAATTGAAATAAACTGTTTAATTTTGTGATAATTCTCACTGCCTCTGTGCTGTACATTTAGTGTGAATATTAAAAAAGGAAAAAAAAGGATGAAATTTAAAACAACAAAAATATTAAGTCACATCCCAGCCAACCCCTTCCTCAGATTAATAACTCAGATTAATAAATAAAAAATAAGCAGTCCTTAATCTAAAATTCTTTTAGAATATGCAAATTAAAGCACATTATGGGAACATTAGAAATGATGTCATCATACTAAAACAAAATTCAAAACAGAATTTGAGGCTGAATAACACATCACATGTTGTCAGTGTTTTGTTTTCAGTAACGTAGTGATGAGACAGACACCCTTGCCATACGCTGGGCATTTATCTGAGAGAAGCAGCCTGAAGCGGTTTCAGGCAGCCTCTCTAATTCCATTGCCAAGACTTATCTTCAGCAGTATAGAGTATTGGAGGCTTTTATGGGGTGGCTGCATAAGGCTCACATGTGGCAGAACATCTTTGAAGTGCGATAGAGACAATCACTGGAAGATATTTATGCCGGCACATGGAACCACATACCTGTTCATGTACTCCCCCAACCAAGCATGTGATCTGTACTGCAGAGAGTAATAAACCTTCCAGTAATATGAGTGTGTGGTGCAGGAGGTATGTGAAGTGTATAACAAAAAGAAGCTGTGGGCTTTAATACTCTGCGCCCTCAGGGAGAGAAATAATGACCACGAGGCACAGCGCTGGATTCCACTCTGTGATGGAGAGAAACACCATCCCTCTCTCGTGTGTGTGTGTCTCTGCCTTCATGTCCTTATACTGACTGTTTGAACTGGAGTCGAGCCTACAGCTAGATTGAATCACTTTGTTAGGAGAAGTTTTGTGCTGTAATATTTTCCTTTCTGGCGTATTCCTCCATAAGGGCTGAGAGCCACTTCGGTAGATGAAATCAATTATTTGAAACTGTGTCACTTCTCTCGAAATATGACAAGTGTATGAGACACCCAATGCCCCAGAAAAAAAACAACAAAATCCAATTACATGACCCGTGTTTATGAATCACATCATATACTGGAACTATAGCCATGTCCCAAAAACAAATAATAAGTGCCAAGTTAATGAACTCACGAGTTTATAACAAGATTCCAAGTAGGGCATAATGCCACTACAAGGATCCAAAACTAAGAATTGTCTACTCTGCAGGATAAACAATTAATTTTGGTTGCTCGTATTGCTTAATAATATCGATGAGATTCTCAGTGAAATTGCTTGACATATACATAATGTTTGTGGGAGAGTATGAACGCAATTTCGATTACGACAATCTAAAAGCCACCAAAAACAACCACATAACCACATCACGATAACAGGCAAAACAAGCTTATTGTTTATTCATAAAAGACTTTATTATCTTCTCCATCAATACTGACATCACAGCATTTTAATACATTTTTCATTAAGTTAGCCATTGTGTAACTTCACCAACAGCTGGGGCCAAAAACTGGAGCAGTGAGGATGAGAAGACTGCATCCAAACTTGCCGGTCAGGCTACATCTGCCATACTGAAATATCTTTGAGCCAGGCAGTTTCTGTAATATAACAATTCAATATTCCAGTTTTCTGACTTTTCATCCTGCTATGAGGGGCACTGTGTGGGAATAAAATTCTAAGGAATGACCCAAGCAAATTTTCTGTAAATGTCTTTATCAGTATAAACACCTTGAGATTTTAAAGAGGTCTCAAAACAAGCAATTTCTGATTTTGTTTATTCAAACAATTTGAGCTACCAAAATGTCCCATTTCTCTTCATTAAAAAATTAGAGCTTATTCCTCACACACAGCCCTAAATGCAAGAGAATCATTAAGCAGCACAAAATAAATAAAGAGCAGCCAGCGGTTTCAATTAATGATATCCACACTGACAGCTCATGAGGCGAGCAAAGCGAGCAGAGCCGTTGGGGGTTTAAAAAAAAAAGGGCTGTTTTGCATTTATTTCAGTGACATGTTGCAGGTGGCTGCTGTTGCTTTGAAATCATGTTTGAATTTACATATTTTGTTCATGCTGGAGATGAAGAGAGGCTGTCTAAATTCAGTCCAAACTTTCCTGACAAAACACAGTAAAGTATTGTGTCGGGTATCTAAAAAAAAGTATAAAAAAAACATTTTTTAAAAAGTATTTCACCACTGGAAAGATTGTCTTTTCATAAAACTGGACTGCCTTTTCATTAGAAAGATGGAAATGCTTTTGAAATTGGTGACCACAGGCAACAGAAAAAAGGGCTGAGGAGGCTCAAGAGGCAGAAAAACTACAACTATCAGAATGCACTGTGCCACCCACACCAATAAATGGGCCCATTGGTGGGTTATGTAATATGAGTTTTGGTGTTTTTGCATAGCGTTGGCAATGCAGTGGCTGGCTGGTAAGAAATGATCTTGTATTACAGTTAAACAGTCTTAAGTTTGAATTAAGATATGTTTCGGAAAATATTTGAGGTGAGAAGTAGGCGATGGAGTGAATCTTGGTTCATATTTGATCAATAGTGCTTAGTTTTACTGTTTAATCTCAACTTTTACAGCCCTGTTCTTACAATACAGGAAACAGTATGGTGCCAACTTCCTGGTAACAAATTCTTGTATTACAGCTAAACAGCTCTCTAAAATACAATTCTGAAGACATTTTTGGCGAGAAATACGCAACTCAGTAACAGATTCTTAGTTTTTATTTCATCAGCATTGCCTGTTTGGTCTCAGTTTTTTTAGCCTCAGTCCTTAAAATACAGGACATGGTCTGGCGCCCCCTTCCTGTTCATAAATTCTCATATTACAGCTAAACAGTGCACTAAAATATGTTTCTGAAGAGATTTTATGTGCCACATAGGAAGTACAGTCATAGTATCTTGGTTCATATGTGAACATGCTTGATTGAAAGCGTGTAAGAGCGAGGCCGCTCTATCTCTTATCCTCTTCTATACTCTTGCGTTGGTGGCAGTGGGCATATGAAAACTAAAATTACAATCTGTGGTTCGAGCAATATCCCTAGAGCCAACAACAGTCAGCTGAAGTAGGAAGATCTGGGCACTGGTTAGATGGAGGAAAATTTACCACCATTCATTGACAGTGAACTACAGAGATTGTTATGATACAAAGTTGGTTGAAAAGTATCCCTTTAAAGATACAATGTCATGTAGGCTATATTTTCCTTCATTTATCCATCAGAACATATCTTATCTAAACTAATTTGGCTTTTCTCATTTAAAGTAGATCTATTCTGAGTTAATAGTGTCATCTGCAGCTGTATTATGTAAAAAAAAAAAAAAGGAAAATCGAATCAAGACAGAGCACTGGCAGGTGCTCAATAATGTTGACTAAAGTCTCTGATGATTCTTCTGCTTAATTTGCAACATCCTGAGTAAGCCTTGTAAATAAAGAAAAAAAGTTGTTTGTTCTAATTGAAACAAGCCCTCTTTATTGTTGCTGCTGGCTAACCATAGATTTTACATTAATTGTGTCCACCTGAGCCACGTTTGGAAATGGAGAGTGACTGGTGGAGTTGACAGTTTTTATTAAGGCTTTGGAATCTGATCTGGGTCAGGGGACAAGGACTTTAAATTTTGCGCAGCAGACATTCGAAATCACGAGACAACTCATCGTGAAAAGACATCACCCTTGCATCAGTTCAGTGGATAGTTCCAGTGCACTGAGTCATTGCGCTCTTCAGGGAAATGAGCAAAGTGAGGCAAGCGGCACCATGCCCTGACTGCAGGCAAAAGGACCTACCTTCTCTCTCTACGGCCCTCTCTGCCTCTCTTTCTTTCCCATCTTTCTTACCCCCCCCCAACTTCCATAATCTGTCTGCATCTCTGTGGTTTTTCAAAATGCTGCTGATATGGTGCTTTGCATTACGCAATAGCACTGCCCCTCCCATCCTCTCTAACTCAGCACCCTCCCTCTCTCTCTCTCTCCCTCCCCTCACTCGTCCTGATATTAATGACACAGCTATCTGAGGCAGCGGCAGTTCCCCTGCGCTCTCCCTCCTGCAGGCTGCACTCATACACACATACACTCCTAAACCAATAGGATACTGGACATACATTCACATACTCCTATACTTACAATTTGAAGCTGCAGGCACTGACACACACACATACACACACACACACAGACACACACACTACTATACGCAGTCAGACACTTTGAGTTCACATCAGAGGCAGTTGCAGACACTTTACATGCACTTATTTCTCCTTTACAAATCTCACACAGGAAAATGAGGACAATTATGCTCTGCGTTTATGCCAGCCTCCTGCTCACAGCCACCTTGGTGCCGCGCATCAGCAGGGCAGCGGACTTCCCCGTCAACTCGCACCAGAGAGGTGATGCTAGAGGATCCTATTCTTTTGGTTCTGACTCTGGGACTCCCACGTCTTGCCCCATTAAACTGAGACCATCGGGCCAGTGTGGAAGCTCTGGGGCAGAGGAAGGGGAGGACTGTCCCTACCAGCTCACCCTGCCTCCCCTCACCATCCAGCTGCCCAAGCAGTTCAGACTACTGGAGAAGACGATGAAGGAGCTGCAGAGCCTGAAGGAGGTGGTGAACAAGCTGAAGAGTGGATGCCAGGAGTGCCGCGGGGCACGGGGCAACGCAGCTTTTGGGCATCAGCAAGCTGACCAGGGACTGAAGGATGCTGTGGAAGAAGGAAAACTGGACACGGCCGGGCTTGATGTGCAAGGTGGGTCCAGCCAAGAGGAGAGGGGAGATGGGATGGTCCCTGGAGCTACTATGGGTACTGCTGGACTGGGGCATGGTTCTATTTTTGGAAAAATTACACCGAGCCCGGGCACAATGCAGGAAATGCAGGTAAGAGAAGCAGTTTAGTCTCACAAAAAGAGACATTTTTTAACACTTTTAATTAGAAAATTCAGGATTTTACAGAGAAATTAAAGCTATTTTTTATACATACACTTAGTTCAATGGAAAAATTATGGATTTGTGTATATATATTCTTCTTAGGATTTCTTAATTTCA
The DNA here is from genome assembly GCF_026936395.1 of Plectropomus leopardus. Lineage (NCBI taxonomy): Eukaryota > Metazoa > Chordata > Actinopteri > Perciformes > Serranidae > Plectropomus > Plectropomus leopardus. The sequence continues at coordinate 14,547,400 of NC_142197.1, read as the reverse complement.
CTAAAAGTTTAGTGTATGTTTTGTCAGCCAGATTTAAATTAGTGGAATCAATAATTTTGGCATTGTTTAAACTGTGTAGTATCAGTACACTTTCTGTAGCATATAATCACAATTGAGAGTGACACTGCACCATTTTCTGTATTTTCATCTAAGCCACGTAAATTCCCAGTAAGCCATTCATTATCAGCCTTGTGAAAGTCTGACCTGAACAAACTGAACCACAATGTGCTTTATAAACACCACAGGAGCAAAGTCACCTAAAATTTGCCCAGTCAAATGTACCCAGCTGGAATGTAAACTGGCCAGATGTTAAAAGACCTGTAAAGTCCTACCTGGCACCAATCCCCCCGGGAAAATTCCTGGTACTGTAAACAGGATAGGGGACCAGCGTTAGACAGCAGCCAAAACGGCGGTAAATTTTTGTTCTGTTTGGTAACTTTGTTGACTCTCACAGCCATTTTGGCAGACGGCCAAACATCACGCAGACGGCTTCTGAAATTCAAATTGGTGAAACAATGAAGGAGGCTGGTGACTTCAGTAATCCACCTGCTTTGTATGCTGCGCACAGAAATAATTTCCTTCCCCCCACCTCACTCTGGCCCTTCCCAGGTGAAGCTGAATAGGATGTCAGCCAGCCTGCGCAACGCTAGGAACCAGATCTCTGCCATGCAGGGTCGCCTGGAGGGGCTAAACCTGCTAAACATGGACAACGTGCAGGCTATGGTGGACAGGCGGGTGGAGAACATCACCGGAGTGGTCGACAAACTCAGCTCTGCCTGTACTACCCAGTGTGCAGTGCAGAACACCCCTCAGTGTAAGCCTGCTCTCACTTTTTTGTTGCTATTTTGATTGCTGCAATCTTTTACTCCCTTTATTTTGGTTTATCCGTTGAAAGCCTGCTCCATCTTCTCAGCTATTTACTATACATGTATTCTCTTTTGAGCGAAAACTTTGTGTGCTTTCTGTTGTGTTATATTTTATTCAATCTTTGCAATTTCAAAGATGCCTCTTCTCATTTTTTTTTTCAATCTTTTGGAGCACGATCAAGAAGCCCTTTCAATTTCTCTTCCCTTCTTTTCTGTTCCCTTAAATTCACCACAGATGTTGTTTTGGTAATGAAACTCTGGCACACACACACACACAAACACCTCACATCTAGCAGTTTGAGGCTGTTGCGAGTTGAATTTTCTGGCATAGGATATATCCAATCTCGCCTAAGTGGACATGGCGACTTGTATTCACTACAAACATCCCAACTCTGGGTGGTCACCTTCACCTCACGAGGCCTTTCTTTCTGGGAAATAGGAAATGAAATCTCCCTGGCTGACGATGTCATTGACAACTGAACACAGTTGCGACATGCCTTCTCCATTACTGATATGAACAACATTACGTAAAATCAAAAGAAGAGGAATTTTCCACTTATGCTATGCTATAGAGGGGGCCCACAAAAGCTTCACACATTTGCTAAATTACTACTAGCAGAGCCTCAAGTGCATTTATAACAGAAATTATCAAAGCAAAATAGCTTTAAGTTGAGGTCATCCTGTACATAAGAGGAGAAATATTACAACTAGGGTCAAAGTAAGAATTCAAATAGCCTCTTATATAACTAATTCAAGTGCCTTGACACTCCACTACTCTCAGTATGCAGGAGCTCAAAAAATGGGAGAGGGAGAGACATACTTGGCACCCACACTACTACATAGTGTAAAAAAAATAATCTTAAAAGGCAACCGTTTCTAGATTAAATTCCATAATGAGGAAGTCCACAGATGAATGGGATTAGAACCTCATGATAGAGACAATGTAAAAACTTATCAAAAACTACCAAAGCATACCAAGCATTCCACTTTACATTGATGCAAAAGCTTATTTGAATGAGGGCACAGTTGAAATGCAGGCCTCCTTTCAGACTCAAACGGAATAATATCCGGATATTGCATGAGTGAATGTGACACTATATTGGGTCTTTTATGTGGAAAACAGATGTGAGCTTATTTCTAAGTAGATTAGCTGGGACAGTGGTGTGAAGGGAATCCCAGCTTTCTCTCTTCCTCTGTTTTCTCCTCCCCAAAACTCCTCTGCCTCTTTCTCCTTCAATCCTCCTTCAACCTTCCTTCCCTTACACATTTATCCTGAGTCTATCTGCTCCTTATATCTCTGATTCCCTCCATATCAACCTTTTTTCACTACTCTTGCCATTACTTTCCATGTCTCCCTCTCTCTTTAATCCCCTTCCCCGGTGCCTTCCCTGTGCCTCTCCCGTCTGCCTCCCTCTTCCTCTGGAGGTCATGCTCTTGAGTGCTCATTCCTGCATAAAAGCTCTCATTATCTCCTGACAACAACACAAGAAGTAATGTGGGCGGCTTTCCCCAACATTAGTCACGGATGGCACACAGGGTCAGTAACACTTGTCTTTGTACATCAATCTGTCATGTTAAACTCAAGAAGCAGCAAATTATCCCGCCACAAGTTAGGAAATCGTGCCTGAAGTGAATCCAAAAAGGAGCAGACAAGAAACAGCTGTTGTTACCATGGAAATAGACAAAATGTACTGCTAGGACTTGCGAGCAGTTTCACAACATCAGTATAAAATTGACGTTTTACTCAAGTGATACACATTATTCAAAAAGACGTGATTTACACAGGATTAAAACTGGTGTGAGCTGAACATTTAAGATCTCTTGTGCCCTGATTAGACAGTTTTGCAGCTTACTGCATCTTTTTAATTGTATTACTAGGCAACCACTGAATCACCTGTCCTTAGCTTAACTGCTATTTCTCTGTGAAGTAAACTCATATATCTGTACCTTAAAAATATAGTACACTGGTCACAGAAAAATGGAAATTTGTGTGGGTACATGACACCCTCAGAAAGAGAGTACCATCAGCTGGTCCGGGAGCTTCGGGGCTAATTTTAGGTTGAGTCAGGGACAGTTTGACAATCCCCTGTCAATCATCAGGCCTAATTACGGTTGGTAAAACATTAGATAGTAGTTGAGCAGCCAATTTGTTCAGATTTGTCTTGCAGCAAAGGCGATGTTGAAAATGAGCCAACTTTAGCTTCACACAAACCATGTACATTGCTACTTCTGGGTTTCCTAAACATTTATTTGTGGCGGCCTGCCCTGATTAAAACATCTGCCAGCACTCTATATTTTCAGAGCTGGAACAGACGTATATAAAGATTGCTTTTGGAATATATACATTTTTCAGTTATTGGAATACATACATTATTCGGTTATTCATTTCACCACACTCTTCAAGCCCAGAGCATACTCTGGGCACAGACGAAGCAGAAGAATGCCAGGTGCAAGTCAAACTTAACTGTTCATTCTGCTGGGTCTAAAATTATTTTGCTTTCACTGCCTCTGCTACTGCTGCCCTTATCCATCAATCTGATCTTCTCTTACTGGATCGACAGATCAATTATTGATCTTACGACTCCTCAAACTGCTGTCCTGCCTGTTCTGCATTTACAGACCCGCAAGAAATGTCCGAAATGTAGAGAAGGGACAAAGAATCATAAAAAAGGAGCACAATAAGACCCCCCACCAGCTACCACCACACAAGTTTTTTCAACCCAAGGCATTCAGAGCGATCCCGCAAAAACACAAATGCATGAAGTGGAAAAACAAGAGGCGCTCAATAACACAGTGAGCAAAATGCTTCACTCTCATTGAAAATCATTACAACAGCTGTCTCAGGGTGTTAAAATGAACTCTGTCCAATCAGGGCATTAGAGAGGTTTCCCTCATGCTACTCATGACAGACTCATATCACACCATTCCCATTTTATTCCCAGTATGAAGGCTCTTAATCTTAAAAATATGAACACTAGATGCTGGATTAATATGGCCCTCTACTTGCTATGAACATGACATAGTGAAAAAGGACTTGCAGTGGAAAGTGTTTTTCAGGTGTTTATCACAATGTCAAAAGTGCTTAGTGAGGCAATTCATGGCTAAATGCTTCCCCTGTAGCTAAATCATCAAATTATTGTTAGACATTTGCACAAATTTAAATTCAGTTTTCATCCAAAGTGAGACAAGCAAGCAGACCTGAGACAACATCGTCTGAAGATTATATCAAGGAAAATGTCACAGGAGACAGATGTGAATTTTTATTTAGATAGGAGCTGCAGTGATGGATCATTGGCAAGCAAATGTTAACAACTGCTCACACATGTGCAGGGATTTAGAAACCCAGTACAGCTCATAAAGCTTTATGCACAGTTCAAACATTTATACTCAATGGCTCTGAAAAAAGGAAGCTCAGAAGAATACATTTTCATAACTTTTTCCATCTTTTATCCAAGCTACTTTCGGGTAATGCATGCCAGTGTTTTATGAGCTGCATGTCTCTCATCAGCTGCTGCATTTTGAGCTTGGAAAAGACATTTTAGGCCAGCGTAGAATTGCAATTTCACCATCAAGCAAGACTAATGGTACATTTGTCAAGATGCTTTTATCACTCACAGCTCAGTGTGGTAAGCATTTATTTCACCCTCTTTTCCCATTCCCATCCCTGCTGCAAGCACTAATCTTCCCTTTCACTCCTGTAAGACGTATTAGGGCCTTAAGGTGAGTGGTTAGAAATTCATGCTTCTGTTCAGCTACATTAACTCAATTATAAACAAAATAATAGATACCCAGTCCGCTATGCTGTCAGAAACGACTTGTCTGCAATGTGATGACACACAACTTCCTGAAGGAGGGGTGTTGCTATATGATGAAAGTTTCTTTCTGTCAAAACAGAATGTGGTATTCTATTAAAGCTGTTATTGTGGGGAGAGATTATACTATCACTTTGGATAGACATTTCCTTCCATTACAATCTTGGCTGTCTGCTGGTTGTCAGAGCATGTTTCTTTGATAACAAAGTTGTCTTCCTTTCATGCCAATCATCTGTGCAGTCAGCCAAACAGGCAACGTGTTATGGTTGGTCAAAAAAGTTCTTTGAGAAGATGTCAGATATCAGGATTTAAAATAACAGACTAAAACTTTTTATGGAAATAAGTGAGCGAGAAAGTGGGAAGAATACCCAGCCACCCAACTAACCATTCATTTCACTCAGCAGCCACCTCAACAGTCTGACAGCCAATCAGCCAACAGTCCTTTTGACATCAGTAAGTTGCTGATATTAGAGTTATTTAGGTCAGGCACAGTGCCAAAGGCAGTCAAATGAGATGGCTCTTGTCTGTCGAAAGACACTGGCCGCCCAGAGTCAGTGAGGACAAATAAGGAGAGGGGAGATGTGAAGTGGAGAAACTACAGTCCCTTAAAGCAAAGGGGACACTGAAAGAATTTACAGGACAATATTTTGAATGCCAAGTGCAGTTAGAGCTGTTAACGTGCCAAGGATACATCTTTTAACCTCGCCCTTGACTCCCACTCTGCTTTCCATATGGAGTGATCTGCCATCTGCAGCCATTTTGCAAACAAAGCGCTGTGTGTATTTTGACATGAAAATACAGGTGGATGGAGTCAAAGCAACCAAAAAAACATCAACAGTGCTTTTATTTTGTGCACTAGTCACAAATACTAGGGCTGTCCAGAATACCATTTTTTGGGCTTTGGAGCTTCAGCAGTGATAGACAGCAAATATCCGAAGCTTATATATATATATATATATATATATATATATATATATATATATATATATATATATATATATATACACACCTTATCACAAGAATATCCAAGTTTCATTAACTGTATAAAAAAGTAGGACTGCACATTTCTCCATTCCACAAAACACTATTCAGTCTAGACCCCCTCATACTTAAAAGAAAACCTCACATCCAGCTGTCTGTAATCAGTATGGCTCCCTCTTTTACTCCATTATAACCTTTCAAGCCACTAAAACAGATTTAACAGTATGACAAAACTGTATCAGCAATGGACTGTGCCAAACAAACTCAATAGGGGTCCACATGCTGCCTGTCCAGTGTCAGGATAATTTAGGCCCCAGGTGCCGAACATGAGGGGAGAGGGTACCCCTCTCTAATCCACTTTTACACTTTCCCACGTTTTGACAAGTCTGTTCCTTTCAATTCCCAAATGCTAACTGACAGGGGCCTTTGGACCTCGCTTTCAGATGAGGTCAGCAGCCTGCAGAGCGACACGGGGGACAGAATCAAGAGTTAAAGAAATAAGTGAGCAGGTATAAAGTGAAACGAGGAGAGAGATTTTCGAAAGTAGTGTAGCTGTATGAAATGGGCCTGTGGTGCAGGACAGGGGGAAGGTCACTGACTTTTGTGACTCAACAGTGGCCCTTGTCCTTTCTCTTGCTTTCTTTCATGTTTGAGTCCTGATGCTGAATGTGATTTCCAGAAAGTGGATATCGTGTTGAGTAGCACAGGACTGACTTGAGTGCTCTCAAGTGCTTACTGAAAGATGGTGCCCTGTTTTATGCTTAATGTCTTCCTGAACTTTAGTTTGATTCACTTAAGAAACTGGGGAGAAGTCTGGTAACTGTTTGCCTGAAAGACATGCTCAACTGTTTTGTCACACCACATTGGTTATTAATGCAGGAATGAGAACTTCCACAATGGTTACATCCGGATTTCCTGCTAACTTATCTCATTCTCTTTTTCTTCCTTCAGTCTCCGTCAGCCCCAGGGGCTGTTTCTATTACTGTCTCTTGGCTGAGAAAAATGCCAGAGCAAAGTGAAAAGATTATTTAATATCATCCAGTAACATCCCACCCCTTCTTTCTCTCCATCTCCCAACAGTCATCTTAGCCCCTCGGGACTGCTCAGACTACAATGTGCTGGCAGCGAGGAAGAACGGTGTGTACCGTGTGACCCCTGATCCCCGCAACGGGACATTTGAGGTTTTCTGTGACATGGAGTCCTTTGGAGGTGGATGGACCGTGATACAGCAACGGCTGGATGGGTCTGTCAGCTTCAACCGCACCTGGGCCGAGTATAAGAAAGGCTTTGGAAACCTAAGGTAATGGGCTTGAGTGTCTTAGGATGGGGAGGGAGGGTGCTTGAAACAAAAGTCTGCACACTCTCAGATAGAGTTTAGAGGTTTGAACAGACAGCCAGTTATATCCAGCTGGTACTTTTAGGTCTTTAAGAAAAATAGTGGAGGTTGTTGAGGGGTTTGTGTATTAAAGTCGTTTACAAGCTTTAGTTGGAAAAGTTAGAGCTAAATTTATGCAGTATAGGTTGCCCAAATACCACATAAGAGGGGTCAAAAATGAGTTCATATTTTCCCATCAAAAGCCCTTTAAATATGACCACAAAGAGGTTATATTGCACACTTTTTGCATGCTGACTGTGGTGCTGCCACCCCACATGGAGGGCAGTTGATGTCTGACACTGGTGAACTTTAACTCGGGGAAAATAACCTTGACCATGTCCTTTTTTCTAAATCTCTCTCTTTTCACTCCCCAAACAGTATGGGAGTGAAATACTAAATCACCAGAGCTCCCCGTTAAAAAATAAATTCAGGCAAAACAAAAGGCTCCAAAAGTTCAGCAAGAGCAACTTTAAATTGAAGAAAAGAAAATCAACAACTAAGACCCATAACCTCATAAACTGGCTGCCACCTTCTCCCCCACAAGTGTGGCCCAGACACTGACCTTTTATCACCTCTTAGCCTCACCTGACTGGAACCTACCATCTGCTCAGGTAACCACAGGGGTGAGCTTGACTAATGCAAATCCTTTCAAAACCTTATTTTAACAGATAATACATTCTAGTAAAGGCTCATGTGTCATTAAGACAAAAAATGACAACAAAAACGGTTAAAGTTTGGAAATGAGTCTCAGTGAAAAGGGAGGGAAGCAGGTTTTTAACAATAATGCCAGCCTTACACCAAGCATTTTAAGCAATTTCTCTGTCCAAGACAAATTTCAAATGTCAGTTTCAAATCACAACAGTTCTATTTCAGTTGGTGCGTGCTTTTTCGATATCAACTGTTTGGTATAAAGTAGACATAAAACTCAGTTTGAGCTGTCTTAAGTGAGTATTTCTCTCATCTTTCTCATCAAACATGTTTATTGTTTTCATAAGTCTTTAACTGTGGCTCCTGCAAATACTGACTTTTAGTGATGTGAACAATGTAAAGAACCAATAGGTTCTCTTGTACTGGAGAAAAAAGGGGGAAACTGTTGGAGTTGTACCGCAAACAAGAGCCTGAGTTTAATTCAGCATGCCTCTGAGCCACCATGGCACTTATTTTAGTGAGAAATCTTCATTTTTGAAACAGTTAGCCTCTCATTTCCACAGTCTTCTCCCACTGAAAGCACAGCTAACCAACGGAGGCCAGTAGCCAGTTGAGGCAACAAAATCCAAAATGTAAAGTTTATACACAAACACAGAATTAATCCTTTTAGATGATACTGAGGCCACATTGACAAAAACATTGTTTACATGTGACACATTTTACACATTTTTCTTGTGTTTCTAGAATTGTGTTTCTGTGGATACATAAAGGAGTTCCTGATATGTCATATTTCTTAACAAGAGTTTGGTGTAATATTTTTCACCAGGAGCAGGATAGAAAATAATCTCACAAAGAATCCAGCTGTAGTCCTGCAAATAGTGACCCTGCAAGATCTTTAGTCTTTCAAAATCGTATAGTGTGTGTTTGAACACTCACATTATCTTTAAATCTCTAAATTTAGTTTTTAAAATGCCTTTTCAACATACTCTAATGTATTGTAGGCATAACTATATCTTGTGTTAACAAGTACCTTTACAATCACTGAATTCAAATTCCAGCTCATTTTCTCTTCTCCCCGGTCTGCTCCTGCAGGAAGGAGTTTTATATTGGAAATAACCATTGTTCCCTCTTGATATCCACATAACCATGTCTACAGATCTAGTACAGCCTGCCACTGACAGAATAAAGTCTGCTCTCATGCTTTTTTTACTGTCACACTACTCTCCCCTTGTATCTCCTCCTTTCCTCTCCTCCCCTCTGGCGATGTTAATTCAGTTTGAGTAACTGTATCCACATTTTAATCAAATGTACAAGCATATGAGTTTAATAATCTCTCTTTTGCTTTTATCCAATCCTCTCCCTCCTCTACCTTTTCCTCTGCTACAGAGGTGAGTTCTGGCTAGGTAATGATCACATCCACTTGATGACAAAAGCCAAAGACATGATCCTGCGCATCGAGCTGGAGGACTTTGAGGGCGTTCGGGAGTATGCAAAGTACGACCAGTTCTACGTGGCCAATGAATACCTTCGCTACCGGCTGTCTGTCAGCGGATACAGGTACAATATTCTGCAAGTGTATGCATGTACCATCAAATATTCATAAAGATGAGACTACATCTTATATATATTGATGTGTTGTTGTAGTGGGACTGCTGGAAACGCCATAAGCTTTAACAAGCACTTCAATCACGACCAGAAGTTTTTCTCCACGCCTGACCGCGACAATGACATGTACCCCTCTGGAAACTGCGGCGCCTACTACAGCTCTGGCTGGTGGTTTGATGCTTGCATGTCCGCTAACCTCAATGGGAAGTACTATCACAAGAGGTACAAGGGAGTCAGGAACGGCATCTTCTGGGGAACATGGCACAACATGACGACAGAGTACTACCCCACTAACTACAGGCAGGCCTTCAAAACTGTCAAGATGATGATTCGGCCCAAGAACTACGCTCCTTAAGAGGACGGGCAGATATTAGTATTAATGGACAGACAGACGGGCAACCATAAACAGAGACAGTCAGAAACTCATAGACATGCACATAGTTTTGCATTTGCACACATTCACACATGCATACGTGTACACCGAAAAAGACTATTAGCCCTATAGACAGTTTGAATGCAGTAATTACAAAACTAATTTTGAAAAAAAATTAACTGTGCTATTACTTTCCCCCCACTGCAGTGAATGTGGCCTTCAAAATGTTGGATTAAAATGATGATACTAAAGGACAATGGACTATGAACGATGATATGATGGACTAATAAAAAAAACACACATGCAGTGTAAAGGCCAGCCTCCTACAGGGGCCATAATGTTATACGGAGGGTTACCATAAGAGATTTTTCACTGTTTCTCTGACATTTCTCCACTTTCTGTCCTGCTGCCTCCACGCTATAAACCCAGCTGAGACACAGCACAGCACACAGCAGTAGTAAAAACTAATGAGCTGTCATTTTCTCCGCTCTAAATGGTTTCATAATTAACAGCAGCCACTCAAGTGAGGTATATGAGAGCTGATGATACAGTTTTGAGTGGCTCTGAAAATTCATTGTGAAAGACTTCATGCTGGGGTCAGAATCAAACTGTTTAAAAAATAACTACAGGAAGTGATATACTACATGCTTTGGGCAGCAGTGCCCAAGTAATAGCTTCAGTGTCGTTTATTTAATTACACTGGGACACTTCACTTATGTATCATCATCCTATACAATATAAAACATCCCAGTATTAATATGCAGCCCGAGATGAATTCCTATTGGGTCATTCTAGAGTACATTCTGCATTATTGATGCTCGAGTAAATTTGTCTTGACAGCAGCCACATAGCAGGACACTGCTGCAAGAGAAACTGTTCTAATTCTATTTCCACCATTATCTCTGGGTGCACTGAACTACTGCACATCTCTTGATGACGAAAACCAGTTTTCACTTGTAAAAATAAATTCCTCCATGACTTACCACTTGTACAATACTGCCGCCTAATGTTAGAAAACTGTATAGCATCATTTAATCCATTCTATGCACACTGTGAATGGGAAGGATGGGGAAAGAAATGTTTCACTTTTAAGGATGTGTACAGTATTTATTTTATTTTGTGAGGTCTGATAGCTTTTATATAATACCTAGGTCATCCAGTATTAGGTCTAATGATTGTTGATATTTGAGCAGTGATAAAGACTGTGCATTCTTGTGACCATTCATAGTAATTATGTGTGTATTTGGAGCTTTGTGTGTGTACTATATTGATCTTTTCTATCATTCATATTCAACTGTCATGCCAAAAAGATATGCACTTTTTATATCAAAAAAATGAATAAAGTTCTAACTACATGGCTGTGTACATTGTAGTGTTTGGTTTGAAATCATATTGACACCTGCTCATCTTAATGAATGTCTACAAACATGTATTTAAGTTTAACATGAGTATAAATTCCAAACTCTAAAGTGTGGGTTAGTGATGCCTGTAAAAATGGAGGGATGAGGTGCTGCTTGCCCATAATAAATGGGTTAATGAGGTGTTTACTCAATAAAGCGACTCAATAAAAGAGTTCATATTAGCTTCACAGATGATAAACAATAGAGCATTGGGCCTGTGACTTTAATGTCTGTTTACTGTACGTGACAATCAAGCTAATAAAAAAGCATTTTGCTCATTCACATGATGACTTCAAGTTCCAAGTATTCCCTTTTGTTTAAATGTTAAGCTTTAAGGTAAACATTGTAAGGTACACAAATCAATTCACAGTGCCAAGTTATATTAAAAACATCAATTTAGCTACAAAATAAAATGCTGAGGGATTTACTCTTTCTTTTCGGGTAATTTGAGAAATATTGTCACTGCAACTGTCAAATGTTTTGTTTGTCTTTCTTGTGGAACTTCCAAAACGCCATCCACGAAAAAAAAATGATGAGTCTTACCTCATCTAGGAACTGGAAGGCAGGACTAGCAGTAACATCAGTACTAGCAGAGGGCTGCTCCTCTGGGAGTGAAGCATCAGGTGCAAGGGCCATTAGGGGGGTATTCTCCATTCTCTTCTCTTCCTCTTGCTCTGCCCTCCCTTCTTCCTCTCTGCTGGGATTCCTGCTATCCTGCTGCTCCTCAGATAGGCTCACTAATGCAAAACATAACAGATGGATACAGTCCATTGATAGGTAAACATAGACAGGTAGCTGATGAGAAGAAGGGAAACTGCAGGAGGAGAAGGAGTAATGTGATTATAATATTGTGTGTATGGGGAACAGATACTAGACAAACATCAGACATAGCAAAAGGAAAAGAGTGTAGGCTTTATTTCAACATTGGAGGGGGGCATACATGTAATGGGAAATTAGGGGGTCCTCCACCAGAAACTTTTTTAGCACCAAACACTTAATTTCCTGCATTTAACTGAATGTTTGTGCACCAATTTGTGCCTTTCACCAATTTATGGTGTAAATGTCAAACATTTTGTGAAAATTGACATCCTCTGCGACTGTTCACATGTTTTAATGTGCGCGTTATAAATATTGAGGGAAACAGAAATAAAACGGAAATAAAGACATACTTTCTCTATAATTTCCTTATAGGTAAGTTACTCCAATAAATAAATAAATAAATAATAGAATAAAATATTATAAAATGAAAATAAAAAAAGTTGCGAATCAAGGGTCACAGGTCATTTGGTGCCTGTAAATACAAGTAAAATACAAGCAAGGCCACACTGATAGCCTACGATAGAGTATAGGTACATTTCTAGTTGAAAATGAGAAATCTTTTCATAACCACCACAGAGCAAACAATACTAACATTACAAGTAAGCACAGATAAGAGTACAAAGGGTTTGAATGACTTAAATAAACAAATATGTGAGAACTGCACTTTTACTCTGTATGACTTGAATTGGAAATCTGTTGCTGGCAGAAATCACAATAAAAAAGGGGACAAATGTTTCTGTTGTCACTATTGCGACACTTCTAACTACATGGCTGTGTACACTGTAGTGTTTGGCAGCTAAAAAGCCTAATGTTTTCACCATTAACAATGGCCTTCTTTCAAAGTAACAGTAGCTTAACTTCTCCATGTTTGAGTAGTCTTTTAAACACTTACAGGCACTGACACGCACTTTTACACAACTAAAAACACTCATGGTTAATTTTTGAAGTCAATAAACACCTGAGTTACTTTGCAAAATTCTCCAAGTGGATGTGTAACGTTACGATTGAAACGAGAACTCATAAGCGCTACCCACATATAATGCATCCATGACATAAAGCCGTTTCACAGAAGCTAACGAGTTAGCTACAAACAGTTAATTGTTTGTGTCGTTGTTTGTCTCCTAAACAAAGAAACAAACATTTGTGCACAAGCCTTACTTTTGAGAATCTCGACTCCTCTTCAAGACTCCGTCTCTTTGTCCTTTAACACCCCAAAACTATTCGCCTTTAACCGTTTAAGTAACCTTTCAGTTAGCTAATAGTTAATGTTAGCAAAACCCAGATTTCTCTCTGGCAGAATGGAGTGTTGTGGTTACCATAGAAACGACGTCGTACGTCTCTCCTTTATAACGCCCCCCCCATATTTTTACAGTCCTTATTTGGTTGTGACTTTTACTCATTTTTTGCCTTTTAATGTGACCACTTGAAAACATACAGAGATGTGGAAGTTTTAAACAGGTGCAGTCAATCAATCCAAAATCTTATTTCACACTTTCAGTGGCCGTCCAGCAGATGGCGTTAAAAAGTAATTTACAGTAGAGCACATAATCACCATGTGTCATGCATTGCACACAGACACCAGCATCAAAGGCCAGCTAAGTGAAAGCACTAAAATGAAACTGGATTCAGCTGACCTGAATTCAAGGCAAAAATGATGGTGATGATGCAATACCTCTGTTCTCCTGTCAGTTTTTTTCCCACAGTGCACTCTGGGAGCTGGCATGGCCCATCGCTCACTCCCTGTAACAGCTGCAGGGATGCATTATCTCAGCAATGTCTGTGTGTGCCGTATACAGTCTGTGGTTTGTGCATGGGCTACAGTATGTACGACAAGGACAGAGATCGCTTTCAATTTGTTTCAGTCAGCATTGATTAGTAAAGGTAGTCTGTACCACTATGAAATACCATATATGCTTTGTACATAATTTTTATATACATTCACCAAAAAAAAATTATAGAACTGTATACATTTTATGTATACCTAAATTCAACCCAACACATTGGTCTTTGAAAACCTTGGGATGTCTGATAGAAATCAAAATTAAAACAGAGTTCTGTGAGTTTCAGAAATGTTTTGGTGATGGTTTAAAGTATACTTAGCAAGTGATGAAGTGTGGGATAAAGTTTAAGACTGTTTTTCACAGTTAGTATTTATGTTCCTGATTTACTTTGGGTTTACTGGCTGTTCACTCAAATACCACTCCTCTTCAAAGACTGTTTTCAGTCATTCCTATTTCTTGTCTACAAAAATTCACAAACCATATGGCTTAACATATGGTACAGGTATGTGCATTTACTATGTGTAAGTGTATAATTGTGTGCACCAGGAAAGAGAGGCATGCAAATTCACATGCAAAAGCTCTAACAGCAGTCGTGCAGAAACCTTTAATATTGTGTATTTATGCTTGCATGCACATATACAGTTGGCCCTTCTGAGTTTAACTGGGCTTATTATAGTAATGGCTTTAATGGCTTTCTATTTTATGCAACTACAATTCACATTAACTCTTTAAAACCTGAATGAATTGATGTGATTTCTTTCAAATACTTGGGTAGAAAACAATGAGCAACTTAACAAGATATGACCCAAATTTAGCAGAAAATAAGTAAAAAAAAAAAAGAAAAAAGGAAAAAGAAAATTACTTGAAAATAAGCAATAAAAAAATAGTAGCACCCCCCTCCAAAAAAAAGAATAATAATAAATAAAAATTAAAAAAAGAATATGTATATATATTTTTTTTCTTTCCTACAGTACCAACTACAAACTATAACCAATTATAAACATAGTTTTCTGGACAATACTTTCCCTGGATTTCTTGAAAATAATTAATTTTAGGGTAATTTTTTGTCCCTAATTATTTGCAGTTTTCAGAACATTTCTTACCAAATCACTAGCTGCCATTTTTTTTCTCATGTTTTCAAAAGAAATCAAATTTGCTCAACTTTTAAGGGTTTACCAGCTTGTGAAAGACATCGGAAAGCAACACAAGAAAACCGATGTCCATCTAGGTTTCAAAGGGATAACCACATCTGACTAAGTGACTGTTAAATCCCCTGCAATTTGGTTGTTTTGGCAGAAGAGATAATATCTCTCCTATTGCAAAAATATGCTATTTTTGTGCACAAAGTCAACAACTGAACTAACCAATTTTTCCAGGGATTGCAGTTTAGTTTTAGACATTATCCATGGTTTGGCTTCTGTCATAATGATAACATTTTTGAGAACCAATTTTCATGCAGGACTCATCCACTGTTTTGTGAGCCAGTCTGAATGAAGGGAGGAAATAAGGGGTGAGAGCCTTTCTCTGCGTATATGTTAGAACAAATTAGACTTTTCACTCTCTAATTAAACCTGTTAATTATGTAGACCTAATTTTACCACCCCTTGTTAAATCCAAACAAATCACCCAACGCTTTGGGATGAATGTTTTGCGAGGAAGCCAGGTTTCCAAATTAACCTTGAATCCTTTCCAACAGTCTGGATATGCTAACTTCTCAATCCTGGCAGACTCCAGTTTATTTTGTGATGAAAATATGCCCTTCCATGTGCCCCTAGTATTACCATTTTTGGCTAAATAAAACATTAGCCACAGTTTTATAGCTATTTTTGGGGAAGAGCAACTTAGAATTGCAAAAGTATGTCGGAATTGGGAATAACAGAGGGACCCTGAAAGTTTGAGAGTTTTTCAGTCAATCATTGATAAATGGTACCATTCTATAGTCCTTATACATATTTTGCAGATGCAGCTTTTCTCCTTCATCTCAGTCAAACCATGTCAACACAAATCTACCGTGTCTTTCCGGTAACCCAGACAAAATTGCTGACTTGAGATTCATGAGTTCACAGTAACTGCTGTGAAGTTTAATGATCTACAGCAGATGCTGATGATGCATGTTGAATCAGACACCAGGGACAGTTAGCAGGGCTGAAGACAAATGTCAGTTTCTTTCATACAGACATTCATACCCCTTCAGGATGAATTATGATGAAATTCATGTTGGTACTTTTAATTTTCATCGAGCTCCACCATTGGATCAAAATTTCAACTTGTCTTATATCTTGGTGATTGAATACCTTCCAAACAACCCCTTTGAGTTTAGATTTAAATCTTGGCAGGCTACACGCTAACTAAAATGCTGAATACCGTTTACTTTATACTGCAAAGCATCAGCATGTTAGACATGGGCAGAGTAGGAGACAATGGGACCCCGGGCACAGATACACAAAAGGCCTCACTTCCTCCCCTATGTGGGGGCAAGACACACAGACTTTGTGGTAGTTTTGCCTCTTTTTTATCTTTGCATCTCATTTTGTCTATTTTTATGGACATTTTGTGTCTTTTTGAGGTCATTTTGCATCTTATTCCGTTGTTTTGTGTCTTTAGTTGTTTTGCCTGTTTCTGTACTTATTTTGTGTTGCTTTGTATTTCCTTTGCATCTCTTTGTTGTCATTTTGAGTGTGTCCTTCGTCGTTACTTGTCTCTTCAAGTGACACTTTAGGCACGAGAAGTTGTTTTTTTCCAATGACATCGCAGATTTTACTGACAGTGGTTTTTGTGCCTAAACTAAACTGCATGTCAACCACAGCTTTGTTTAAGGTAAAGTTTCAATGTAAAGTTTTATTGTGTCTTTCACATAATATTGTGTAATGTCAATGCCAACATTTTTCTGGGCTGAAAACTTTAATGTATGTTTTTAAATGTGGACCGCAGGAATATTAGTTGTGCTCTAGGACACAGCTAATGAGGATCCATACAAATAAACAAATAAAGTAAAACTGAAGACTTTGCTCTTTGGGGGATGCCATCTCTATTTAAATGTTTCAGCTGCAGTACAAAATACACCACATCCTTGTCTTGTGTACTCTTGCATAACTTCTTCTGAAGACAGTAATAAGGTATTTCCCAAAAGCAAATGGTCTCTAAATTGAGAGTGACCCCAAAAAATGGGCTCAGCAAGTAGATTTTGAAGTATTCCAAAAGAAATTGAAATACATAAATAATCTACTTGAATACAACGAATTACAAATTACTTAGGACATATTGTAAATAATCTGCAGTGGAGTAGGCCTACATTTAAAAGTAACCCTCCAAACACTGCATGTAGGTCAAAATATGCCCTTTCCTAAGTACAGCACCACAGAGCCTGGCATTGGTGTAATCATGTCCTTAAACACAGGATGTAGTTTTAAGAGCAAAGCCTCCACGGCTGCTCTCAATGACTCTGTGTAAGAGCAGGTCAAGAACCACAGCAACCACAGGTGTCACATTTTTGTGTGGGTGCATGTCCTAGATGTGTTTGTTTGCTCACTAGTCTGTGGCACAAACCAGGCAATTTGGAAAAAGTTACTGTACTCCCACTGTGAAGTGTCCAGAGCAGCGTTTTACTGCTGGATTGTAGTCACAACAAACGCAGCTTGGGGATTGGGGGGTAATTTTACGGCCTGCTCCCCCTCCACGCTACTCTCTTTTGTGTGTGGTTGGGTGATTTTACCTTATTAAATGTCCTTATAAAAACACATGCACAAACACAAACAAAAACACACAATAGGCAGTGTTCTTTTTCCAAGCACAAAATCTGCTGTTACAATTTCTCTTGTCAGAGACTTTGTCCTTCAGACAAGCCGTCTGGAGACAGTTTATAAACAGATGTTTTAAAATCTCTTAAAACCTTGAAACCAGCATTTTATTGAAGCTCAGACTGAATCTGAATCTTGTGCACTTTCAAAACAGTATATGTGCCCTTCCTTGAGAAATCTTTACCATATATTATTCAAAGAAAGAAGAGATGAAACGGCGTGTTATGATTACCATTAAGTCATTCCACCAGAGGGATGGAAACAAGAAATTCAATCTAACTCCTCATTGTTGGATCAGGCTCCATAGCGTTGAGTTGACATTTGTATAAATATTTTGCACCATCAAATCAGAGTTTAGTGGACTACCTAAAACATAAATCACTGAGAAATTGAGAACTGCTTTTGGCATATTGTGGGTGTGATGTAATTCTGCAGATCTCTGTGGAGAATCATTGTTCCACAGTGTGTCAATGGGCAGAGCAGAGGCCCGAAACTGTAAGACCCCCTACAGCTTGGACTCCTCTGACTCAACACTATCCATGATTATTCCAAGCCACTAAAAAAATCTGATATACAGTACTAAACAGTCTGTGTTTTCAGTATCCTTGTGTCTAATAACTAAAGCCGTATGTGAGCCGCCAACAGCTGTGCACATTTGAAAAAAAAATATCTTGACTCATTTGGAATTAATCCTGATCTTTGAAGAGTGTTCAGATCATCAATAACTTGAAGCTTGACCCCAATGAATGATGTGAACCCAATGACATATACTGTATTGTACTGTGATGTATCATATTTGACTGTATTTAATTACATTCTTTTGTTTGGCATCAGATAAAAGTAGCAAGTATCCTAAAAATATCAGCATGTTGGTATAATGGCATAACACAATGCCTCATTTCGCCACAATATGTCAGATCTTTATATTGTAATATATCATAAGTATTGAAAAATTGCTTTGCAGCCCTGATGATTTAATTTATTTTTATTTAATTTAACTTTTCAACCTGATAATCGACAATTTAGAGACACATACTCTCATTTCACTCACTCATTTTTTTTGTTTGTCTGATTGATCTGAACTATTTATTTGTTTCAAGAATTCTTTTTTCTTTTCCCTAGAAATGTACATTAATATAAGTACTATCTGACATCTGAATGTCACAGAACTTTTAAATACCAATAAAGTTGTATAGAAACACATCGTTCTTGCAATAAGTGGTCACAGGCTGATTTTGTCCATGTTTCAGCACATTTGCCCTAACATGGGAACCAAACCATTTAAAAAGGCCTCTTCTCTTCCTTCTACCTTTGATGTGGTCTCTCTTGTTTTTTTTTTTACAGCGGAGGACCATGTTCCTCACAGGACTTATATACTTCTAAGAGAGGTACATGTGGTGCCGCTCATATAACAAGCAACTGTGGCTAACCTGCTGATGTCCAATAAAACAAAAATGACCAACTGCTGCATATACACTTGCATAGGTTTAACTTGAAAGGAAGTGGAGGCTTATACTTCAGCTTTTTCAGCTACAATTAGTTTTTATTATGCATTTTTAGCTTAAGGGCAACTTTACTGGTACACTTTACAGTATCAGATTGTTCTTATTATCTTGACCGTGTGTTTTTTTTCACATCAGTATTTTTGTTTTTCCACTGTGTCTCTAAAATAGATCCCTCTGCTGCCAAACAAATTTTTCATAATTAAGCTGATCCTGACTTTTGACCCTTAAAACAATGACAGTATTTATTGTCAGCATATATAAATCCTGATTCCTGGAGACAAGCTGTGGAAAAAACATTCTTTAAAAGATAATTACAAATCGTTTTGGAAGTCTAGCCCCATGCTAAATGAAAGTCTAAGTCAACTTTAGGTAATGCTTTTCACCTTAAATGCCCAGTCTAATTACAGTTTACTGGAACTCACTGAATCACTGGTTTTGTTCACATGGATGATTTTGGATTGTAACCAGTGAAACAAAGTAGAGCCATGCATGGTAAAAAGTGGACTGCAAACACTGTTAACAATAAAGGAGAGAAAAAAAACTTTTTACAGATTGAAATATAGTCAGATAAATCCTGGCTTTTGTCTTCAAACTCTGAAAACTCTGAAAACTTGTGGGTAAAGCTTGGACTGCAGAAAGTTAATTGATTCCAGGTATGTGATCCTCCAGGACCCCTGAGGTGGAATTTATCCAAGGACACCCAACAAATGTCCAGAGGGATTAGAGAAAAATAACTACCACCTTCCTGTTTCACTGAGGAAAGGATGGACAGTCCTGTGTATGTTCTACTGGCTCCACAAACCTGTATGGGTTTCATGGTCAAGGATTTTGGGGGTAAATTGGAGTGCCTCAGAAGGGTCACAAAGGTCAAAGTAAAAAAATGTTTAAATGAATTGAAATAAACAGACCCGGTCAGGTTGTCTTACTACTGCAAATCAATCTGTCACAAGTGATGAGTCAGTTTGACTTGATTCTCACGAAGATGCACTCAAGTTACATAAACATCCGTTTGTTTAATTTCGGCTCAAAGTTAATCCAGGTGGCACCGAGACTGTTTTTTCTTTTCCATCTTTAGCCATACAGTAAGGATTCACTCCGGGGTGCAACTTCTCCATTTCTTTAAACATGGCATCCCACCAGACTACTGCTGGTTGGTTCATTAACCTCTAACTTACACAATAAAGATGCTGAAGATGACAGACTTTCATTGCATGTCAGCCTTTGTCCTCTTCCCCCAACCATACTTTAACCCTTTGAAACCTAAGCAAACTGATTTGATTTCTATCAAAAACGTAGGGAGAAGGCAATGAGCAACAAGACATGGTCCAAAATAGACAGACATTGTTAAAAAAGTTACAAGCAAATTGCCTGAAAAAAAAAAAAAAGATTTTTTTTATACATATATATATTTCTGGGTCATTGCCATTTTAGCCTTCTTTTTTTTTGTTTGTTTGTTTTGTTTTGTTTTTTTAAAGAAATCTAACCAAGTTTCACTCACCACTCACCACAGTTGTTTTGTGTCTCTTTTTGTTTGTTTTGTCTGTTTTTGTTGTTATTTTGTGTCTTTTTGCAGTTCCTGTCCATGTCTTTGTGGTTATATAACGATACCAAGATAAATAATCATCTTTGTGCAAATAAAAATTAAATTGAATATTCCAATCAAAGATATAAAACAGCTCTTTAAAACTGTACTTAAGTATAGTAGTTAAGTAAATGGTCATAATTAGATTCCATCACTGTTTATAATATATGTTTCAGTAAAAAGAAACACTTGCATCATTCTTTTCATGTCTCTTAACTGTATGAACTAAACAAAAGAAAGCACAATGAAGAAAAAAAGTTTTTGGAAAACAGAGACGAGTGCACGTTACATCACATCAGAGGAGATTTAATCACGCTCAAACATCTGTAGCTGACCTATCCTTGAGGGTGTTAACCTCTTTTACGGGTAACACTGGAATGTCTGCAAAAGAAAGAAAGAAAGAAAGGCTCTGTGATATCTGTGTAGTGTAAGTTGATTTCTCTGAGAGTTGCCTGCTGAGAAGGATGGAAGCAATTAACTTCATCTGCTCGCCAGATCTAGAGGAAAGCCTCTCATTTACATACATGTCTCACTTGTGAGTGTGTGTGTGTGTGTGTTAATGTGTGTGTGTGTTCCCCACAGATCCAGGGAGGAATCCTCCAGGGCCTCCTGGCTTCCTTCCCTTTCATCCCGACCGCAGTCCACAGACGGCCACATCCTTGGATACGCCGCCTCGCTGGTTAAGACGGTGAAGTCTATGGAACATCTACAAATCAAATCCTCCACTTTCTCTGTTTCTGTCCTTTCTTCTAATTTGGTCTGTTTACCATATATTCTTTTTCTGACATTTTATAATCCATTTCTCTCTTTTCTTTCACTGTGAATCATTTTGTTTCTTTTTATATCACACACTCACATCACAAATCTGGTAATTTGTCACCACTAATAAATGATAAAGGCAACATGTGTGAAGGAAAAAAACAGACATTTCATATTCTGGAGCGGCTATATTCAGTTCATTAAAACCCATGTCGCCTGATGTTTCCTCCTGGAAAACTTGTGTTCAGTATTATGTTTCAATGTGTAGTCCACCCAGTGGTCACACAGTGATACAGTTATACCTCTTATTAAATGAAATCATATGGTATGTTATGAGGTTTTTCAGTTGAGCGACATGAAATAGATCTCAGATTTTTACTGGTCCAAGAACATCAACAGTAACAAAGTACATTCACTTAAGTGCTGCACTTAAGTACAGTTTTTGAGTATCTGTATTCACAGGTTCTACAAACAACTGAGTGCATTCACTGGGTTGTTTTAAGAGTCATTCGCTTCTGTTAATGCATTGTGACAATATACAACAATGTGTTGAGTTAGAAAAACGAAATATAAATTACTTAAGTATATTTAAAAGCAGGTACTCCAATACTTTAAATCAAGTAATTACTTGAGTCTGGAACTTTCACTTGTATTGGAGTAATATTTGACCAAGAATATCTATACTTTGACTCAAGTAGTAGAGTTGTGTACATTGTCCACCACAGAAATTCACAGACTGCAATAAGTGATTTCCGTCCACTTGGTGGCAGCAGAAACAACCTGCCAACACTACATTTACATATTATCATCTTTTGGGTTGGTATAGTGAATTTGTTTGCAAATGTTGCAATAACTTGCCTATACAAGCAGCAACATTGGCATTCAGTTAGAGTTGTGTTTTTGGCCCCCAGAAAAATCAGTTTCAATATTCAGTGTTTGTTTCAACTCTGTTTTGGTACCCACCAACTCCAAACAAAACAACAAAGATAAGCTTACACGTTCGAGCAGTTTCCAGGCAGGTGCAAGCTATAGGCTGAAAATTAGGCTGATGAGAGACATGATACTGAAACAAAAGGGTACATTTTTTGGTCAGAAAACCAAAACAAACATAAAAAGAGCCCTTTTTAATAAACACATATTTCAGGTGACCAGTTGAACTGTGTGCAATAAACTTTTTTGCACCAGCCTTTTCACTTTCCTTATTAAATATCAACCATTAACTTTAGCATTTAGGCTCCAGTTATTTTACATCCAAATTCCCAAACTACTTCTTTCCTTTGTTTCATTTTCTCTTTTACTAAATGTGCAAACCACAGAGACAGACTATAATTTTCCATGGATGCTGGTGCCATCTTGAAGAATGCACTGTTCGTTTTTATTACATTATATGCTATATCCAAACCTGATTTTGTGTGTTTTTTCCCTCTCTGTGGTCAGACACAGGCTAAAACTGTTTCTATGTACTACGGAGGGTTTTCTGTTTAGTCCTCAGGAAGAAGCCTACACCCCAAAACCAAAATTACAGAGTAAAGAGCTCAGACTGAGGGAGAGGGAGGGTATATGTGACTACAATGATGCAAATAACTGACCTTCAAAGGACAATTAAACTCCTTTAAACTTCAAATACATAATAACTGAATCTTTCGAAAATAGTCCCCATTAACATAAGTGGGAGAACAACAAACATGGGAGATTTGTGCATGCCAAAATATGTCTGTTCAGAGACAACTTAGCCAGAACACATCAACTGGATTTGCTGAAAGGGGGCATGACTCACCCTGCATATCTGTCTGCAGGGTCTCACTAAAACCATTACACTTTAGTCCTCAAGACTGACCCCCCACAGTGGCCCAGTCCACACACAGTTAAATGCATTCTAAAATCCTCCAGGCTCCAGTATTTGGTGGTCAGTTTAGTGAGGTCTTAAAACTTCTCCATAGTGAAATGAAGTGATGAAAAACAAAGCAGGGGCACAGGCTCACAACTAAACCAGATGACTTAAACCAGTTAAAACAGCAAAAAAGAATGACAGATGGGGAAAAAAAAGTTCTTTAAAAGCTGCTAATGACACATTTATTTTGTGAGCAAAGTCAACAAGTTAACACGTGCTCAGTTGGTGGGTGGAGGTGAGTGAGGATGAGCAGATGTTGAGATTATGATGAAGATATGCAGCTTCAGGGTTGGCCACAGGCTCTGTCGGTGACCTTTGAACCTCAATTAGCTTCTTAGCCAGTGTTGAAGTGCATGTGTTTTGGCGATGCAATTCACTTTGCAAGCATGCACACACAGAATGCAAGCATGTCTGGCTTTGTGGACTTATGCTATAAAGTGTTATGTTATAACATGTTTTCACATATATATATATATATATATATATATATATATATATATATATAGGTTTTTGCCTTTTCCACAGTTCTACTGACCCCAAATTTAAGGCCATTTACTCACTCTTTTACAGCCAAGTCTTTTGTTGTAACTTTAAAATGCTGTTACCCCAACTCTTGGGGAATTCTGAAACTAAACTCAAAAATGTCAATCTTATTGTGAGTGTTATTTGAGCCTTAACAGCCTTAAAATTGCAGTACACCTCCATGAATTACATCCTTGTTTCACTGCTTTGTTGTAGCAGATGTAATAGCATATACTGCTAATTATTGTTCTCGTTGACCAGACTTCCAGAGGTGATAAAATTTTTGTGTGCACATGTGTGTGTGTTTCTGTGTGTTCAAAACTTCAGTTAAACATAATGAGACTTTCAATGACAATCAAGCCTCTACCGGTAAGTCTTGAGATTGTATGTGGTACACACTTCTATGATCTGTGTAAA
The DNA here is from genome assembly GCF_026936395.1 of Plectropomus leopardus. Taxonomy (NCBI): domain Eukaryota; kingdom Metazoa; phylum Chordata; class Actinopteri; order Perciformes; family Serranidae; genus Plectropomus; species Plectropomus leopardus. The sequence goes on along the minus strand of NC_142197.1, from coordinate 14,523,267 downwards.
AATATTTTTCTTTATAGTGCAAAGGCCAACTTTTCATTCACAGGAACATTTATTGACTTTTCTTTTTATTTTCAGGCCTGTAATCTTCAATAACAGGCTTTATAGAATTGAGTTAGCTCACAGATTTTTAAATGGCAGCCTTGTAAAACTTAATACAGTGACAGTGTCTGTAATGCATCTAGAGCTGGAGGCATGAGACTTGTTTTTATGTTGTGAAGTTTGTTCAACTACTGCACATTTGAACTGAGCCTTTTAAATCAAAGAAGCTTGAAAAACAAGACTAACTGTAGTTTTTTTTTCAGTCCTCTAGGTCAGTCTCTCTCTCTCTCTCTCTCTCTCTCTCTGGTTCTCCTTGTACCACTTTCCAAGGAAATTTGTTTATTGGAGGCATGTGTGATATTGCAAAAAAATTATTGTGAATTTTCTTTGACCCAAGGAGCTCTTTCTTGTTTTCCTGCTGTGTTGGATTTCCACCATCAGCTGAAGAAAGAGAAGGAGTTCCAGTGAATTAGATGTAGTGGGACTTTGGTCAACTTGAGAAAACAGGAGGGACTGAGTACAAAATGCTAAAATATTAGTTAACATTTTTATATTAAACATGCAATAAAGAAATACCATTTGGGTGGCTATGCGTAAAATACCACCACATGGTTGTATGCCCATGATTATTGGCACCAATTCAGTATCTGACCAAATGTCTCCCCTACTGTTCCTGACTTGGGGCCAGAAAAGTGTTTTTTCTGTAAATTATTATGTCACAGTTGATCTTTGACCTCTTGGATAAAATGTCAGCACTTCATTTGTGTGAAATTTGAGCATGTGAATTCTTGATTTCACCAGAATCTAATCAGTTCAATTTTGAGTCCAAGTGGATGTTTTTTTTTTAATCAAATTTCAAGAAATTCTCTCAAGGTGTTCTTGAGATAATGCTTTCACAAGAATGAGACAAATGCAAGGTCACCATGACCTTGCTAAAATCGTCCTTGAGTACACTGTGTTTGTGCCAACTTTGAAGCAATTCTTTCAAGGTCTTCATGAGATATGGTGTTCACAAGAATGAAACAGATGAGGTTACAGTGACCTTCACCTTTGACCTTTGACCACCAAAATCGAATCAATTCACCCTTGAATCCAAGTGAATGTTAATTTGAAGAAATTCTCTCAAGGTGTTCTTGAGATATCCTGTTCACAAGAATGTGTCAGACAAACATACATACCTAAGGACAGACAACCTCCACAGACAATGCCAACAGCCTTGGCTATCGCCGGTGCAGTGGCATAAAAAAATGCAAATTTGAATGGATTCCAAGAACACTAACCAAGAGGTGCTTTAAGGGTGTGTGAGTCATCACACAGAGTTAAACAGGAAAAATGAGTGGTCCCAGGATCAAAAAGGACTGTAAACATAATCTGGAAAGTACCTTTAAAGACAAAAAAAGGCAGGAAAGCTACGGAGCTGGCGCCTTTTCAGGGTCGACAACACACACAAATACTGTAGACACGCACGCACGCACGCACGCACGCATGCATGCAAGCATGCACGTGCGCACACACACACACACACACACACACACAGAGTCATACATATCATTATCGCACTGTAGCTTGTCCGTGCTGGAAAGCAGATGTTCCAATGAGAGCTTACCCTTCATGCTAAATCATCTTCAGACTCACATTATCAACGTATGTCATTCTGACGCACACAAACACACACTCACACACAACGCTTGCACTGTACAGTTCACCGTAAATCACAAAGGCTTGGACCAAGATTTGAAAACAGCACAAAGAGGATGCCTTTTAGTCAACATGAAACAGGGGGATATGGAATTATTTAAAGATAAACAACTGGCGAGGGACTGTCTGTAAAAGACTGTGTGCATTTATTTTTTGAGTGGGCATGTGTCCAGACCTGTCAACACTTACTAAACTCTATACAGTATATCTGGAAGAAAATTTAGAGAAAGAGAGTAAATTGGAAAAGCAGAGTAATGTGTGTGTGTTTTTTTAATTTGATCTCTTGCAAACAAAAGAAAAAGATTTTAGGGAATTTGTGACAGGCTGAAGGGGTTTTTACAAAAAACAAAAAAGATAAAGACAGTTTTAGTATCAAACATTGGCTTCATTTTTTTAAGAGCTAGATGTTTAATTAGATTTTATCCAGTTTATGTTTTGTGATTATAACCTTTATTTTATTTTATCTCTGTTGGCTTTTTTAATCCTATGAGATGCTGGTATATTCTGTTAATCCTGTGACAAAGATTGGTTACGCTCTCCATTGATTTTTTGTGTAAGAACAGCAGGTTTGCTGGATCCAGGCTCATACCCAATGATATATATTGACACATTTCTGAAAAACACTTAGTTGTGTGGAAAAAAGTGACACAGGGAGGATAAGAAAAACAAAAAGATTAGCAGAAGATGGAGGGCTGTAGTGTCTAAGGTATATGAGGGAAAGAAGGGAATTAAAGGTAAGAGATTGTGGAGAGGAAGAAGGGGAAAAGGAGAAAAAGAGAGACAAAAGGGAGGATGAGGAGGATAAGGAGGCAGCTAAGAGCTTCTTTGGGGTGCTAAAAAGCAAGAAGATGAAGTGTTATGTGTTATTTCTTACATTTAATCCATGCATTTGTAGCATAAAACGTAACAGCAGTGAAAAGGACTTTTGCATGTTTAACTGCGTTATTTAATCAGTTATTTCCCCTGACCCCCAGCATTAGCCTATAGCTACTGCATTTGCCTGCAGCTGTCAGGACAGATGTTTGTGCTCCATGCTGCAGCGGGTTGAAGCTGCATGCCACAAAATCCAGACACAAACATCTGCACACATGACTGTCTATCTGTCTGTCTGGTCCAGCATGTTGAGATAAAATGGCAGGAGGAGCAGAGCATGAAAGAAAAGCTCCCTAGGGAGGAGACAGAGGCCAGCAATATAGATCTGGGTGAGGCTAAGGAGTAAACGCAGCAGCAGACTGAAGTCATCTGCAGCAGGGAGGAGGTGGAGGTTAAAGGTTTTAATGAGAGATCATTGTTGGCTAAACTTAAGTACTCAGTAAAGGTTCAGGGGGCTTTGTCGTCATAATTATAATAATAACCACATGGTTAACGTTACAAAACTTTTCTTATGGTGTGTAGTGTTGTTTGAGCAGTGGGTTAACTTAACAACAGGCCTGGACATCAGTGTGACAGACGTTTAAAAGTAGATTGGGTGTCTGAGATTCGTTATCCTCCAAGTAACTCATCGCTTAAAGAGAAATAATAAAAAGTATGGAGGATGAAATGTGAAAGAGGTTCTGGAGGGTTTGAAGGAAGGTGGGAGGCAAAGTGCAGCGGAGGAAAAAGAGGACAGGACAGAAGACAGGACAGAGGCTCACAAAAATGATGAGGCTGACAAAAAATATAACGAAATGGGATTTGAGTAGAATCTATGTATTATGGGTTGTGCAAATGGAAAATTGGATTGGGGAAAGGAGTAAGGGGAAGAGTTGGCAGAGATGAAGGGAAGGGATTTGGGTTAAATGAAGAGTTTTGGTAGAGAAGCAAAAGAGGTCTGCAGAGTAGAGGAGGATCTTGAACAGTAATATTTTATGTCTTGAATGGAATGAGCTGAAGCATCCAGTCTGGCTTCAGATATGTGATCAATCTACTTACTCACTCTGTCACAGTTTGACAACACAGTCATTATTTAGCTGTTGCAAAAATGTTGAGTGTTAAAAATGAAGTTGTTGCACTCTTGTATGCAGAGATGTGCAACACCCACTTGCTAAACTGAACAATAACATTCAATGGAAAATATTTTCAATGATCAACGTCGATGATTTTTTAACTAATGTGTCAAACAGTATGTCAGCCTAAGTTTTGTGAGGTCTGGTTGGGCAGCTAAGACTATGTACAGTAAGCTGAAATTTGTCGTCATGGTTAAGGTTTCTATCAAAAGACATAAGCATGAGTTTGTAAGTGTGTGTGTTTATGCACTACTATGGGACAGCTGCTATAAACAGCTGGTGACATTAATAAACCGCAGAGTGGCACAGCATCAGAGCACTGTGACACACCACAGCTCCTATTAGCAGCTGAGGTTTATTGTGCTGTCGCCCTTTTAAATCATGGATTGCAGCTTTGGAGAGAAAGTTAGACTTTCTATAAAAGCTCCAATTTAAGAAACATGCAGTTAAACAGATGTTTTGGGTTTTTTTTAAATTTAACATCTGTTAAACTGTTTTGTCTGTCTACACAGAAAGTGTTTCAGACGTGGTTTTCAGTCGTCTGAAACATGGGTGACCTGCGCTCAACACTGTGCCTGAACGCATCCTGAACTTTAATAAGTAATTCAGGGGACCTGTTACAACCATTAAATGTGTGGTTGCAGGATAAAAATTCTGATTTATTGATTTAGATAAGCCTTTAAGTTGCAATCATTATTATTATTATCATTTTGTGTTGCCATAATTATGTGGATAATAGCAGATAACAGCAAATTACTATTATGTCTGATTTAAACGCAAGTTTATGCATTAATTGATTAAAACAAGTTGTAGTATCATAATGAAAATGGCTTGATAATTTACCTTTTCTCCACCTTCAGTTCAGGATTTCTAGTCCCCTTACCTGTTGACTTAACATGCCTGGAAAAATTCAGACAGCCAAGACTTTGTGTCAGGGAACTGCAACACAACACAAAGGACATTTTTGTAGGGATAATGCGACTTATGATGTCATACCCATAATTCTGGTAATGCAAATTTTGGCCGATAAATAGAACCAATAATAATAGCCATAAATTGCATTGATTTTGCCCATTTTGCCCACGGTTTTGCTCCGCCAGTTCTAAACACCCTGCATTATGCCCTGTGTGACATCAAACTGCTGCGCCTGCCAGATCAGTCCAATATATGTCATCACAGTCAGCAGCAGGGTTTCCCCATTGTTTCTTTTCCTTTTTTTTTTTTTTTTTATTTCCCCCCTCCCATTGATGACATTTTCCGTCAATTGGTGTTTTCACTGTAGTGTAGGGGACACTGTTACAGATGTTGTGCAATAAAACAATATTTCCAAGTCCAAAAACAAACAAACAAGACGATCTAAGGTCCCAGGGTGATGGATTACTAACTTTATTGCTGCTTAGTGGCATTTCCTCTCAGCGGCGTTGTTTCTAAAAAAAAAAAAAAAACGCAACAGGAGAAAAACTTAGTGTGATATTATTTAGATCATCAGGGAACAAGGAGGAAATATACTGTCATTTATTACCATGCTCAATGTAACCACTGAACACCGATATAAGCGGCCACCATCTGGACATCTGATTGTGTCAGTGGTGTGTGATTTATGAATGGAAAATGTGTGTGGCTATTGTAAATGTGTATAAAAACAAAGCAAATAACTAAGGCAGAGAGATACAGCAGCAAGGTGGAGGTTTAGTCACAGTGACCTACCAGCTGCACATAGGCTTAAATAACCTCTGCACTCTCAGGTGTTCCCAGTTGTCTTAATGAGCACCTGCACACTCAGGTGAATCAGCAGCACAGAGATGACACCCTCGGGTCGTCACAGCACAGAACGTCTTCTTTTTCCCCAAAGTGTATGAACAAAAATGAAACTATGTGGATCCTCATACAACCTCCCCATCTGCAACCCCAAACTACACTTAATTAAGTTTGTACTTTTTAATAACATTTGCAGCTGCTTACATTTTATCGCCACATCTACTCATCCAATACTTTTCACATCTGACACAGCTGTGTAAACAGACTATGCTCTGAGAAAGTGGAGCTCAGTTTAGCATTTCAAAACCTAAATATTGTTCTATAGCCTACATGTCAGATAGAGACAAGACTTAAATCTTAAGATAACATATGGTTATTGTAATAAAGCTATCAAGTAAATCAAAATCACAGAAATTGCTGTTTGCTCACTCTTATTACCCTTTCTGTGTGCAGCAAAGGATTCTTAATAAATATTTTCCAAGACTAGTCATGCTTCATTTCCATAAACAGGCATTACCAATTTTTGCAAAATATCAAATGTAGTTTTTACTCCAAAAACTATTGTTATGTTTGTGATATCACACAGCAGCTTGTTACATTTGCAAATGATTATAACCACTTATTTCCAGAAACTTAGTTTGTCTATGTGACGTGTATGTGTGCTAAAAGCACAATACAGGTTACTGATCTCTGGAAAATAGCATGCCATGCAAACAAACAACAAGTCATGTTTGTTCCCCAGGGCAGTGACATACCAAAAATATTAGCCAGATAAAGAGTGGGAGATCTGACTTTGGTCTGTTATTAGCAGGCCAGTGCTTGCGTTGTGCTTTTACGTGATTTGTGATTATGGTGACACCTGGTTGTTCTGATTTTATGTGGCCTCTAATTTCAGACCAGCAGAAGTCAGCACATATGAATCATAACCAACTTGTTGAGGCAACAGAGATGTATCAAAGCTTCAGCAAGCAGTGTGGCTCTGAGACGACACTGGGGCTGGAAAATGGGGCAAAACAAAAGCAAATACTGGTTTGTATGGAGAGAAAGTATAATGGAAAAGTACTGGTAAGTGTCAGGCGGCAAGGCTCCTATAGCATTATTTTCAACAAAACAAAAAACAAACAAACAAAAAAAACATTTTCTATATTCCATCATGGAGTACCCCTCAAGTAAAAATCCTTTTCACAGGTTAAATGCAAAGACAATAACTGCCTTTGCTTGGGAGACAATATTTGGATATGGCCAGACAACATATAGCAAATTTGAATATACTGTAACTAGGAGCATATGTTTAAGCTCTAAATGCATGTAATCTAAAATTAAATCCAATTTGAAAGCTCAAAGACAGTCAGAAAAGGGCAGCATGACTTCACACCGAGCCTGAAGTAAATACAAGAGAATCAAAAATAAAAAAAAAAACTGGGAGAATTAAGCGATCTTGCAACCACTGAAGCATGATTGACCCTTTGAAGGACTCTAAATGATAAAAACGAATAATGTTTGATTTCAGTGTACCTCAAATATAATGTATCTTGGCTGGATGAAAACAAGCCTGGACAACTGTTTTCTTTCGAGACAGAAAAATAAAAACAGAGTGTAAATGAATCACATCCACAAGTTTTGAACCGACTCGTTTCTAGCTGGTAAAACATAAAAATAAATTCAGGACAAATTGTTTTCCTCCCCAGCTTTCAGCTACCCAAAGAAAGCAAAGAGATAAAACATCAAAAACAGCAGCAACAACAAAATGATAATGGGCCCAGCATTGAACCCTGAGGAACCCCATAGAACTATTGTCAAATAAAACAGCTCTATCACACAGAGCTGGTGTGCATCCTTTGTGTTGCTGACAGTTTTCTTTAAAAATCTTATACTGTTTCACAGGAAGCATAGCAGAGAAACAAAAGTAGCTCCAATCTGCAATTTGTACTTTACACAGGATGCATCCAGGCACAATAATGAATGTAAGTCTCCCGTGTTTTGGCAGCGCTCAGAGTTCAACATCACTGGAGTTTGTTTTTTTCTCATCCTCCCCCATTTGTCAATCAGTGACTGTGGGTTCTGAGAAATCTTGTGATGTGGGAAGACAGCTTCACAGCTGTGGTATGCACTGTTAGACAAGCAATTATGGACAGTGTTGGTCTTCACGTTACGGTCTCCTTGGTTACAAGAGGAAGTGCAAATGGTCTTAGTCCTATCAATGACAGGATGAATTATACCATTACACTGGAGTGATTATTAAGTCATGGTTAAAAAAGGGCAGCGTGAGAAACCTTAGCAGCTGGTAACTATATCAGTGGTAAATTCAAGATTTTTTTTTCTACAAAGAAGAAAGTGACAATAATGTTCTGTATCTGTGGGAGTGCGATAAGTTTTCTGACTTTCTGGCTGTTTAAATATTTCACTTCTCCACCAGGCACTTCTGTTGGATCCTATAGTCTATTTTAATTGTTCCATTTCATTTAGCAGTCTTTTCATTGATTTTTTCTATTTGTCTGGGTTGTGTTATGAGCAGATTAAGCAAGCAGCTGAACTGTGTGCTGGAGAGTGGCCAAAGGAGTGAAGGCTTTAAAAAGTCAGAAAATACTTAGGTTTATATTGTATCCTTTATGTCCTGCTACCATTCTCCAGTTGCCTAAACCAATTAATAGGGGTCACTTTTGCAGTAGGAAAAACACTATCCCTAACTGACTTCCCACCAATGAATATTGCAAGTATTATCTGATTGTGTTTGGGATTGGAAGGTTTATAAAGAAGCTTAGGAATTTGGATCTCTGTTTGGCAAGGTAGTTTTTCTCATCCAAACACATCCCAATCTCATAATCTACAACATTTGATGTTATTAAACAATTCAGCTCATTTTTGTGGGTTTCCAAGACCCCAGTTTGTTTTGTTTATTCTTTCTGGCCTGTAACATTTACGTTGAATTTAATATTTTATATTTGTGTATCGATTGCTTTCCACTTGACAGAGAAAAGTGACATCACTGTACATCTGTTGCACCACACCGGCTCAGGCAACTGGTTTAAGTTTGTGTCTCCTCTAATCGGTCACAATGTTTCTTTTACTGGATCTTCACTGTGACACAACTGATATTTTGTCATTAACTAAATTAAGTTAAGTCTTTGGAGGGGCCAAGTTGAGGATTTCCATTTCGTGGCTGATTTCTGTTATGGACAGGGCCATTACATCATAATAAGGGTGGAAACACTGGAACTAGATATTAAGCACACTGGAGTATTTATTAGGTCTTGAGATGAAGCAAGTTTAGGATCCTTCAGGTGATTGAAACTATTTCAACTTAAACGTAAGACAATTCGAAGCCAGAGAACACATCTGTATGGATACTCTGTAGCCTGAAGCTCATGACTACAGTTAGCCAAATCTTGCTTAATTCCTTGGACATTGAATACCTTAGAAACACATAAATCTAACCTGTAGGTGACGAATGCCTACATGAACAAAGACATTGGATGCATTTAGGAGAACACCAAATTGACTCAGTATGGGCTTTTGGGTTAAAAAAAAAACTTGAGGTATTGGAAAGATTTTTTTCAGATCTAATTTAAACCAATCCACCCCCGATATTCTCCATGCAGACTCCAATGCCTAAAGAACACATCATCCTTTGCAGAGGAGCAGAGGGCAAAGATTTCTCAGTCAAAGCAATTATGCTAGGAAGAACCTGCCAAAGTGTTACTTTCACTCTTTCCAGCATGCTGCCATGTGGGTTTGCTTTTTATGCAGCAGTGTTATAAAGTAATATGGAGTGATAGGACAGTTGCAGAAATAACCAGAATGTTTGAGTTAATGGATGGAGCCAGCACGTAAACGTTTGACAGCTGTGCAAATCACGAAACTGGCAAACATACCACAGGGGTATGCTCAAAATTAAGGAGTTCAGAGAAGAGTAGTTCAAATCTGGCATACTTTCTCATTTAGGCATACCTGGCCAGTTGCTGAGTGAAGTAGGTGTTATTGTCAGAATTTCAGTGTCAGGAAATTACAGAAATTGGCGGATGTAGTCCCCCAGATTCTGGCATGGAAAAGGTGTAGGAAGGAAGGTTTTCGATACTGTTTACTTGTTGAAGCCTTGGTCTGTTCCACTTTCTTCACCACCTGTTAACTTCAGTTTCCTGTCATTTCATACATGGCTGACACTGCACATTAAAAAGGTGGACAGCAAAGTTGGCAGGAGAAAATGCTGGCATTGTGCATTTCTGCAAATGTAACATTTGAATGTTCCCTACATATTGTATCAGTGTTTTTAAAGTAACATATATGGGTTTATGGGATGGTGGATGGTGTGACACCTTGGTAAGATGCCTTCCAAGCTGTAGACCACTGTTTAAGACCAATAAATGAGACACAGCTGTGTTTCCACCAACTTTTTAGCTACCACTACTTGTGGTACCACTACTGTTTTCCACTTGAGAATAGTGCCTTGAAAAAGTTGTTTGTTTTTTTTCACAGACATCGCTACATTTTCTGCTGGGATGGTGCCATGAAGAGCAGTTGTTTTTTAACTGAGAAAGCTGTTGTTGTTTTTTTTCACAAAAACATTTGGATTTTATAATGGGATAATACCACAAAAAGCAGTTTTTTTTTACCAAGGCATTGCTGCATTTCCTGACAGTATAGTACCACCAAAAGTGGCAACGAATCTGGATGAATTACCCTGTTTTGTTTAAGAAAATAGATTCTGAAGCATTCTTTAATTTTGACAAGATAGATTTGAGAGAGAGAAGGGACAAAAGGATAAACATAGCAACACAGAACAGGATGTACAAATGTGTTTTTGTTGGATTTAACTTGGAGACTTTCTCTGCTCTCAAAAACATCTTTATGGAAAATGTATTTTTCTTTTTTGGTCTCACAGCCCTTCATCTTTTATGTTCACTTAGAAATGTTCCATCTTCTAGATGTCTTACTCACACAATATATTTTCTGTTCTTTCGGGCAAATCACACAAAGAAAGATCCCCAAAGTATTCCATGCACATGTAAGTTATATTTCCATATTTATCACACAGTGTATAGAGTATTTGAATTCAACACTTAACCACAGTACTACTAAATAAAACTGTCTAGTGCTATAGTCACATTAAACAAAAACACTGACATTCTTTCAGCATCTTTAAGCAGTTAAAGAACGGGACTTAATGATTTAAAGACAAAGCCATTTATTTTCAGAAAATTTGATTCATTAAAAAATCCATGTGGAATATTACATGACAAGACACAGCCAAGTTAAGCTTTTTTTAAAAACCACAGTTAAAACCCACAGTAATTAACTTTCCAATGACACTTCTGCAAAAGGAATTATAAAAATCTGTTTTTCTGACAGTTGTAAAGTGCAAACTGATCACCAAATTCTTGAATTGACTCCTGTCATGTTGCAAACTCCTTGAGGCTCTTCTTAAAGTTAAAGCTCCCTCTGACTGGCAGCTCAAAACAAAATCCCAGAGGCATCCAGACTTTCTATGCAAATGAGTTTAACATGAATTCATCTCTATTTTCTTCCAGCCACTGAAAACATGGTGCTTCCTCGGAATAATGTTTGCTTGGCAGGGGAAATTTCCGGTGCTGGATGACTTGTCTTGGTGACCTCATTTTGCACTCCACTTGGGGAGAACAGCTTTGTATCCTCAGGGCTAATGTGAGATTAATTTAAGCTTTTGTCTCATCTGCACAAGCAGACTGGTAGGTTGTTGGCACAAGTCTGGAAGTCACATTAGAAAAGGAGGATGAGTGAATCTTCAGTGAGATCGTAGGTAATGTTCAGTAACAGTAAAGAACATCCTCAGGAAGAATTTGTAAGCTTATAATCCTCTCCAAATCCTCCCCAAAGTTGCTGCAGTTAATATGAGCTTGTTCTTGTTCTGTATAATTTTCCCTTTGGATCCTCAGAAAGAAGAATCTGTCTGCACCAGGAGACAGAGAAACGTATTCTCCCTTGTTTTCTTATCACATTAGGGAGAAGAGCTGTGCAATAACAGTGATAACTCTGAAATGGGATACAGCCATTAGGGGTAAGGGAGAACATGATGATAAAACGATTGACTTGACAGTTATAAGCCATTAACACATTCCGAAATTTGGCGAGTAGACTGCTCTGATCATAAGTTTCACTTCCTTCATGGATATCTCTTTAGCTGTAGTTGATATATTATGGTATCTGACAACAAAAATCTTTTAAAATTCAGGTCCCTGAAGCACAGTGTTATCAATTTAGAGGTCCCTGACACAATAAAGGGTTGAAAACCCTTTGCATTTGAGATGCTTCAAGCTTTTACTGACTTTAATTGAATTTTTGGCCACTGGAAAACAGAGGAGGCCATGTATATATTATCCAACTTACCGCTAGTTATGGCCTTCTGCCATTAGGTGCTGGGCGGGTGGCACACAGTTGGCTATATGAAAGCTGATGCCATTGCTCATATTTCTCCGAATTAATGTAATTTACATTGTCTACAATTCTTGGGGTATTTCTTAACCCTCTGAGATACACATTCTAAGTTCTACATGCTCTTTATGGTCCCCTTTCAATTTCTGGCAAAAAAAACCCCAAAAATCCAGCTTGTTGCACAACAGAAAGATGACTTACATTACAGTATGACAGAATTCATTTATCAGTTATGGTGTGCAGGCTCACACATTATGACAGCAGCAGATGATAAAAAAATGTCCAGACAGTCTCCTTTCCACCACTCCTGTTAGCTTGGATTAATGGCAGTCATTATTCTAAACACACAGTTACAGTTAAGTCATTTTTTAGTCATTACAGCACAATGAACTGCAGGCGGACATGTTATTCTGTTCTTTGACACCTATTTAGATGTATTTAATATCTCCTATTTATTCTTTCTATGTCCAGCCTTCATTTATCTCTACAGTTTACTGTAGTTATCATCCTTTAATCCTACATGACACCCAAAGAGTCAAACTGGAGCAGGCACAAAGTTTATTATGTGATATGTAATTGATCCTGCATATACAAAGACATTGCATTGATTGTGTTTTTGTTAATTTCTTTATTTGTATGCTTTCTTTCTTTTTCCCCTATCATTTTTGCATAATTTATGTGTCCATCCACAGACCACATTCCAGATGTATATTCAACAGGGAAATGCATAATTGCAAAATTATTGGTTTACACAGTGATGATGACACTCAACATAAACTAAAGTCTTCCAGTATCTCTCAGAATGTCTTGCTTTTCTTTTGGCACAGAAAAGAAAATAAGAAAGCGTGGAAGAGAAGGGTGTTAGAGAAAGAAATTATGCAAAACAAATAAATCACCAAGAGCAAAAGCAGTACGAAACAGCTGGAAAATGATAGTGACAAGAACAGAACTGAGAAAATGAAGAACAGGAAAGGAACACAACAGGACTACCTCATACAAAGAGAGATTAATGCTTGTTGGCTTTGAAGTGAGCGATTACCTGCAGAGCGTGGACTCAATCAGCACTGCAGACTTTAATGGGAGGGATTCAGTGTATGGTGCTTTGATTAAACAGAATTAAAGTTTATAGCCACAGCAGATGGAGATATGGGGTCATCTGGTTTGTCTAAATAGTCGCATCCGTGCGGCTGGGTTTGTGTGTACATGTGTTGTTCCAATGCGTTTCCAGTCTGTCGTGGAGTGTCGCCAGGTAGAGAAGCATGGGACACAGACTGGGAACTGTTTTTCTTGACTGTCTGCATGTCTTTCTCTCTGTCTCTAACAAAGAAGGCAAGAAAAAAAGGGATAAAGGAGATAGAGAGAAGTTAATTGACAAAACATGTTTGTCCCGGATTAAATAGTGTCACATGGCTGATACAATAAATGAAAATCTCTCATCTCCACCCAGAAAAGAAAATAGTTCTCCATTGATTTAACACTGCACTATATCAATGCTGCAGAACCAGAGATATGCATATTCCATGCTCATGTTTTAGGTTAAAGGACATTTTTTTGTTATGTAACAATGACATAATGTTACGCAAATACGTATTGTGACTCAAATACATCATGTGATGAAAATATATCATGTGATTGATGTCAGTACACGACAACCACATTTAAATTATACTGTATTCAAACAAAGTTGACTTTTGGTTTCATATGGGACACAAACTGTAGTCTCGTGGCTGAAAGTCTTGTTTTGTATGACATCTTATCCCCTCCTGACCTATTTGAGCTTTCTTGCTCTTTATGCTTTGTCAGTTGCTCTGAGCATCAAGTATTGCCGCTGTGGAGTTGACATTGATATTAGTTGAAGCCCTCCTTCATTGGAGGAGGACACACAGACTTTATAGTTGTCAAGCCTATTTTTATTGGTGTTTTACATCTTTTGTAGCTCCTACCAGCTGTTTGCAGCTGTTTTGTGTCTCATAATGGTAATTTTGAGTCTGTTTGTAGTTGTTTGTGTCTCTTTGTGGTCACTTTGCATTGTGTTTGTATTCATTTAGTGTCCATACGTGGTTATTTTACCCCTTTTCAACTGCTCCAACTGGAAACAATGTCATTTCTGCTATCAAATTTAAACAATTACATACTAGGTCTATGCACTACAGACTAAAGCAATGAAGAGGAGTGCAGTTTTTCCAGAAGGATGTCTTCTTTTACTCTTGGGACAGGAAAGCACTGCAGCCACCATTCACAACATGTTTTCCCTGTGGCGATGGCTAAAAATGGAGGAAATGCAGCTTTGGCCTAATTAGAGGGCAGTTTTTCATGTTTACATAACATAACTGTCAACCACTCTCCAAAGTATACAATTAGAATAAATTATAATGGCATTTAGATAGATTTCTACCTCCCAGGACGCCATTGGTGGCCATTCATTTAAACTTCATTAGCAGCTTGTAGAGACATAAAACTTAAGGCCTGTAAACTTTTTCTTTGTTTTTATATGTTATCTAGCTAGATAGTGGGTATTTAAAGATATAACAAAGGATAAATGTGCCTAAAAATAGACTTAACTGTCAAAATTAGGCATGTCCAAGAATTGGGCTTTCATCAAAGATTTATTTAGACATACTATATATAGTACACAGAGGGTATAAAAATGTCATGAAGGGATGCTTTGGGTTCAAAAGTCGATCTGGCTCTTTGAAGAATGTGTCTGAAGCATTTTAACAAGGCTCATGCATTATGTTAGGTTTGATAGAGAAGATAAATTTTGCAGCTTCCTTAGATCTTATTCGATTAGTGTCTTGTTGAGAGTGTCCTGATATGCATGCATGCTTTTGCAGATATGTGTGTACAGTTAGAGCTTGTGTATTTGGAGGGGGTTTACTGCATGTCCACTGTCTGCTGCTAAATGGACAGGTTGACTGTTTTATAGTCTTTGCAGAAACTTCCCCCCAGGTCTCCATCCCAGCTCCTCCCTACGTACTTAAAACAGTTGTTCTGCTGTAAGTGCCCTCAAGCTGTTTAAAGTGTTTGGCAGTAAACAATCCATTTAAGCCAGAGCAGAATGGTGATCCTAATATGGAGCTGTTTGACTCAGTGTTGATCCAGAGAAGAGAAGAGAGGGACAGAGTGAGCAGCACTATGTTGATTAGCTGGGATTTCTGTTCTCTGGCTCCTTCAAATTACACTGAATTCCCCGTACAAGTAGATGAAAGTATTCGTGTTGATGCTGTTTTGTGTCAGAGAGGCCAACTGGTTCATGTCAGTGACAAGTGGTAGAGAGTGTTCAGCCACTGTGGGAATCTTCACTGCTTCAGAAGTAAATATACAGACACACTGCAGTGCAAAACAATTACACAGAATTTTCCTCAGGACCTCAAACATGATTCATCACAGCGATGCTGAAGAGATCAAACAGCATAAAACCGATTAACAGAAATATGTGTCTGGAATCCTGTGTTATGTTCCCATCAAAAATGCAAAGACCTGTTTTGGTTGGACCGCAGCATGCGAGGCCAGCCCTAATAATGCCAAAGCCTTTCTGGGATAAATGAGGGATGAACCATTGGTCAGATTGAGTGGCACAGACAGAGCCATGGACGCTAACACTCCTGTATTCCTCATTTCTGTCACCATTGTCGCATGATAGTTACTAGCCAGTCTGTTACATGAGCAAAATTAAACATGCCTCATTCACAGCTTTTGTCACAGTGTAGGAAAGCACATTGCCATCATCAGAAGACTTTGTCTGGCTCATTTTCTTTAACCATTGTAATGTTAGAATAACAGCGTGGTGGAATTGGCAAGCAGGCTTGTTAACTAGCCACCTGCAGTCAAAATGTCAGTTTTTAATAGAGGAAAGAGATAATCACCCCATCAATTTGTTTGAGGAGCAGCCCTGTCTGTATGACACAAGCCTTAAATTTATTGAAGAATTAGTCTATTTACTGTTACGTGTTACAGTATTTGAGAGGGTGTCGCCACTGTTATGAGGAGAAAGTGTAAATTAGAATCTGATAAAAATTACATGCTACAATGTTGGAGATGAAGCAAAATGACAAAATGCTTCTGTTGGAAATTGCCGCTAATAGGATGTTTATTGGCAGATCTTGGCTCAGATAGTGACCAATGGCTGTGCAGACACCACCAGTCACAACTTGGATGCATAAAGAAAACTGGATTTAGTTTTTGAGGCAGGAATCTGGTAATTTAAATGGGGGGTAAAACAATCTATTTGTGCAGACTTCTCTTTTTGACTTTGGAATTGTCATTTGACCAAATGGATCAAATCCTGATAGTAAAATGAATCATTTGGTGGGGGTTGTAACACTCCAAAAAAAGGATCTGCTGATTTACAGACAGCTGTTTCACAAGAGAACTTTATAAGAAAAAGTATTTTTGGGCCAAGGTTGGGCAAAAAAGTTAAAATTCCACTGTCTGGCTGCTTTAAAAATTGCCTTAAAAGCCAAGTGCACTTCCAGGGGGCCTGAGTCATGTGGGGTCATACATCATCTACTGGAACTAGCTGAAGGTGGTGTTGGATGGGTGGGGGTTTTGCGTCTGAGAAACTTAGAAACTAAAAAACAAAACTGGCATTTTCATAGTGGTGCCAGAGGAGAAGTAAGAGGGTCACCAAAGTCACAAAGATTAGTTTTTAGATACTTAGACAGTTACTAAGGTATTTCAGTGGAGACCAGTGGTGGACCTCGCTGATAGCATAACTAAAACTTAGCAGGACGTATCACAACAGTGTATACGTGGTTGGTTCCACCTCTTGCACTACTGTAAAGTGCTGCAGTCCAGATGATGGGTTGCATTCTGTTTAGAGAACCTTGTGAAATCACAAGTGTTGCCTGCAACATGCATGGTAACATCATTCAAGGCTTAATAACAAAGAAGAGATCCTCCTCTGAGGCAGCGATCAAAGGCAGATGTTGGATGTGGACTGAGGCTAGTTTGGAACAAACCTGCTAAGATTTACGTCTCCGAGGCTCAGAGCATGACAACACACACAACCAGGTGGGTGAGTGTTTTGCCACCCAGATGCCCAATCTCTCTCTCTCTCTCTCTCTCACTCTTAGCATATCCTGGATGAAGTCCATGGGTCTAACAGAATAACAGAAGGGGACCAGTTCAGGGTTGCAGCCGTCCTACACGTGTGTTTTTGTGTGTGTAACGCTAAACCAGACACAGACTTGTGGCTCCTTTGAGAGTCAGAGAGAGAGAGAGTGAGACCGTGAGTCAAGTAAAGCTAACTCCTCACATTCTCAGTGTGATCCAGCTGAGTGGGTGAAAAGCAAGGGAGTCAGATAGAGACAGAGAGAGAGAGAGAGAGGCAGCTTGTATAAGGCAGTAGTCAATCACTCAGCACAGCCAGAGAGAGAGAGAGAGAGAGAGAGAGAGAGAGAGAGAGAGAGAGAGCAAGAGATTGGAGAAGCAGCCAGTCGCTCGTCCCTCACTCCAGGCTCTAAGTTTATAGGCAGCCAGGCAGATTTTCTTGGCTTCGAGGCAGCGCTCATGACAGGATTAAGAGCCGGGGACGCGGGACCAACCGGAGATCTGCAGGTCCTAGTGGACAAGCCTGGGCCAGATTCTCTCCCTGCACAGGTAGGACTTCATATTGTACCAAAATGCATCAGATCTGCCTATCTACAAAAGATTTTTCATCTTAAAGAAGCAGCAAATCCCCAGTTCTTCCTGATACAATATTCAAGAGGATTTTTTTTATTGGCAAGTATAGTTTGGCACCACAGTTTGGTTCTTGGTGACAAATCTGATACCCTGAAGGTTTGGAAAAGCACAGCATGTTATTTTTATCTCAGTGTGAAATGGTTATTAGATTGCAGAGTATATAATGGAACCTAGTAAAGGATTATTTTGAGCTCTTTTTAAATAGTTTTTGAAGGCTTTACAAGAAGTGTGACATCCCCCTTCCTTTATATTCCTTTGTTCCACAGACATCACAGTCATGCAGTGACAAAGAACTGATGCAACTTGGTCATAATGAGAGCTTTCAGCTTTTAAAGTGCTGCATTATGAGCAATTTAAAGATAGGTTGAAGTAAATCCATGAACACAACATTAAAACGTAAAATTATCTACAGTTTAGATGTCTCTTGCACAAAGGATGAACTTACAAACATGTAAAGATATGAATGGAAGTCCAAAAAAACTCCACAAAAGCAATGAATTATTGTACTCATTGGATGTATCTTGTTCCAGCCCAGTATTTGCTGAAGTAAGCTCTCTTTTTCTACTACAAAACTCAAATTTAGAGTTTTCGAAGTTATGCCAAGTTTACGAAAGGTCACTGCACCCTGACATTTATAAATTGCAGATAAATTTTGCAGCAAAGAAAATATTCACTTGCTAATTTTAGATGCTCCCTCGCCGCTTTTGTTATGTAACTGACCAGTGGTCCCATGCACCATAACTTAAAAGCACTCACAGTGTTATAATGAGGAATTCAGCTCCCTGAGTAACTTATCATACAGAGCTAAGCACCGCTTCTGCCAGCACCTCTTGGAGCCTCTTTTTACTGTAAGGAGCTCTGAATAATCATGCCACCTAATGACTAATGTTCATTGAAAACACAGCCAAGTTTTTATCCTGTTAAAATGAAACAGGATTTGGAGACTTCAGTGTCGGTACTCCTTTTGGAAAGATTTCCACAATTTGAGTGCAAGATTACAAAAGAGGAAACCATCCTGCATTGTTTGCATATATAGCTCCAGGTTTTCTTCAGCATCAATATGCGTGTGAGCGCAGCTATATGTACATCTGTGCATTGAGTTACATGCCACTGTCTAAGTTTCAGTAAAATTCCAGGCTCATGCAGCACAGACCAGAGCAGCGTGTGGTTTCCCTCTGGAATCCTGCACCACAAAAGTGGGTTGGGGGGAGAAAAAGCTTGACTTGCAAGTTTACACTGATTACAAAGTACGAGAGTCTCCCCTTTAGTTGAATTTCTGCTGTTTCAGCTTGCCACAGTTAAGTTAAGGGCAACACTTTGTAGTAAGAGGAGAGCGAGAGTGTGAGTGAGTGGGAGAGCTGGGCTTGAAGTGTGAGTGTGTTGTGTTTTTAGGTGCAGATGTGTCTGGCACCGATACAAAGCAATGAGCTAGTTAGTGAGCTGAGATGTGCTTGTGTGTGTGTGTGAATTTTTAACTCCCTCATTCTGATGAAGAAGTTTTCAAGGCACTCAAGATTTATATTTGAAAATATTAGAAATCTGAAAACAGTGAAATATATTACATAACATAAAAATAAATGTGATAAATCTGAAGCAGAATTTATTACCTGACAAATTCTTGCTCTACGGTAATCCCATTTTTACGATGGAGCTGAGTATTTCACTGTTAGCAGTTTAGGAACATGATTAGAAGCAGTCAAGAAACAAGGGGGGACCACACTGATACCTGCATAACGTCAGCTGAAACTCGGCACGTTTGCACAAGCACGCACACACACACACACACACACACACACACGCACACGCACACGCACACGCACACACACACACACACACACACACACACACACATAAAGGAGTTGCATCGACTCAGATACGCATGTGCATGAGACCAACCTTTTTTGAAGAGTTGTAGTTGCTATTTTTGTGGTTTAGACTCCAGAGAATAAGAAAAAACTGATTCCCCTTGGGTAAAGAGACACACTCACAAAACACACAAATTTGGCTCAAGTTTGTTTTTGTGAGTTCCCACTCTTTGACCCTCTCTGAAAAACCAGTGTCATTTTCTTTTTAACTTTCCCTCCTCTCGTCTCGCCTCCTTTTTTTTTCTGTAGAAATGAACATGTCTGGTTCCAATTAGGCTCTCAGGGATGTGTGAGGGTTCTCTTTTTCGCTCGCTTTCTCTACTTATACAGTATATGTCTGTCTGATTCAGGGCTTGTGGTTTTTTGCTCCTCTTCTCTTTACATTCTCATGGTCTGGACTGTCATTCTTTCCTTGTGCTCCTCTCTGTCTCTTTGTTATAGCTGCATGTCGGGTCTGTTACATGGTAGCAAGCCGCAGACCTTTGGGCACACATGCACTGCTCTGCACATAAAGTGAGTTCAACCCAAAGGAAACAAAGAAAGGTCAGCTGGGTGGGAGGTTGGCTCACCTTTAAGCTTGTGGCCCTCGAGCTCTCTGTCAGTGTGTCTTTCTTTGATTAACTGCCTGACTGACTGACTGACTTTCTACCTGTGTCTGCGTTTTCAGCTGAATTTTTGACATTTTTCTATAAGTAGCAGAGGAGAAAAGGCCTGTTCTTGTTTTTGTAGCCTCCCCTGCTTGTTCTCGCTTTCTCTCTGTAACACAGTGGCCCCTTGTGTTTCTGGACTGTTTCCTCTGGAGGTCTGAACTCTTTCCATCCCCCGTGGGCAGTCCAGTGTTATTGGAGCATGCAGAGCCTCTACTGGCAGACAGTGCAGGTAGAGACTGTGCAGCCTCAAGGCTTTGCAGGTCAGAGGCTGTGACATTGTATTTTCAAAGGTATAACGAAAGTTTTGTAGTGTTTTTTCTATTAGTTACTTATTCCATAGCCTGGCTGAGTCTCCAAACACTTATTTACAAATGTATCAATATGGAGCAACATTTTTGGCTATTTCTGGGCAATGTAACAAGCTGTGAATACAACTTTTCACAATTTAAAGTTAATATCTAAGGGCACTGACAAGCCAGCAGTCGGCTTTTGATGCGTTTGTTGCACTCGTTTTTGTGGTGTGATTTTGTGGTTTTTGGGTGATTTCAGCAATCGGTATCGGAGCTGGTGGAGCCTGTCGGTGAATGAAATCACTTTGATAGGTAGTTTAGCTCAGTGCAAGAAAAGAGACACAGAAGTAAGGAGAGCAAAGTGACTAAAGAGGGATTGAATGAAAGTTGTTACATGAGTTAATTGAGCTCTTTTGCAGGTTTCTATTTTTTGTGTTATTGCCACTAATGCACAGTATATACTTTTTTCTTTCAACATTAGGTTGTGTTGTTAATGTGCTAACTGACTAAATGGCATCTTGAATCGATCCTGTCAGTCTTCTAGTTTCGCTTTTTTAATGAAGAGTACAGACTACCACCACCTGCTGGTATGGAGAATTATTTCCTCTCATAGAGGTGCAGAAGGTACGTGCAACTTGCCCATTAGCTAAAGTCTTGCGGTGTGTTCAAGTGCATTTCTTTTGCCCAAAAGTCAGGCTACGTGAAATGACGCAACCTTTGCCGCCACTAGTTTTTGATTTTGGTTTCGTGTGTCTGTGAGCAAACAATTTCTTATTTACATTCAGCACATCCAGTGAAACATAAGCATTCATTTAGAGTTGAGTTTCTGAGACCTTAGTGAATCTATCTTCAACATTCACACTTCTTTTAGATCTGTTTTTGGTCTCCACCAACTTGAGAAAAATATCTTGCTCTTTAGCTGCTAAATGCTCGTCTATGTGCTGTTTTGTGCTGGTAGCTTACAGTCAGTTCTTCTGAGCTTTTTTACTCAAAACAGCTGTCCTAGAAAACAAGGTTGCTGAGACCAGTGAGAGTAAACCACAATATTAAAGTTGTGGGCCGTAAAACCAAAACAACATATTGAAAGATGCCAAAATGCACAGTGAAGCTGGGGGGAACTGCACAGTATGACGATTCTCTGCCTATTCATTCCATGTGAGTGACCCCTTTCACACAATCATTTGATCTGTTTTTGATCAAGTGAATTTTGATTTGAGCAGCTTTTAGTCAGGGGCACATGGGATTTTGATTATGTAATGTCCCTATAGTGTTGGAGGAAAAAAAGGGGGAGGTTACTAGCAGTGTAGGATTCATGTTTTACCACCGGACCATTCAGAATTAAAACATTTATATGAAACATATTTATTTTATGACCGGAATTTGAACAAATCTCAAAAGGATGCTGTATTTTGACCAGTTAATATAATCTCAAAAGGTCAACTGCATTGTATATTGTATATTGTAGTTGGTTAGGATCTTAAAAACGCTTCTTGTGTGTTCTCGCCTTACCAGAAGCACAGCAGTGTCACCTGAAACCAAACAAATCCCTCTCTCTCTGCCAGGGGGAATTTCCCTCCAGCTGACATCATGATTTTTATTTCCCACAGAGTTTCTGACATTAATCTCATCTTCAGGACTTTCCTTCTGTCTCTCACTTTCTCCCTTGGGTTTATTTTCAGTCTAAAACATTGTGGTTTTCAAATATGTGTGCTTCCTCCATCTGTATTTCTCTTAATGTCCGTTGGTGTCACTTCTCTCACCTCTTCCTGATGTAGGTGGGTTGTGATGGTGTTCAACCTGTCTGTGTTTCCTCTGGTCTGCTGAAGCCAAACGACACATTTGAGCCCACAGACAGTTTAGAAAACATACACAGACACTGCAAGTGTCAACATTTGTCTCTTGTCTGTGTTAATGTCTTTCTTTGTGTACATCTGTATAAATATACTGTTATTATATACATTTTTTATGTGTTCATATGTGTGTGTGCCATGTGGAGATTTCCTCTGCTTCATTCACATTTGTACTTTGACCTTTGGTTCTCCAGCAGATGAGGATGACTTCCTCTCACCATGGCTAATGTTGCCACTGTAGTTCTGCCAAACCACCTGGTTAAGTTACACTTTGCTTTTTATTATGCAACAGTACCCTTCATTATGTGTATGCAATGTATGCGGTGCACTATTTCACAAGTAGTAAATGAATCACTGAGATTTATAGCCTTAACTTTAAGCATTTAGTTCACTAAGAAAACCAAGATTTAAAAGAATGAAATTGTAGTATTAAAGGGACAGTTCACCACAAAATCAAAAACATAATTTTTTTGCTCCTGGCTGTAGTGCTGTCTATTAGGGATGGGCATGAACCAAGTACTTGTCAGAATTTGGTCAGCGTATAGAGTTATCACTGCCCAACATACCATGACTTTTATATTTATTTTCACTTTTTAAAATGGGTAAAATCTTATTTTATTGCTAGGTGCAGTGTCGGCTACTGTTGCACTCAGCTCCTCCTTGCCAAACTGTTGCTTGCTTGATTTATCATTGGACTACTGCTGCTGGAGTGTGAGCTCCATACTGGAGGACAGATGGTAACAGTTTCTTGTCAATGAGTAGACGCAGGCTTCCTTCTGTGCAGTGATACAGTTGGCGGGTGTAGTTCAGTAAAAAGAAAATAGTTCCTAAATAAAAATGCTCATAATAAGGTCTGTGGGTTGTCTTGACCAGGTCATGATTTCTAGGAAGAGACATTGCTGTTGAGTTTTTGAAATGGACTTTTTGGCGCTTTGAGCGCCAGAAGCTGAGTGCCATCTTGTTAAATTACATTAGAGAGAAGGCAGACATCTCTACAGCCAATATCTCCAACAATCTGCAGCTCACACCAAAACTACCTGGACTGTTGAATAGCACTGAAGGTAAGAGGAAAACTATTTACTCTTATTATTTTTGGATAAACTTTCCCTTTAAGTTCTGGATAAAGGCGCACTAAAGCTGGTACAGCAGGGAGACAGATGATGTTCAGCTGGAGATGAGTTGTAAGTCTAAACTCCCTGCACACTGTTCCCCAAAACAAATTCCACATAGAGAAGCACCGCAGACTTACGCATTTATCCAGTGGTTCATTTTGATTGAGAACACACTTGCTGTCCCTTATTTTTGTGAAAGACTGACGCGTAAATTGTTTTGGTTTAAAAAGTCATTAGAAAGATTTAAACTCACAAATAGTCATCATTTCATTTGCTCAGCAGTTTCAGACACAATAATACAATATGTGTGCATACTGGTAACTGAATCTCTATTACAACTTATGACATAATTGTAGCCTACTTACTCTCTCAAGTATCTGAGGGGTTTTTTGGCAGCACTATTGCAGTCTTCTTGTGAAATCCATCTAATGTGATTGGAATGTCTAAATATTGAAAATTGAGCCAAGAATGTTAACAAAACGGAAAA
Source organism: Plectropomus leopardus (assembly GCF_026936395.1). NCBI lineage: Eukaryota > Metazoa > Chordata > Actinopteri > Perciformes > Serranidae > Plectropomus > Plectropomus leopardus. Next base: position 14,499,443 of record NC_142197.1, on the reverse strand, counting down.
TGTTCAATAATTATCACCCAATATAAAAACCAAAAAACAAACTGTTAAAAGAGTGACTCTGAGGCCTTCAAATAACTTTCCTGTTAGCATGCAGGATCTTCACTAAACTGTGAACAGACTGATAAAACTGTCAGTCAAACATGGCACCACACAAAGTGCTGAAGGCTAGAACATGATTGATGAGATAATCTATTTGACATATAGAAGTGACTCACTTTTTAGTGAGGGGGTCTGTTTCATTTGGACTTTTTAAAATCCATTATTATGCTCATTTTCAGGTTCATCCCTGTACTTGCACCCTGTACTTTGGTGTAGCACCAAATTCTGGTCCCTCTGCTTAAGCAGTATCTGTGGGCCCCTGTCCTCCCTCACTTTATCCATGTCTCCATCATGGACATTTAAAATTTTATTTTTATTAGTCATTTGCTTTCCTTTCTTTCCCTCTTTCCTTTTCATATTCCTTCTCTCTCTCTTGCTTTATATCTTGACTGTGTACTTTGGTGCTCCAGCAGCATAGGCAGTCACTCGTTAATCTATAGCTATATTTAGAGACAAATTGTACTGCAGAGTTAAATGAAACCATTTCGCACCTTTAATGGCTGAAAAGAACAAAAGTAGCCATGCAAGCCGCTCTGTGAGGTTGTGCTTACAGTAGTACTTTTATGCCAATGTCCACACATGTACATAGAGGGAAAACAATTCACCTTCCATCTTTTCTTCAGAAAGGCCCCACATTCTTCCCATGGGCATATTTTCCACGGTCAAAAATAACAGACACATTGCTACCACATTTCATGTCCAGACCAAACTTTATTCAGGTTCACTACAGATGGATGGCGGCAAAACAACAGCCTGCATAGAGCATTAAATCCCCAAGGACAAAACTGAAACCCTGAGGACTTCCTGCTAGGTGTTTACAGACACTGGGAGACAGTTTTTCTTCGGGTTGCCATAGACTGACCAAAAGGAGCTCAAGTGGGCAGTAATGCTAGACTGGAAGGGCTAATTCGAGCTGGTATGGGCATGAGGTGAACCACAGGGATGGGTCTGGCTTGAGTGGGCTTGTTGCGGTGCCAGCTGGAATGTGTGTCTTGGATATTACAGGCTCACCGTAGCTATAGTTTCTAAGAAGGGCTGGACTTTTCCTGCTGAACAGCTGTGATGTGGAAAAGATCTAAGCAGTGCCCGCACTAGTCCAAATGGTTTGGAGATGGCTCAGTAACTATAAAGGGAAGTAGAATGTTTTTTTTCTTTGCAATAAAAATGAACAGTTCCATCAACTTGTTTTAACAAGAAATTCACCCTTTTCATAACTCTTTACTGGAGTGCATGTTTCTGAGTGGAACCTGTAATTTTTGCAGTATAGAGAACCCTAGGAATGAGCCCTAAAACCTAGAAATGAGTTAGCATTTCAGCATCTCTGGTTCTCTTGTCTAAAAGTCACTGGGCTTTTTGAATGGGGTTTTGGTTTTAAGCCTTAAATAAAGTCCACACACACTGAAGAGACTTTCACATTTAGTTCAATAATGTAAAAAAATAAATACTCAACTTGCAATCTTTGAAGCTTTTAAGTGTCTTGAGAAGACGGTTGCTAACAATTGGCAAAATAAGACTTTGGAGCATCATCATACCAAACTAGATCATAAATGTTTGTTTACCACAGAACTTATTTTCTGCCATAATCAAAAATGAAAAAGTACCATAGGCTTTTTGACGAGGGAACCAGGGCGACGTTAGCGTCCAGGTTGGCCTACAAAACAACGTCATCCTTGCAACACTCTATTAGCACCATGCTTTACCCATTGAGCTGCACAGGACCAGTTGCATCACATTACTTTACACAAACCACATGTACATGACCAAATGACTTAACCTGAATGCACCTGTATACAGTGAGAGAGAGAGGATGTGTCTGGGTCCACTCAAGACCCCTCTCCAAGCTCTCCAACTCAGTCTAGTTTAGTCTGGTGTTTGGACTGGCACAAGTCTCGCCGTGTGTTGACACATGTCTCTCATCAGCTGCACAATCATGTAACACAGACGCAAGAACATGTGCTTATAGTTGACGTATGGTACTCATGCAGCTCTATAAAGGCATGCTTGTAAATAAATATAGAGAAAGAAGAAAGAAAGATGCAAGAAAGAAAGAGAGATTCATCCGGCTCTTGTAGGGTTTGGAGTAACAACTCTCTAAAAGTGTTTTATTGCATGCGACTGCTGCACTGATGGAGATCAAACTTTCATGTTTGCTTCATTTGAGCCGATTGATAGTTGGACAGTTGACGAGTGCTCAATGGACTGGAAACTGCCTTCCCGGGTACATTCTCAGCTGTTTCTGTCTGTAGCAAGCTAACATGCCCAGTCTGTTATGCACAATGGAACGGCACCATCTGCATTGACGGGCTTGTTCCACTGTGTGAGAGACTGGAAGACTGTGAGGGGGCTGCGGTTTGGTACAGTTGGACTGAGTCAGTGTGCACTCGAGTGTGTGTGTGTGTGTGTGTGTGTGTGTGTGTGTGTGTGTGTGTGTGTGTGTGCGTGCACACCGTGTCTTGGCAGATCTGTGGGTCTTGCCTTTTTGCCTCTGATCACACAAGGGATTCATGACTCACTTTTTTTTTCTCATAAAACACACGCGTGCACACACACACACAGCCAGCAGGCAGGAAGTCCAAAACAAGAGGCAAATAAGACAATCGGCAACATTATCAAACTATAAAAACTATAAATGTTATTGTCTCTTGTCTTGGAGTTTTCATATTTGTGGCTGATGATTGTTTCACAGTTTGGCAGCACATTTGGTAAGACAGCAGGGCTGCAAGAAAAGGAGAGAAAAAGACACACAGGCAGTAAGTCAAAAAGTAGCCAGAAAGTGGTTTGAAGGAATAGTTTGACATTTTGGTAAATGTCTGTTAAATTGAAGCTTAGCGAACTTAGCTTTGTGTAAAGACTGGAAACTGTGAACCAGCTGTGCTGTCTCTGTTGAACTGTAACAAAATCTGCCTACCAGCACCACTAATTAACACATTATATCTACTTACTTTAATCCCAGGGTATGTGTCAGACTACTTTTTGGCTGGGACTATATTTGCTGGGTGACAAACGTAGGCTCCAGGAAGTTACTTTTGCCAGGCTAGCTGTTTACTCTGTGCTAAACTAACCACCTGTTGACTGTAGCTTTATATTTAGCATAGAGAAATTTAATTCCAAGTGTAGATGGGAGGGGGGGCACAAAAATACTTGCCTCCCCAATAAAAACATGAAAATAGAGCTGGACTTTTAATTCGAAAAAAAAAAAAAGTTAGTTAATAAATTCGGGGGGGAAAGGCACATTTTGGTTCATAAGCATTTCACAGAAAGCAAGACTTAAGTGTTGCATTTTTTTTTCACGAAGAACCCCCAAACTCTCTTTTTCATATGTGCCCCCCATCCCCCAGAGTTGAGATGATACCTAAACCCTTGGACATAAAAGTGGTATGGATCATTCAATTTAACTCTAAATCAGAAAGAAAATAAGGTTATTTCCCAAGATTTTAAACTATTACATTAAACAATACATTTATTGAAACAGGGGACACAGCTTAACGTGGGAACCAGATGAACCTGCAAGCTCGTGTTTTATTTGCTCTGGCAGGTCCATCTGATCCACCTCCAGACCGATTTCCCAACAACCCGACCCTCACTGAGCCAGTCACAACCATTTATCTTGTTAATGGGACATGTTTGAGACGATGACTAAGATGAAAAACAACCAAGACCGCTGCAGTGTATGTGAAACTTTCTGTTAAAATATTTCTTTCAAATTCTAATGGCTAAAGAGGCAACACTTTTTCACATATTGATGCTACACCATCACGGTTCATCCCTGCACACTGCAGTCTGTCTACATTTTTGCGTCGCTCAGCACAATGTCATGTTTCATTACTACTGGTGTACTAAAGGGAACACGCAGGTTTATTGGGTTTACAAACCTCTTTATCTGTCCGTTTACAGTATACCCTCCTATCAGCCAAAAAGCCACTGGAATAAATGAGAGATTTCACCCATTTCCTCCTCCGTAACCCATTTACCAGAGTACACCCACCTTATCAACTACCACCAGACCTCTGATTATAGATCTATCCTATTGCATCCAGGGACATTTTGAATTGAGGCACTATAGCCGCTCATGATGCCCCATAGAAACTGAAATTGAACAACGAGGTTCCAGATTAACTGGCATTTTCCAACTTGGTCTGGAGATGTCAGGCTAAAACAGCTGTCCCAGCGTTGTCCAGAGGTAACAAAATCCACCTATCAGTGCCTGTAAATTCCCCTAATTGTTACAATACATCCTCCTTTGTTTAATGTTTACAAAAATTGAGGTATAAGATGACAAAGATGTGATTTAAAGGGGGTTACATGCAGGACTATTTCTTGGCTGGATGCAGTAACTTCCGTTCGTTTCCTGGCATCCTCATGGTGACAATATACTAGCATGATGTCAAACATTCCTTTAACTGCGCTATTTTTTTGTTGCAACATTTTTTTAGTTGCATGTTTTAGAGCATACTCTACAGGCAGGAACTGTTTCAGTTCAGGTAAATCACATATGGATCTGACATATGTTGTTACATGCAACATATGTACTTTTTTGCAAGGGATAAACATCCTGCACGTGGCTTGAATAATCAAAAAGAAAATGGGAGCATGTATAGCTGGAATCAGAAGTGGGAGATGAGGCCCAAAAGAAGAAGAAAATGCATGTTTAAAAAAATGGCAGGAAGAGAAACATCCGGTTCATGAAGCCGAAGGTAGAAAACATTCATGGGATATCCCTGAAAAGAAAACAATGCTTTACTATGACCACTTTTTAACCCATAACATGTTAACACGCAACAAATGTCTCTTTCTTTCCCTTCAAACGCCTTTTCCTGTTTCCTCTCACACCACCTCTCCACTGATAGTTTCAACATGTGCTATGATTTTAGTTGTCAGCATGTCTCGACATGCCACTGAGACAAATCCCTGTACAATTTATTGTATGTGTGAATAGAATTACTTTGCTTTGATTTACCTATGGACATAAAAAAAAATCAAAATCCTTCAAAATATATAACACTTCTCTTTTCTATTCAGCTTCTTGCTTTCCACAAATTGACATGAATCACATCAATACTTTGTGGATTCAAAATTAATTTTTGTAACCTGTCCACTCTTCCTTAAACCAGTGGTGATCCTAGACTCTGGCGGGACCCTGGCAAAGACACTTCTAGATCTCCTCGGAGGTTTATAGAAGGGGTAAATGTTGAAGAGCTTTGAGTGATCAAAAAACATGAAAGGGGCTACACAAGTGCAAGTCCATTTGCCATTCAAATCATCACAGAGCCTTCAGACAAATTCTACCCGTCTTTCATCCAAGTTTTGACACCTCTCTCGGCTTTTGTTTGGACATCAGGACAAATTTACTGGCCGATAGCAACAGTTTGACTCTATTGTTGATGGACTTTGTTGACATGTTTCCTGGCACTTTTAAGTATCTTTATATCACTGTAACAAACTTCGAAAAACATGATTTGTGTGACATCTGTGATTGGGGTGGCCTCACTGAAACAGTATTTAATCCACTGATGGCTGGAGCCTGCAAAATGTCCCACAAAACATAACACAAATCGCCAGCAGCGATTCCGGTGTCAGCTAAATCGCTTTAAGACCTCTAAAAATTCACCTCTCTCTCCCTCTGTTTTCCTCTTTATACACACAGCTGTGACTGGCCTCCCGTGTCCCGTCACACCAATCTTCCAACAACAGTCTTCCAAGGTTGACCTGATTAGCGAGAGGCCTCCCTTCCTCTCCTGTCCTCTCCCATCATGCGTCTTCTCACCACCCTCCTCCTGTTGCTGCTCCTCCGGTCAGCTGAGCCCCGCAGAGGCCCCCGACCGGGGGCTTTGGAGAGGGGCGCTGGGGGCCGGGTACGGGGCAGAGGCAGGGCCGCAGTGACAAGACGTCAAACTCAGGAGTGTAAGGAATACATGGAGGCGGGAGAGAAGTACCTGGACTGCCAGGACAGACAGTTGACCACCGTGATGCAGGACTGGCCCAAAGATATTCATCACCTTCTGCTGGCAAGAAATAAGATTCAGGTATGCACAGACTTCCACAGTGCAAATATAAAGAGGCAAGACATAGACCACCTGCTACAGTCCAATCATTAAACACAACTAACAATAATTAAACAATCTGGAGAATGTCTAGTGCATTAAATGCATCAATATCCTGTGTGTTAGTGTCTCAAGCCTCTCACTCTGACCCTAAACCCAGCTGGCTTGTTGATACCATGAGCATCTGTGTACCATTTATTTGGAGCCGAGATCAAAGACTGATTTTCCTGCTTTGTATGTGTGTGTGTGTGCGCGTATGTGTGTGTATGTAGGTTTATGCATGACTGAGCACACAGGATGTGTGTGTCACAGGTGTTAAGAGGAACAAAACAAAACGTGTTGCCAGCGAGGTAATAAATAAGGACGAATGGCTTGCAAAATCACCAATTGAATCAGTGAAAAATGAGTCTAACTAGGCTTTATTTTGAAGTTCAAAGACTTGGATAGTTAAATGAGTAGTAAGGGAAGGAATGAACAAAGTGCATTTATGTTTAGGGGGACCATTGACCCTGTTGGATTTTGTGTACAATTCTGCAACATTTATTACATTCTTTAAAACTGCATTGTCACTGTTGAAGCTGTGTCCTGCACACTGTGCTTAAAACTGCAATAGCCTATATTTCTACTTTTTTATTTACTTCAGCTCAATGTTTATTTTTACATATATATATACACACACACACACACACACACATATATATATATATATATATATATATATATATATATTATATGTATATATTATATATATATTACATATTACATATATACTTTTTTTATTTAATCTTACTGCTCTCATGGGCCATGTTTTCCAATGGATAGAGACTCTTTTCAGCTAAAAAAATCTGAGGTACACCTGCTCAGCCCTGACAAAGTTAACGACTAGCAGGTGAACTTTTAGCTACAATAACCTAATCACAATAACCATGTGTTACGTGAAACACGTAACACATGGTTATTGTTGTGAAACTGTCGCAATTAAGTCTAGATCAGACATCCTGTTTCTGGCAATTTTTGGCTATTAGGGGGCAATACAGACACAAAAGGGTGCTTTCAGTGTTGATGTCTCATGCTAAGGGGCATGAGAAAGAGTTGGTATTTTACGACTTGATATTAAGAAGCAGCTGGCATGTATCACCAGAAAATGACCATTTATGAATCTGACAAAGTCAGGAGGCATTTGCTTGAGACAGATATCATGTTGGACATCATGTTAAGTGCATAGACACATTAACCCACAGGTCACATGTCCCCCTTAGGTTTTGAGGGACAACATGTTCTCCCAGTTCACCCAGCTAAAGAGCCTGGACCTTCAGCAGAACGATATTTCCAAGGTGGAGGACGGAGCGTTCAGCGGCCTCTCTAAGCTCACCACCCTGCTCCTGCAGCACAACAGTCTGAATACAGCCACCGAGGAGGTCCTGCTCCCTCTGCCCCGCCTCACCTACCTCCGTCTCTATGACAACCCCTGGAGCTGCCACTGCTCACTGGACAGCCTGGTCAGGACCCTGCAGGTGCCTAGCAACCGCAACCTGGGCAACTACGCCAAGTGTGCGGAGCCCCAGTCGCTGAGGGGTCAGAAGCTAAGGAAGCTGAATGTGGACTCTTTGTGTGCGGACGACAACCAGGTGGACAGGAGGCCGGGAGGCGGAGGCGGGGGCGGGCAGAGGCCAATCAAGAAGCCAGAGGCCACGTCCATGTGCCACACTTACATGTTCCCAAAACCTCTGCTGGACTGCAGCAACAAAGGTGAGACTGTCAACATCTCTTATCGAATTCAATATGACGTCACGAGAGTGCTCTCATCTTTGTGTGTATTCTTTGGTTTGTACACTGCAAAATCTTGAGTGAGCTTCGAGTTTTTATGCTTTCTGGTTAGTTTCACAAGTTACATTTAGATTGGAGAATATTTAGGTCAGCATGATGTTAAACTCTTCTTAAGTGCTTTCAGGTGATTCTAAGAAGAGATATGACAGAAAATTTGCTGAATGACATATTACGTACCAATGCATTCACTCCCAAATTGTCAAATACCGACGCTTGGTCAGTGGTAAATGTCACTCCAGGCACTCCTCCAGCATGAGTTTTGGATGCCTAGGGATGGCTTGTCTATTTACACTCATTACATGCATGAAGTCTTTTCAAAATAAACTCATGTTATCACTGAAAATGTGCAGTATCTACATGTTACATAGCTTTTTTTCAAAATGAACTTCCAGTGTAGGTTTTTAGAGTATTACTATTATACATTACAATATGACATATTAATTTGAGATTTCTTTATTATTCTCACCTGTTATGAAATAGGTAGAGGAGACATAAGTGTGATTTGCAGCATTCTTAATTTGCAGCATTTTCAAGCAGTTGTCTGCACTGCTTCAAAATGCACTTGAAGTGACCTTTTCCTTCATGCCATAGATGGTAGTTTACTTGGAGAATAGTCAGAAACTGAATTCAACTTAAGTAGTCATTATGTTTGTTGAACATTAAAGAGAAAACACATGAACTCTGTCCGCAGAAAAGAGCCAAACTGAATTTCAGAGGTGGTAGACTCACACAAAGGATCACTATTTTTCAACATTAGAAACTTGTCATTGCAGCCAAACTCAAGTGAAATCAACCAGCGTCACTCTGGGGTTAGCTGAAGCTTCTCTGCCCATTCGATGGTTATCATGTGTGACGGAAAGTAATTTTCCTGGCAAATGTATCAATAACAAATAGACTGCCCTGGCAAAGGAGACCTTTGTACAAAAGGTACATTTGTTGGGTTTTTGCTTAGAGTTGCGCTTGCTTATCCGGTGAAATTGGGCAGGAGAATGAGTTTGCTGTTTATGGTTTGGTTACAACCAGGCCGAAAGAGCAGGCTTGTTTGTTTTATTAAGTGGAAGCCATGTGGAGTGTTTGAACTTCATGGAGATGGAAGGAGCCGACTCTGGGCTGGTCGTGGTCTGTTTCTTCAAGCTAAAACTCTGGCATATTTTCATGCATGAAGCATAATTTTGCACTTTTGTCTACTTGTTTGACATCAGGCAGCCTGATGTGATTGTGTTGTATTCTTTGACCTTTTCATGAGCAGCATTGTGGTGCGTTAATGCTCCTGTGTGGTCGGATTGTTGTGTTTTTCAGCACCTCATAGAATTTTGCAAATACGGCACCGTCTCTTTTGTATTGTATTCTAATTTGAATCATATGTTCATTAATTTTCTGCAGATTTGTATTATGAAATATATTTTAGAAGGCCATAATCAACACCAGAGTCGCAGCCTGTTTGTGTTTTCAGTTTTAATGCTGACTCAGCATGGCTGGAAAGCTGCAGAAAAGATGTTAACAGGCAGGCATCAGTCAAAAAGGGAGGAAAAGGAACGGGAGGGTTTTTTTCAGCTCTTCCAGTTTTCACATCTGGTTTTCTCCATGTGTAAAAATGCCACTATAAGGCTGCCATCACAGAGGTTGTAACTTCTACAGTGCTCCATAAAAAACTTTTGTGTCACTGTTGCTAGAGGAAGGGATGTCAATTTTTGAATATGTGCAGACAGATCACTTTTTGTTACTTTTATATGGGCTAGTTCTTCTTGGTTGCTCTCTCATCTTGTCCCTGTTGTCTGCTTTCTCTCTGTCTTCCTCCTCTGATGCCCTACAGCACTATAGCATCCACTGTCAGCACACTCAACTGAAAGATTGTCTGTGTCCATGTCTCAGACCAAGTGAGCTCCAGCTTTAAATGAGCAATTGAATGCATCTATAAATGGAGAGCTTATGCCTCTCACAGAAAGAAATCTTTCACAGACAAGCCAAAACCGCATAATGCAGTGTCTGTGTTGTGTAAATGCTCGAGGAAGCTTTTTGCATATTTTTCCAATTCTTTTTTTTTCTCTACAGCAAAACTTTTTGAATTGATTCTTTATCTGAACCACTATAAGGTTTCTGTTTTTCTCACAGGCCAATTCTCTCATCCATCTCCTTCACATCTTCTTGTGTTTTGCACTTGGTAATAACTCGACATCCTGCCTCCTAACCATGCCCCCACCATGAAAGCGATATGTGATGCGTGAATGTTGCTTAATATACTACAGCTGTTGTGCATGACATTCAATACGCGGTTTCTGTGCTTTTGATTTGTAAAGAGCACATATAGTTGTAAACTGATGCCAATTGCAGTTAGGAGTTTTTTCATTTTACTTGCACTTCATTCCAGTGCCAATGTTTCTATTAGTTGCATTGGTTACATTAGCAGTGTGATATCTAATCACAGGTAAACTATATCATAACAAATTTTGTTTTCTTCCTCCCCTTTTATCAACAACCTGCCAGCATCTGTAAGTGCTCAGACTTTGGTATGCTGTGGTATATAAGTTAGATCCAAAAGCACATTAAATTGAATTCTTTCAGTTAACTTTCATTATTAAATATTTTCCAGTAACTCAGTAAAACCATAGTTCTTCCCATGTTCCATATGTTTAGTTTGGGGCCACAGGGCAAAAAAAAAAAGTGCTGCTGGGCCACTAGTGACACTCCACCAACTCCACCATGCATTTTTTTTGGCAAACTTCAAAGTTCCTATTTAATCAATTGCAACCAGTGCTTTTTTTCTTGTAAAGAAACAAAATTTATCTTAAAATCAGTGCATTTTATCGAAATTAATTATGTGTATTCTTGAGGTACATCTGTTCACAGACAAAAAAAACAGCAATTCAAGAGGCAGGTGAACAAAGGAAAGTGTCTTGTGGGGCCAGGCTACAGATCTTGAAGAGCTAATTAACTGCTTGTAGATCAGAGTAGACTGTTGTGGGTATCCATGTAGGAATATGGATTTTCTTTGAATTGCGTTTTTGTTTGTTTGAGTCAGTTGAGTTGATGGTCATAGATGACATTGTTTATGTAAGCAAATAAAAAGTTCAACAAAATATTCATGAACAAGGGGGTCAGACTGTAGCAGGGTCAACATCCATATCAGAAAAACAAAATCACAAGGAAGATATCAAATACTGCAGAGCTGAGGCATGGGGCACAAAGACAATCTGGCAGAGACCTTGTGAAAGTGGACTGGTATATACTGGGGAGCTGATGGCGAATGAGGAACAGGTGAGTGATGATTAGCAGGTTGAGTGAATTCACTGATTAGGGCAGGCAGTAGGAGTGGCAGGGTCAGAGTTAGTTTTTTAATTGAGCTGTTTCTGTGTAGAAACAAACCAAGTCAATGAATGAACAAACTAGTTTAAAAACATGACAACATAAAAGATTCCCTACATTTTTTGTGACAGCCTGCTAGGTAATGGTTTATTTTTTAAAATTGATTTTCACCACACTGTCACAGGCAGAGTGAAAGTGAAATTTAACAGTTCATTGTGCTGGGTGCAAAAACTTGCTTTTACACAAATTTAACGTTTATTGTTGCCCTGTGTTCTCCAGCCTCACATGGGAACATTTTTAGCTTTTAATCCAATTGCAGGATTGGCAGCTTTAATAGTTAAATGACTGCAATTAGACTATAGCCCACATGTTCAATTCAATTTTATTTATAAAGCCCATTATCACAAGTCACTTTTTGCCTCAAAGGGCTATACAGCATAAGACGTCCCTCTGTTTTTGGACCGTTACTGCAAAGAAAGAAAAACTCCCCCCAAAAAACCTTTACGTGGGGAAAACAACAGTAGAAACCTCAGAAAAAGCAACTGAGAAGGGATCCCTCTTCCAAGTCGGACAGACATACAATAGATGTCATATTTACAGAACAATAAAGTTGCAGTAATATATAAAATGCTCATCAAATAACATAAAAATGCAAAGAAGTAACACTTTGAAGAGGGTGAATGTGAGTGTGTGTGGAGGTGAAACAAACATGGTTTTCTTGAATATGGGACCAGAAAGAAAGCAGGGAGCAAGAGTACCAAATCACAGAGCTGAATGGAAACATACTCTGATCTCCTATCCTATATTTTCCCCTCGTCTATCTTTTCTCCCTGTTTTTCTTCCCCGTCTTCTTGTTTCCCTTACTCTGGTTTGAGGATTGCTTCTCTGAGGTGAACCACAGCAGATTTTAGGCTCCACATCGTGCTCACTGGCGATGAATGCCACACAGAGCGGTTAGAGTTAATAAGGGAGTTCTTGGATTTGTTTCTCAAAGATGGGACGTGGACTTGAGAGTTACTTTGTGGTAAAATCAAAATGTGCCTTCATATTACTTCTTTCTTCGTTACGAGTCAACTTATGTGAGTCCCGCGACAGAACTAACGTCAACCACAATCTTTTCCTAACCCTACCCAAGTGTCTACTTGGACTCAAGGATGAACTGATTAGAATTTGGTGGTCAAAGGTAAAAAATAAAGGTCATTTTGACGTTGTCTGTCTCATTCCTTTGAATGCAATATCTCAAGAACGCCTTGAGGGAATTTCCTAAAATTTGACACAAATGTACACATGGACTCAAGAATGAATTGGTTAGAATTCGGTGTTAAAAGGTCAAGGTCACTATGACTAAGTGATGACATTTTATATCCAAAAAATCAAAGACCAGTTTCACTGTGACATCATAATATTCTGCAAAAACACTTTTCTAATCATTACTCAACATCATGTCTCAGGAACAGAAGGGGAGACATTTGGTCAAATACTAAAATATTGACATTATATTTGGTGTCCACCTTGAAACTGTGCTGATTGTTTAGATTGTCTGTTTGCACAGATGTGTGTGAAGCATCCATGTTTTCACAGACATGGATGTAAACTATAAGTGCAACTTGGTGGGTAGGTGGAGGCGTACAACTACAAAGCTGTAATTGTAGTTCAGTTTGCTTTTTTTACTGACCTGTTATGATTTTTCTCAGAAACCCATCTACAGGGTGGTATTGATGGTTTTGGCTGATAGTTCGAGACTCTGCTTGTAAGACTGTGCTCATGAGGTCAAGAAATCATTGGTTTCAGAAGTAACATAAATCCTCCATATAAACTTCAGGCCATTTAAGTAGACGGCAGTAAAGTGACTCATGTATATGGGGAGTTGGCTGCTTCCCAGTCGCATGAACGCCCACGTGTATGATATTATGTCACTCTCTCTCTGGACTTGTTGGTTAGTCAGCAGAAAATAATCCATTTGAGTGAGAGGCAGAGGTAGAGAGCATGAATGTGAAAGAGGACAGTATCAACCGTCATTCTCTTCTAACAGCAGGATTTAACTGCAGACTCTGCCAGGCGTCACAGAGCTTTCCTGCTGTAGTCTGAAGGTCCTGTCCACACTGGGAACCACACAGCTGTTAAAAAACTGACCTGATGTTCGACTTCTGGGGTTCAGAGTTTCCCAAAGAAGTTTTTCACACAGAGGTGAAAAGGTCACTGAAACGCTGTGAGAACAGATCCTGGGATAAAAAAGCCACTAAAAATAATTATTATTGTAGGGAATTTGGCAGTTACCTCCGCTGTTTTAATGATTAAACTTTTAATGACTATACCCTGGATGACAATCAGTTGATTATATTTTGATTATTTTCTTTATTTTGGTGTTCCAAAGATACTGTTGTCATGGCAATATGGGCAACTAGCATTAGGACTATTACTACTAGCACTAATCTGGCTGTTGTTAAAATGGGATAATTTAGTTGAGTTGTCATGGTTAGAAAATGCTTCAACAATGCCTCTATATATATTCGCAGATTCTTGCACCTTATATGTTATATGTTAATGTTGGAAAAGATCCCAACTCAGTTCAGATATTTACTTCAGCCTGGATTAGTGGTGTAGCTAAAAATCATATTCTTTCCTCTTTTCCAAAGGCATATACTGCATTTACCCTACTTACCCTGGACAAATGACTGTAATGTATATTTCATCTCCTACCATTTTACCTCGCTATGCTTCGTATAATGTGTGCACTTAAGCAACTGAAGTGAAAGTGACCTCACAGATTTTTTTTTTCAAGTTTTGAGGGTAACATCAGACGTATTCACTGCTACTATGTAGCACATCTAGTGCCTAAAATAGTTAAGAAAACATGTCAAGAAATCATTCCCCAGTCAAGCTCAGAGTGAGCATCCAAACCACAAAAGTTCACTGCATTACGCACAGCTGACCCCAGAGTAATCATGTCAACACTGTAAAAAATTAACTGCTTCCCTTTCTACTGTCTAAACAGTATAAAACATATTGCACCACCTGCCCAAACAGAATCAGTATAAAAGCAAAAAGGAAATATATCCTGCAAACATAGCTGTATATTTCACATTTTGCAAAAAAATGGAAGACATTTTACAGAACACATAGAGAAGAAAAGAGATGTTTTTTAAAGTATGTGTACATATAATTCATCAGTAGTGCTACCCTATACCCTCTGGAGGAGGATATGTCCATGTTCATGTTCTGCACTTTTGCTAAACTGTGGAAATAGTTTAGCTCCATCTGTTTAAACTATATAAATACTGCTGTACATTTACTGCAATACTTAATCCCAGTGTTTTACTTATACACAACCTGCATAACAAATAACCTCCATAGGATGTTTTGGCAAATGACTGACTGAATCGCTGCAGAAAGTAATTCAAACCTGGGACTCTGACATAAAGCAAGTGCTACAGCTGACATTTCATAGAATAGAAATATAAAATGGTCCACACTCCATTTATAGTAGAGGTGCTGTCAGAAGAAACACAGAGAGTTTCTTAGGTAGTAGCAAAGCACAAAGAACTTTTTTTGGGCATAAATGTCCAATAGGGACAGATGTTCACATGTGAAAATGTGAAATAATGACTTCAGCAGATTCTGTAAAAAAAACCCGGTCCAGTTGTAGTTATGAATGAATGACTTTCACTTTTCCTGACATGTTCTCTCTCTTAGTCCTTCACTCTGTGTGTTTATTCATTCAGCAGCGCTCTGAGGAGGCACAGATGTTAAAGTAGGAAAGAGCCTAACACTTTATCTAAAATATTTGCTCAATTAAAAATCAAAAGATACCCTGAAGACTCCTGATAAAATGTTCCACTTCCTGAAAACACATTTAGTTAATGGAAGCAAAAAAGCGGGCGATACGCAGCACAGCAAATCAAGATAATCTTTCAATCTTTGGCTCAAGAAAGTAGGCCCTACTGGTCATAGCCTGTTGTCAACACTGAACAGACAGTGTAGGAGATTAACCTCATTGACTGTAAAACACAGACAACCACAGATGTATCTCTTTTGGACAGAAGTGATCTGTTTTTTGGCTGAAAATTTTGATTTCTCACCAGGGAGCCTGGGAATTTGAGTCTAATGTAGAGTGCCAGCGTTTTTCCGACTTTTTCTCATCTTGGACAAAGTTGCAGACACATGTACACCTTCGGCAGGGTGGGATTCCCTTTAGACTCACTGCGGAGGACTGATAACTTCTCCAAACTCTTTTACTGCCTTTGTAAAATGTCTCTGCCTGCTGAACACATCCGCCATAACTGCATCACATCACTGAACAATAATAATTACACTTCCTTAGTGCATCGACCACATCTGTGTGCATGCTGTGTACGTGTGTCCTGTGTGTGTGTGCCATTATATTTTCTTTCAGTCAGTGATGATTGATGGCACAATGCCTCCATAACAACAACATCTGCGGCAGTAAAGTGTGCGCATAAAGACTGCGACATCTGCTCTATAAAAGTGTCTATAAGCATTCTTCTGAGCAAATTATACAATCTGTGTAAATAAATACATGCAGGAAACTCATCCAAATGCATATACGCATGAATGCTCAGCCACACACATACTGCACACAATCTTTTTTTTTCACAATCCTCAAAATAAAGCAATGATTTTATATCAACATAAACACAGTCTGATTATATCTCAGCATTTGCTGGCCAAACATGCTTATGTCTCCTCTTTTCTGCAACCTCTTTGCAAACTGTTTCAAAACAATCACCCATGTTCATTTTGATGATACAGATTGCAGGGGCCACCTACTCAGCCAAAAACAGAGCTGCGCCATGATCGGCACAGCAGATGTGACCCCTTCATATTTTGATAGGTGAAACAAATCTAATGATTGTGGGAAACACAAAAGCAATTCAAAATCCATTAAAATGCCTCTTATTCACTTCAAAGGGATATTCCAAACTGCCAAAAGCAGAACTTGTGCAATTCGGGAACATGAATCTGGATCTATTTATTGTCTGAGGAGAAGCTCCAAACCAGTGGTGATCCTAGACTCTGTGGTGGCCCTGGGCAAAGAAGCCTGTGGAAGCCCCCCGAAACCCCCTCGTGTCCTCCTCTTCTTGTTCCTTGTTCTTGTTTGTTCCTCTGCACAGGTGATAGCCATAGCTAGAGGCCTTATGTTTTTGGGTTGTCTGTTTCTCAAGAACACCTTATAAGGACATTTTGTTAAATTAACATCTTACTGGTTTCCCTCTCCAGATGGTACACCCTTGCTCCAAAGAATCTAGTTTCAAGGATCATCTCTGTTGTTTCTAGCTTTGGGACAAAATGTCGACAGTGACAAACCTTCAATCTAACCATCCCAACATTGCAGGGATGACATAGCATTTATGAAACGTATTCCAGCGTGGGATTTTGATTTAAAACTCCAGAGAGGATCTGTTATCGAATGGGAATAGTTGGGAATCCCTGTTTCATACATTAGAGCCTTCAAAGACACTTTTACTGTGTGTGTGTGTGTGTGTGTGTGTGTGTGTGTGTGTGTGTGTGTGTATGTATGTGTGTGTGTGGCTGGAAACACTGCAAGAGAGTGGAAACATTTCCCCCCGCTGGCACAGAAGTGAAATATTGTTATACATGCTGTCTCATTCGACTCCATCTTGAAAAGGTTAAATGCTGCACCAACCCACACAACATCTTGAAAATGTATAAGGATGCAGACAGATTGGATTTCCAGCTCTCCTGCAGATTCTGGAGGTTTTCACTTTGTGTTTTGATTTCATTTGTTGTGCACATCTGCCTCAAACCTGTAAACCATCAGCATGGAACACAGAAATTAATCTTTATTTTAGGGGTCAAAGTTTATGTGAATCATTTTCAAGTATCATTCTCACTACTTAAAATCTTTGCAAAACACATTCCAGCTTCTTTCACAGTTAAAGAACTCATGTTTCTTTCTTTTTCCTCCTATGCAGGATTGAATAACATCCCGTCTGACCTGCCATCTGACATCGTGAAGATGGATCTGTCCAGTAACACCATTAAACATCTCAGGCCCAAACAGTTCCTGCTGTCCAAAGACCTCAAGCTGCTCAACCTTAGTGGCAACAGCCTGCAACATATAGACACAGGTAACACAGTAGCCTCCAAAAGCTCACACACACATCAGAGCACTTGAATTCATAATACCAAGGGCGCAGAGACACTTGTCTCTGATTGGCTGTCAAGTGTTTATTAAAATTATATAACAGGGTAAAGAGACTATCATCATATATGCACACAGCCACATGATATGTAGATTGATGAACACTATGGTGAACTAAATTTTACAAACACAATTTCTGCTTGGAAACATCTGTACCACTGTGCAGATGGAAGAATCCATCTACTCATGGAGGCATGTGCTTCTGACAATGCAAGTAGTAAACATTAGACACATCTTCGATGTTTGAGCTGCAACTTTAGCTAGCTCAGGGTGACTTTGAATTACATACTGTACATTTTGTATATATTCTCTATCTCTTCCTTTTGTAAATACAATTACATGTCTATGTCTGTCTTTTTTTCTATTTTTCTTATCCCTAACTTATTTCCCTCCCCTGTACTGTGAGCATTGCCAACCCGGAAAAAAATCCTTGTTCCTTATTTGTTGAACTTGGCCAATAAATGTGATTCTGATTCTGATAAGTGGGCTAATGATAGGTGCACGCTTCCTGCTGCGTGGGGATATGGTTGGCGGGTGTTTTTTGGTAGAAAGAAAACATTGCCTGCACAAAAACACACGAATGTCTGTGGATTATCGTAAATAATTGGGTCATGATTGGAAGAAGAATTTTCTGTTGAGCATTTCAAATGTATTTTTTGGCGCTCTGAGCACCACAAGCTGAGTGCCATCTACTTCCATTAGGCTGGACAGAAGGCAGACATCTCTGCGGCCGACATCTCCAACACTTAGCAACTCACACCACAACAATCTACACTGATAAACAGCACAAAAGAAAGGAGGAAACATATATATTTTTGCTGTTGTAGTGAGCTGCCCTTTTAACAACACAAATAACCAAATATACAACTCTTAATTCTAAACAGAGATCCTGGAGAAGTTCAGCAGAATTCATCAGGGAAACAAGATTATTCATTGTTCAAAAGATCGATCTTACTGAAGCAGAATATCTGCTTAGAATAGTAATTCTGCCTTAGCACTAGCCCCATTAAAAAAGTGCAGACTCATTACCTACTCCATGTTAATGATGTCTGGGCTCGTGTCTTCCTGCCCAGGAGGGAAATCCTTTACAAAACCTTGTAGATTTCTTCATTACACTGCAACATATGTAAACAATCTACTGCAACTTGCACCAGTGTGTCCAAGACTATTTGGAAAGTGAAAAAGAAATTCTGCATAAGTCTGAGAGCTTGTGATAGCCAGTGAGTGACATATGGTCTCAATCATGCTCTCCCTCCCTAATCACATTCACATTGAGAGAAAAAAAAAGCATTTGCAAGCGGTTGTTTGTCTTTCCTTTTCATTCATGTTTCTTTCTCGTTCTGGTCATACTTGCTGCTCTTAAAAAAGCATAAACAAAAGGCTCTGGCACACTGGTATTATTACTAATAAATGCACAATTATTTCTCATTCATTGTTGGGTTTGGCTGATGTTTGTGCCAGAATGCGGTGGTTTTTCCTTGCAAGACAAGCCTCAAAATAGAGAAAAAGAATCATTTAGATTCACAGGAGAGTAAGGTATAGTTGAAGGGCAATTTAGTGCCCTTTTCTACGACTAACTTGACATTTTAGAAATTGTCACAATGAAATTCCACCCACCTGGAATTCCAAAACAAGAAAAAGAAATCTTACTCCCCAAGTTTCAGAAGATCTTTCTTGCTTGCACCTCCCTTTTGTCATTGTAATTGAAAGAAACAATGGGGCAGCAGACAAATATATAATAATAGGACTTGTGCAACAGTGATATCTGTAGTTATGGTGACCAGAGACTTTGAAATTGTGTTTATTTGTTATGGAAACTCGTTGCCAACATCAGCTCAGAGCGGGGCAAGCCTGGGGTGTAAATCCCTAATTCATCACCTCTGTTGAAGTTGGATGGGGGTTGTGTTTTTTTGCTTTGTTTGCTGAAAAAAATGCATGTGCATGAAAGCTGGAAAAAAATGATGATAGGGTTTAAAGCATTAGCCTCTTAAAATTCATGGAGATTAAAGTGGTATGTAGAGCTCTTTGGTGACATTTTTGTACATGACAAAAAGTTGACAGTCATCTCAAAAGATGGTGAGATGAGGATGCTTTGAAACAAAACAGATGGGAAAACCAATTATGGAAGAACAAGCTAAAGGAAGTGTGGTCATTAGAATACTTTTTCTCATGGCCAATGGATTTCAACCAATAGAAAAATACCTAAAATTGGCAGGAATATGAACAGGCATTATCTCCTGCTGATTTCAGGACACACAGTCCAAAGTAGAGTAATACGCTTCCTTTGCATATTCAAAGGTAACTTGCACACTGAGAAAATATTCATTCATTTCAGTGCCTGCATGGGAAATATAAAAGTAGACCTAAGAGAGATTCCTGTGGCCATAGTGGCTCAAAAACAGATGATCAAATGATCAGTAGCCCATTTGGGAGAGTCATGAGTCTCATGAGTCTAGAGATAACAGGGGCCTCCCTCAACCCTCCGTTATCCTACTTCCTCTCCTAAAGTTCCCTCTATCGCTGTCATCTTTACAGTTGAATGATGAGATTTCAGTAAATTATTTGTTGCAATGATTGAAAATGGATTTCAGAAGGATTTTTGTTCCCAAAGTCCTTTTTCTTTCATGCCTCTCTCTCAGTGATGTCTTTATCCTTGCTGTATTTTTCTACCTTTTATATGTTCCACACACTCTCCTCTTTTTCTTTTTCTTCTTCTTCCTCCTCCAATTTTCCTCCCCTCCTCTCTTCCGCTCTGTCGAGATCAAAGCTGGGCCCACGGCTAGTGGACAGTGTGAAACAGTCTTCACTGTCCCATTACACAGACTGATAACAATGTCTGGAACCTTTTAAGGATGACACTCACCATTTTTACTGGGTTGATTCACAAGTGGTGATCTATAAGAGACATCTAGAAATTATTATAATGTCCTGTTATCAGAAGGTCAGGTGGTCTTGACTTCACCCATTCTAAAGCACTGTGTCATTTCAGAAGACAAAAGTTTTGGTTAATTTTTAGTAGAAACACACGTCATGACCAAATCAGAAGAAAATCTTCCAACTCTGCAAGGTATTATCATACTAATGAATTAGCACTCCAAGAATGGCATTTTCATGTTATGTACTTAATGTGAAGTTACCTACTTAACCTAAAGTTATATACGTAAGGCTGAGCAAAAGAAACATGGAGAGATATTACCTTAAAATAACTCAAGGTTAACTTGGTTTCACAGGGGACACAAACACCTTCTCCTGAGGGAAAGTCTTGTGTTTGTTAGACCCACCCAACACCCCAATCTGCCTGCTCAGGCAAACTTTCGCCCTTTGTACTACTTCCTTCTTTACTCCCGTCAGTCCATTCATCACGTGCAGCCCTATATGCAAATTCAGCTGCAGTACTTTCCATAGGTATACATACAAACAGTACATGAGAACAGCCTGAACTCTGCAGTTCCCTTCAGCTCTGTCTGGTGTCTTGAAGTTCATTGTTTTGATTTTACAGCACACTGCTTTACTCTCACAACTCTCATCTGTGCAGTTTTCTGAGGCAGTAAGCAGCAATTTCTGCAAAAGGGCTCCAGTAAACCAACTGTACACTACCTGTAGGGGTTAGATATAACACGTGGCTAGGAACACTATTTCAAGTAAATAGTTATGTTACTCCATTTCTGCAAAATGTGTGAATAAATAAATGTTTGCTAAGAAAAGGTGACAAGATGAATATTTTAACATTCAGACATCAGTATAAGAAAGCATCTTATTTTGTTCTACTTTTTTTCCCCTCCCAGCTGCATTCGCAGGACTGCTGTACCTCCGTGAGCTTGACCTGTCCAACAACAGCCTCCATTACTTTCAGTATGGTGTACTGGAGGACCTCTACTTCCTACGGAAGCTCTCGCTGGAGAACAACCCCTGGATCTGCGACTACAACATCCACTACCTGATCTATTGGCTCAAGCACCATCCCGGCATCTTCTACACCGGCCTCATCTGCTCCGAGCCAGAGGAGTTCAGGGGCTGGCGTGTCGAGGATTATGTCAAGACCTACAATGGGGAATGTCCCAAGGATAAACAAACTGGAGGAATGGATACAGGACAGGGAGGACAAGGGGGGATGGACAATGAGGCACAGGAGGTGGTCGGGGAAACGGTTGCTGCGCATGGTGATCGTTTGCCACAACACCTGAAAGAAAAGAAGAAGCCGAATAGGTTTGAGATCATCAGGCTGAGTTAGAAAGATGGTGGATCAGCAGACAGGTGTGGTTTAGTGTGGAGGTCAAAGGAGTGTTGAAATAAAATGGAGGTCTGTAGACAGGCTGAAGAATGGATTCATAAAGGTAGACTTAGTGATTTGTTGTTTAAATAAAACATGATGCTTAAAAGTACAATTTGTGGGGAAAAATCCTTTGAGTAATCAACATTTTCCATCTTGTGTGGATAAAAGAAAATCAGATTTTAGAATGTTAACATTTTCTTAAAAGATTATTAGTTGCAATGTTATATTGCTAAGTTTGCATTTAAAGGTTTAGGAGCTTGCATTTGAGCTTTTGTTTTATCTTTTTTGCAGAACATTCCCGATTCAGTCTGTATCAGATCTAATAACCCCAATGACAAAAAACGTTTCTCTGAATATCACACAATGAACTGCAGGTGCTCTTTTTTCTTCTGTTACAGTCATTTTGATAATGAGTTCGGGATGTACTTTATTTTCCTTTCAAGGAAGTAGTTTTTATTCTTTTTTTGTATTAATTAATGTATGACATTGTCTACCTGTTTTCTGGAAATAAAATTGGGTTTATTTTTTCTGAAAATTTGTTTTACTAAGTGATGGATAGACACATATGACATTTTTTTTGTTTCTGACAGAAATCTTTTCATTTAAACCCAAACCATGGTCTTTTACCTAAACCTGAACAAGAATGTTTTTGTGCCAGAAAACCCTGAGGGCAAACTTCTCCTTATGTCTGGACAGACATGACTGACAACAAAAAATGTAAGTCAACATACAAAACTTGTTGAACCTACAGTGCCAGTGGTTAGCAACCCAATATGATTGGAAGCAGATGTACTGGGTCATACAGTGACTCACTGTTTTGATGAGGTCATGTAAGTTTCCAGATACACTTAACTTGGAATCTCCCAAATGTATCATGACTGATAATTATTGCTTAACATGCTAAATTATATAAATGGCCTGATATTAGACCTTAAAGGGGTTCTTTGTAAAACTTAGTGTATGAGAGGTCTACACATGATTCTCAATATGGAGATGGTTGAGACAGAAGCTAATGGTGCTAACTCCATAAACAACACTAACCAATGGCAACAGTGCTGCAGAGCTATCGGTGTTAACCGGGGGTGAACCAGAAGGTGGTTGTAACTGCATTATCGGTGCAATGCAAAGCAGTGGCGATGCTAGCACATTTATGTACTTACATGCATGCACAGCCAGATAGGTTTGCCACAACAAACCACAGAAAAGCTTGGATTACAACACATATGGAAGCAGCATAAATTCGTTGTCTGCCCACAGCACCATTCCTCCACTATATCTTTACATTGCATAGTAGTTTGTTGCTAGAACCCTTATCGCTGTCAATGATGGAAATTTTCTGACTTTTTTTAAATCAAATCAGGTAAGTTACTCCTGAAACTGCCCACAGGCTACATTTCAACCAAGTAAAGGTATAACATGCACCCACAAAACTATCATCTATCAATAAGGTTTAGGCGGGAAATCCAGTCTTCCCTTGTTGTTAGCTAGTGCCATCCAGTGTACTGAAGACACATAACACATAACACATAACATAAACACTTTTTTTTTTAACTTGAAGTCTTATCATTGAGATTATTATTCTCAGGTATGGTCACATTTTGGGCCTTTAGACCAGTTAAAAACAGGATAGAGCAGATCAGATTTCAATTTAGTAGAACTTGCTCAAATTAAAAGCCTAGTGTGTAGGATTTGGTAGTATCTGGAGGTGAGGTTGCAGAACTGAAACTTCCGCTTTGTGCCAATTGTTTAGGAGAACTTTGGTGGGCAATGCAAAAACACAAATTGCCGTATCTAGAGCCAGTGCTTGATTTGTCTGCACTGGGCTACTGTAGAAGCAACACGGTGGATTCAGTGGAAGAGGACTCACTCTGTATGTAGATATAAATTGCTTATTCTAAGGTAACAATAACACAATTCTTATTTTCAGGTGATTATACAGTAATTAAACATACGTATTTATGAGTATTATATTACATCTCTGCCAATAGATGCCCACACCTTTAAGTAAGTCCCCGCTGAGGAATGACATTATTTCATTGTCATAGATTTGTAATTTATTGGTGGTCTGATGGAGCAAGATTCTCATTTTGGATAACAGGGCAAGCCTACAGCTGAATTGTTCCCAAGATTGTTCCGCTTGTAACTAAATCAATGAGCATTAAGGCAGATTAAATGAATTAGTGTAAGAGAGTAACAATCAGTGCGAGTCCTGCTACATGACTTCCAGATTGGTGTTTGAATAAGGCCTGCCAACTTGGCATTAGACGCAAAGACAGATTATATCCTGGATGTAAGCCTTGTTAGCTCAGTTACTTTGACTATTGTGTTGGCAGGAAGTGATTTTGGCAAACACCAGCCTTAAAGGTGATTTTTCCTGTTTACTGGGTTGCATGTAAACGTAGTTAATTGTGTCTTAGTGGCTTCACAGATGTTTTAAATCACCTTCCTATTTACTGTCTGAGGCAATGAACAACCAACCTGCAGGTTTTGGTAATGTGTGACAGCACAGTGCCCTCCAGTGTTCACAATGAATGTCCACAGGCTCATATAAGAAATGTTTCACATACAGCAATGAAAGATATTATTAGTCAAACAAATATTTCTATTTCACAGTATTTTGGCTTGCAGCAGGTTCTCCAGGATGTTTTCATCCAGAGTGCAGCAGCAGAGGATCACAGCTCGTCATTGCGGCACCACAATATGGAGGTCACATGGGTGAAATACTCAGAGTCTGATGTGCTACAATAACATCTAACATCTTTACCATATTTTAACATCTTTTCCAGCAGAGTGAAGTGTGGAGACAGCATTTTGTTCAATTACAACATAAACTTACTAATTTGCCAAACTTCCTTATTTTTCTGTGAGACTCTTTGTTATCATGTTTCTGGCACTGAACAGCGTGTGCAAGCTCTACGACTCAAAAGGCCCTGACACACCAAGCCAACAGTCAGCCATTGGTTAATGTTGGCCCATTAGTGAGTGTCCATTGCCCTAGTTTTTTCAATGTGTCCCGCAGTTTTGTTACTAGTCTGCCCTTGTTGCCTTTTTTGCAGCTGATTCAGCTTGTTTAATTGACGGTGGAGCCTGTCAGTGAGAGAAATCACTCTGATTGGCAGTTCAACTTAGTGAACGAGAAGAGAAACAAAAGTGGTAAAAGTGAACAAACGACTAAAGTCAAGAGGATGTTTCATTGTAACAAGTGTTTTATATTAGGTAAGATAATTTTCTAGTCACTGAGCTCTTTAGCAGAACTAGTTCGTAATTGTTATGTACGGTTAATGTAATTTGTTCCTCTAACATCACGTTGTGTTGTTAGTGTGCTAACTGGCCAATGAGGAACTTGAAAGCATGCTGTTGGTCTTCCAATTTCCCTTTTTGAATGATGTATTCTGTCTGCTACCACCTACTGAAATGGAGAGTTATTTCCCTTCATGCAGGTGCAGAATGTACGTGCTAGTTGGCCATTGACTGTTGTCTTTGTGATGTTTTTGGGTGCAACTTTTTGGCCCTGACAGAGGCAATGCGAGGCGAAGCAACAATCCTTTGTTGCCAATGGTTCTGTGAAGTCGGTTTGTGGTGTCTGGGCCTTTAAAGTCTACTCTTATTACGTGGCATGCACATGAGAGTTGCTTGTGCCTCGTCTTTCTCAGTGAATGAGAAATGGAGAAAAATGTAGAGCACAAAAAGAAAAACAGGGAAATTTCAGATGTCCTGGTAAGACGAATTTCCATTTCCTATGCAAAGTTTTAAAGGAAAGGGGCATTCATTTTGTAAAATCTGCCACAACAATTATTTATATTATATATAAATATTTATATATTTATTTATATCTTGGGTCAGGTAAGTCACTGAAAAGTAAACTGAACTGATATTTCAATACTAAAGTTTACCTTCCTCAATACAAAGATTCTGAGTTCTTGAGGCCTCTTATAGCCATATTCCACATTTGTGCATCTTATACCCTTATCATTCCCTTTCTCCAACATCCACAATGATTGTCCATCCTATCCACATTCGAATCAGCAACATGTCTTCTTCTCTGGTGGCGTGTAAGCAGCTGCCATGCCGTTAACCGGCCGAGAGTTGGACCGGAGGAGCACTCGAGGTGTGTTACCGCTCTCTGAGTCCCCCTGCTGGACATTGAGGCCATTACGAGACAGCAGCTCCTTGGCCATCATGAGAAAAGCCTCTTCCACATTTTGACTCTCCTACACACAGAGAAGGAGATAGGAAACTTTAGAAAACATTTTTTTACCAGCTCCTCTGTGTTGTAAATGCCTGAGTGCACTTGTTACCTTTGCAGATGTTTCTAGAGCAGCAAGTATGTCTTTCTCCTTTGCCAGATTGCAGGCTTCCTCAAACAGAACTTGACGTTCCTGCTCCAGGTCACATTTGTTACCTACATGGAGAGAGTCAGGAAGCTGAGAAATACAGATATACTTTAAAAGGCACAGTTGAACCCTAAAATAAAGAAATGCACGTTTTTCCTCTTACTTGTAGTGCTAATATCATTCTTGATTGTTTTGTGAGTTGCCAAATGTTGGTGTATCAGCGCACAGAAAGCAAGCATGTAAGAGGCCCGTACTCTTGACAGTGCAAGATGTAAACTGTATGGCATCCTCTATGTAACATCGTCTAGCTCAGTGGTGCTAGGTGAGCAAACATTAGATGTACTTTTCCTCTTGCGCATGATGTGGTTTGCAGGTTTAGTTCAGTAAAAAGAAAGTAGTTCCTGTATGAAACTGCTCAAAACAAGGTCTGTGGATGATCTTGAGCAACCAGTTCATTTCGAGAAAGAGCATAGGCAGATTATGAGACAATGGGCCCCTGGGCACAGATATGGAAAACGTCCCACCACCTCTCTGGAGCAGGAGAAACAGGCTTTATCGTTGTTTAACCCCTTTCAACGTTTTGAATGTCTTTGTCCTCATTATGCATTCCTCTGTGTCTCTTTGTAGCCATTTTGTGTCTTCTTGTAATTTGTTTTTCTTTCTTGTCCCTTTTCATAGTTGTCATGTGTCTCTTAGCAGATGTTTTGCATCTCTTAGCAATTCCGCCTCTTTGTGGCCTTTTTGCATTTATTTATTGTCATTTTGTGCTTCATGTGGTCATTTTAAGTCTTTTACTGGTTAGTGTCTCTTTGAGTGACATTTTGCTAGTGAATACCAGGGGGCCCTGACACTTTGAGCCCCTGTGTCTGTGCCTGGTTGGCCCATTCAGTAATTTATACATGGGAAAGATAATCTGCTGTTAAGTTTTTCAAATGTATTTTTTATTTTTTTTGCACTTTAAGCCCCACAAGAGGACTGCCATCTATTAAATTGGAGCGAGTGTAAACATTTCTATGGCCGATACCTCCAACACTCTGCAACCCACACCAAAAAAAATCTAAAACGATAAATAGCACTACGGGTAAGAGGGAAAATATGTATTTCTGATTTTTGGGGTGAACTGTCACTTTAAACACCTAACAGTAGTCTGTATTGCCAAAGCCCTGTTAATTCTATTATAAAATTGCCTAACTTACATGCCAAGGGCAAAATTTCATCACATTTATGTGAACATGCAGTGCTGTATGCTGCAACATATGTTTTTAAGTGTATGTGTAATAGAAGAGATCCAGTGAATTGAAAGCTTCGTTTTTCCACACTTATTAGCCTCTACAAGAAAATTTTAGTTGATTCTGAGTTCAAAACTTTTACCACCCAGCTATTCACTTCAATCACTTGACATTACTGTCTGTTTTTTTGTCCACCCTCTTCTTACAAATTGCTTCTGATACACAGACATCCTGTATAACTGCGCCTCACGTTAACTTTTCATGTCCACACTCACCTATAAGAACCAGCACTACATTGGTCGCTCCATAGAGCTCCACCTCTTTGATCCAGTGAGTTACCGAGTCAAAGGTCGAGCGCCGTGTGATGTCATAGGCGATGATAGCACCGTGAGCGCTGCGGTAGTAGCTCTGGGTGATCGTACGAAACCTCTCCTGACCTGCCGTGTCCCACACCTGCATCTGTTACACACACACACAGACATAGACGGGAACAAGGAATCAGCTGTAACAGCTATATAGACTGAATTGGCTGACAACGGCGATAGAATATAACACACACACACACACACACACACACACACACGTGAGGAACAGTGTGTCAGATTCCTTGTATCCCTCTGCAGATTATTCCCTGAGCATCTGACAGACCATGTTAACTTGGTAACAGCTGTCATAGCAACCAATATAAACTCACCAGCTCAACCCATTTGTTTTCAGCACCAGTGTTTGTAGTTTGAACTATTCCTATCTGGATAAGCTTTGAAACTAGATTACAAGTGAATGAAATAAAGGCGTTCATTCTTGGATCTAAATATAGCCTGTAAACATATATAACACTTGTGTATTTTACATACTCTTAAAAAGACAGCTTTTATTTTTTTATTACTCACTCTGTATGTTGAAGTTGCAAAAATAAAGAAAGAAGTGAGTGCACTGACTCACTGCAGACAAAAGATCTCTCAAGGGAAGAAAATTCAAGAAAATCCTCCTCCTTGTGCAGGATAGCCTACAGACTGTGACAATAAAACAGCAGCTATGACCACTTATCATCAAAGACTGGAGAAGAAAAATAGAAAGGGCAAATGCACAAAGTATTGAGTAGCTCAATGACATGCAGCCTCAGGCTTGAATTGTAAGTTGGGGGTTGAGGTTAACACCCAAACAGGGGCTGAGCGCTGTTTGTTTGTTTGTGGAGTCAGTAAGAGTGGTTACATGGACATGAATAACCTGTTTTTTAGGCTTATGTAGGTTATGATCATATTTGAGACATAGTGTTTACATGAGACAAATCAGGCAGCAAACCACTGTTCAAGACCAACAAACAACTAAACTGGTTGTGTTTTAGTGAACCATTGCTGTGTCTCCAACTGGGCATTTTGTAGTGGCCCGTCTGTGCTTTTTTTGACACTTTTAAGGCTCCAGACATGTTTTGTAGCTACCAGCGGGGATAGTGCCACAAAAAGTGTATTTTTTCACAGAGAAATGACTGTTACTTACTGTGACTTACCATGACATTTCTTTGTTTACAACAGAAATTGTGCACTCCCCCATGTGTTTTTTTTTGTGCCTAAACCAACTGCACATTTGCCTCAACACTGTTGAAATCTTAAGTTTTAATGAATCTGCCAAATAATAACGTGCAAATGTAACACGTGCAGCAATTTTTCTGAGGGTTGGCTTTTACTTTCACGTTCACTGGCGAGCATGTTTACAGTAACTAACAATTCTGCAAATTATACCTTTGAGGTTTTATGACAAAGATATATGAAATTATGCCTTCTGAATTAAACTTGAATAGACGACTTAAGTTGAGACAGCATGTCATGACTGTTTATCTTACAGTCATCTAACTGGCTTGTCAACAAGACAATACAATTGGTGTAGGTGTGTTTATTTGAGTGTGTGTGTGACTGTTTCTTCCCCCCTGGCCATGACAAATCTACAGATAAAGCTTCATGGCATTCATACAAACAGAAACATAAGAAATAATAGTAAATTCTGATATTTTCATGACTTAATTTGTTCAGTTTGGGCACCCTTATTCACAGTAGTGCCACAGTGGATGTGACTACCCATTGACCACTACAGATAATTAATTTGCACATGAATGATGATCTAAAGGGTTTCCAGAACTACTCAGGTAACAGAGTAATTTCTGATGCATGCAGAAGCAATCACTGTGCACCTAAACGGTTTACTTCCTTTTCCATCTCAATGACGGAACAGAGAAGTCATCCCAGGTTTGTTTTTGTCTGCACAAAAGCCTCAAGCAAAACCTGAAGTACGGGTCCTTCATGTGAGCAGCTGGTCTGACTGGTTCTGGACTGAGTCTAACTGACACTATAACCAAAGGACACCTCTCACTGTGGTGTCATTTGGCCCTAAACCTTAAAAGGCCATCACATCTGACAGGAGTTTTCCTGATTTATGCCATAGTATTCATAAAATATTTTTCAAGAAAAGGGACATACAGTAAACATGCTGCAGTTTGCTGTTGTGCCTTTCATTGTCAGAGCCAGCTGGCTCTACAACACCCATGATAGGGATCTAGGCATTTCGCTGCAGCATAATTAGGGT
Source organism: Plectropomus leopardus (assembly GCF_026936395.1). NCBI lineage: Eukaryota > Metazoa > Chordata > Actinopteri > Perciformes > Serranidae > Plectropomus > Plectropomus leopardus. The sequence goes on along the minus strand of NC_142197.1, from coordinate 14,469,576 downwards.
TGTTTGTTAAGTTGTTTGTTAAATCAAAGGCTTTTTAATAGCATATAAAATGCATTTTAACACTTGTTTCAGAGTCACACAGGGCCAACTTTTTAATATATGATGGTAAACAGTAGGGATGATATGTTCTGTAATTATTCATTATTATATCACATTATTTTCCCTATTTCCCAGAAGTATACAGCAATAATTCCTCATTAAAAAATTAATTGGGACCTGGATCAAGATAAGACACATAAAACGAATGTATGGATTAACCAATTAAATTTCATTTAAGTGTTTTTATAGCTGACATTTATCATTTAAGACTTTTTAATACCTTATAAGGCCTTTTATAAAATTGAATTTAATACTTTTTAGGACTCTCCAAGACCCCAGGATAGTCTCTAACACCTTAAAGTCCTTCTTTACCCCTTTCTAATGCCAAATCCTTGACTTTAATCTACAGTCACGTGCTACTTAATGTCTTCAGTGACTACAACAGTCATTTGTATTTTGAAAATTTAACTCTGAATATATGGTTAACAGTGGTGGAATGTAACTAAATACATTCACACAAGTACTCTCTTTATGCCAGTTTATACTTTAACTGCACTACATTTCTGAGGGAAACATTGTGCTTTTAACTTCACAATATTTATTTGACAGCTTTATGTACTTTACATGTTAAGATTTTCATTTAAAAAAGACAATAAGAGTTTATAAAATATGATGTTTAGTCATGAATTAAATGATCAGTTTAGCCTACAGCTTAAGTGATTAGTTGACGTATCAGTTAGCTATTTAACAGAAAATGTATTGCCATTTTTCTTTTTTCTCTTTTTCTAATTTTGGGGTTTGGGGTTTTCACTGTATATTTTTACTTTTAATTCTTCAGGTACATTTCTTGTATCTACTGAACTGTATACCCCTTTCATCACTGATGGCTAGTTGCAGAAAAAGTTCCGCATATGGGATATAGATGTATAAGTTCTGCATATATTGTTATTACCACTTCAACACACACACCCCAAAAGACTCCACATGCATTAATGTCCCTGCACACACTCAGTCACGCCAGTGCCAACCTTAACTTTCTTCCCCTCGATGTCCACCGTCCTCACAGTAAAATCCACTCCTATAGTGTTCTGCTGTCTCTCTGAGAAAATCCCTGACTTAAAATTCTGCACCACGCAGGTCTTCCCTACATTTGAGTCTCCGATCAGAATAATCTTGAAGAGGAAATCAAAAGAGTCGTCATGCTCAGGTCCGAGGGCCTGCATGGTGGAGGTACAGTAGAGTCTGTGGATGTGAGTGTGTGAGAATGGAGGAAACACTCCCTCTCTTATGTACCGTAGATCACTAGGAATGTTTGAGGCCTAGAGATGCTGTTATCTTTATGCTTGAATAACAGATCTGTCACAAGAGAGCAAACTGATCACAAAATGCAGTTATGCTGAGAACTGTTATCCAAAAAGAAACAGTTTCTCCCTCCAGTGAGAGCTACAGTTGGTCAGATTTCCTGCAGCAGGGTGACTTTGGTTACATTAGTCCACATGTAGCCTGTAAAACCAGTTTAGGGTTCAAAAAGTTTGTTTGTCAAGATGCAAAAAGGTGTCGTGCAAAGGTTAGAAAACAAGCAGCAATCTGGAAGATTCAACTGCCTGTTTGCAGTGGTGAACACTAAAATGTTTTCTCTTTCTTCAGTATCTCCCTCTCTTTTCTTGTACTCTTCCAGTTGGACAAAACCGCCTCAGTAACTGCTGCTCCTTTCAGCTCCTTCTCAGGTGTTGACCCAGTTTGTGTCCCACAGCGCAAAAAAGCATGTCTACACATCCCATCCTTTTTGTCCTCCTGCACAGGTTAGCTGTTCACCAAAGGAAAAAGGAAACTTCCTTAATATAAACATAAAAAAGATTCTTGTCTGTAACCTAGGTTCCTGTCCAATCCACCTGCTGTTCTTTCACACACGTGTCAGCCTCTTTTTCCTCTCTGCTTCGCTTTATCTCTGCGTCCTTCTGTCATCAGTTTTTCCTGTTCTCACTGACTTATAGCCTCCTGCCTCTCTCTCTCTCTCTCTCTCTCTCTCTCTCTCTCTCTCTCTCTCTCTCTCTGTTGATAGCACCTGTGGAAACAATAGAAACCCGCCCTACCTGTTCTAGAAAAGTAGCCCAGCCCCACTGTGGCTGTGGGATCCTGGGTAATGCAGTCATTTTACCAGTAGAAAGGTATCAGTCATGTAAAAGAGTGCACAACACACTTTGGGATGTTTTGAGTGTTCAAGTGTTTATCATCTATGTTACTGCATGTGTAATTTATATATTTCTGTATGTAATAATAGTTTTTATTGATCTAATATTTATATAGTATAGTGTATAATTGAACTTTCTTAAGATAAAGAACATAACCGGGAATTAGTCTCAACATTTTTTAATTTTTTTTCTGGGTGGAGGCAGAATTAGATGAACAGGTCTTCAGAGCACTAAATTGCTGTTATTAACTTTGCATTTCTTGTTAGAGGGCTTTTTTATTAGTTTACCCCTAATCCTAACCTGCCAAAGTGGGGGGCCTTTACATGGTCAGGCATATTTTATCATAACTGGCCTATGTTGTAATAAAATAAGGGGCAGTGTATGATGGAGTTGGCAGTTAAGCATCCCTGAGAGGCCACTAAAACAATAGGAAGTATGGCTCTACTTATCACCTGTGGCGTTTGGTGGCATTTTGCACAAGTGAACGGTTCCATTCATCTAATGGGAATGCAGTAGGAAAAAAAGGGTATCAAATCAAGTACTCTATCAGTGTCATCATCACTTTAAGAGTACTGGTATCATGATTTTTTTTTCAAAACAATACCCAGCCCTACTTGTTATGTTTATTTTTTCATTTTACGTCAGGTCTTTTTTGTCCATGTGCGTAATGGACTATAGCAAATCTTTTTTTTTTAATTAAATGTTAGAACAAAATTTGTGAGTGCTCTTTTTTAATTGGTGCAACAGTGAAAGTGGCTTTATATCTACAAAACATACATACAAACAGTGGCGTATAGAAGGGCGTGTTTAAATTTTACTAGTTTTATAACTAACACGTGTTTCAGTTCAAAAGAAATAATCCATTAGTAAACTAAATAAATAAAATCTGAGAAATCTGGGAGCTAAGGGTGTATTTCAGCTGGTCAGTATTTCTACGTCCCTGCTCATAATGCACATTGCACCGATCTGCCCTGAATGCATCATGGCTAACACATCATTCCTGCGCTAACCCACCTTGATGCCAAAATTTTCCGACTGCAATTGAAAGCAGCACAGACCCCTCACCCAGTGCATCACAGTGACGTCCTGTGCGCAGAGATAAATGCCCTTACAGTCAGAATCACAGCCCTGTAGCCTCAATATTTTCTGTATGTAAAAAGCGTTTTAAAGGCTGGGAGAGAAGCAGCAGCATGCAGCGGAGCGCAGTGGTCGTGGTGGCGGATAAAACGAGCCTGAAAAGGCCGTTTATTTTTGCAAACGCTGTGCATATGGTAGGTACATTTCACCGCTTTTGAATGCAATTTAAGACAAGAGGCCTATTTGATTGTCTTGTATAGGCTATTTCTCTGATTAAAGTTAGGATTTGCATGCTGCTATTTTGACCTAAATCATCAGATTATTATTGACCCAGATAACACCATGCTAGTGCTCTATGTCTGTCTCTCAATAACATGCTGCAGCAATTCTCCATCGAAATGAATGCAGGTTACTATGTGGTAATGCATGCATTGGATTTTATGCACTATAATGTTGTAGGTTACACAATGAATGTGATGAGAAAATAATTTGCATTTACAAAATAGCATCTTCTATCCCTCCTCCCACCGGCCTCTGGAATATCTGTAATATCTCTATAAGCTACTGTTTACTATGTGTTTGTGGATGTCAGCCTCGATTTTAGAGTCATGTGCATTATAGGTGTCCATTTGGCTGTGATATTATCATCCTTTAATGGTATTAACAGGGCCGGCCCGAGACTTTTGGGGGCCCAGAGCAGGATTTTGTTTGGTGACCCCCCTTATTGTACCACATGACACTGAACCAACTTGTACATTTTAATTTTTAGTCTACATGCTTATATGTACATTATTTGTGCTTAAAGACTAAATTGAGGACTATTAGCAGCAACATGATTTTAAAACACTGCAGTAAATGCAGTAATTTTTCTTATACCCTTAGTTTATTGTTTTTTAACCATTCAATCCTTGGATTTCTTGTTTTACAGGGGGCAGTAAATTATTTACTTAGCCTACCTATATTGTCCAATTTTACCCATCCCTAAGCTTTTACGTTTTGTCTCTAGTTGTTTGCAAAACACGGCACAAAATGTCAGTTATTGTTTTGTAAGTTCAGTTTTTATTTTCTCATCATCTCTTGTTCGTTAAAAAAAGCCCCAAAGCAACTGCTTGAATTGCGTACTGAATGGGGCCAACTCAGGGAATTACCATAGTTGTAGGCTAATCCTGTGACACTTTTCCAGTGACTGACAAACAACATTAAAATCAAATACAAAATTTAAGACATTTTTAAACTAAAATACTTCCTTTCCCTGCATTTTCTGCATAGCCTTCTACAGTTCTTGTCTTCACTTGCAGACTTTAATTTGTTGTGTTCCTTTCTCCAAAGGCGCTGTGCTTCTTCATGTTGACAATGACAGTAGCTTGGCACAGAGACCTCATACAAACCGGCAAAGTAAGACTTCTGATTATTTTCTGACCAGATGAAAATAATACCCTATAAGCAATGTGGAGGCAGAAATAACTCTTATCTTGTTGGGCTTTAAAAGGAACAAAAGAGTTGCTGGGACATCCAAGGACGATTGGGGGATTATTAATGCATGAGTTTACTTGGTCTTCCATCAATATTGCCTGAAAAATCCACAGCAGCACTTTTTTTTATTTGGTCTTTGTTCTGAAAGACCGAGTTCAAGCCTCATGTTGGCAAGCATCTGCCACTTACAGTGTCCTTCAGTACGACAGTGAATTATCTTCAGGGCCTAAATGTTCCGTTCCGTAGCTCAGACCTTTCGCTCTAACCCTGACCTTTGACCTCCTCTGTAGACATGCTATGTTGGAAATACATGTGAAAAAAACTGAATTGTTGTATTAAGTTTATGTGAATATCTCAGATGAATCATACACCTTCTTTTATCTCAGTTTTTTTTTTACATAAATTAGGGCATTTGCCAATCGTTGTACCCTTTTAACACCAGTGTTATTTTTCTCCTCAGCTGGTGTCCAGTGTTTCTGTGGTGATAATGTACGTTGTAGAGATCAGCTGCCTGCTGCTCTCAGTGCTCGGTGTGGTCGGGGCCTGTAAAGGAAAGAGATGGTGTTTGATTCTGGTAAAGAAAAACTGCTTCATGTTCTCGTACTGTCAGGATTCCTGCAGATCCTCAAAAACTCTTTAAAAGGCATTGAATTCTTTAATCTAAAAATTAGGCCTGAATTGGTATTAACATGCCTTAAATCAGTGTTTTGAAAGTCTTAAAAATGCAAAGAAATAGGATGTGGGATATTACGATAATGCAAAATCTTAAAATAATTGGTAAATAAAAGATATTAATAATAATTTACAAACTGTTCTTCACTGACATTATCACCATAAAAGTATGTTTTATATTGCAATAAATATTTGGGCAAAATTCTCCCCATTCCTAAGTAATACATGTCAGTTCATATTTTTTGTTTTTCTTTTAGTTTTATAAAGTTTCATTGCAAGTGGCAGGGAAAAAAAGGCTTAGAAAGTCTTAATTCCTCTGGAGACGTTTTTTTTTTTTTATCTTTGTTTAAAACAATGTGTTGTATGATTTCAAATTGTTTGTTTTCTGCAAACTATGTTCTCTTTCACTCACTGTTGTTGCTTTATGTGTGTGTGCAGTATGCAACTGGGATGGCTGCAGCCAGTCAAACAATAATTATTCGAACGGCACTAAGTTACCAAGATGTATATGAGGTATGATACTTGAATGCCTTGCTTTTACAATTATGATTTTTACAACATTTAATGTTATCCTATAGCATTAAAGAGCATCTGCAGTTTGTGTTGATATGCAAAGAACTGTGTTCAGTGTGATTTCTGCCTCCTCAGAAACGTGTGCTCCGTGAGGAGTCCAAGCTGCTCTCCATGATGCCGCTCAGTGGAACCAGCAAAGCCAACAGAACCCTGCTGTATAGCATTCAACAAGAAGTAAGCAGCTTTTTTTTCTTTAGTGATATAGTTTATGATCCAGCTCAAATGGGCACAATAAAATGTCAAACCACCTTTGCAAATTTGAAAAAAAATACTAATAATTTGATCAAATTGAACCAAATTTGCCCTGCATTTACACTGATTAACATAACATTCACAATGTGGAAGTCAGTGGTGTGTGTGGTACTTGAGTGGAAACTGTGCAGGTGTTGTAAAGGAGCATTAAAGCAAACTCTGCAAAAGCTGCACTTAGATTTAATTAAGCTGGAGCACCATCAGGTGTTCTCAGTTGTCCTAACAATAACCTGCCTGCACAAAGAGCAGGTAGATCACAGCATGGGAGTTGGCACCCCAGGGGTCATCCAAATTGGGCCACGTTTTATAATATATGATCCAGATAATACATTCCTCCCACTACAAAGTGCAGTGGAGATGCAAAATATATCAATAAAGCTAATTTCAATGAATTTTAAAATCCATACAATAAATGATGGGTCCCACTTATCCATATATACAGTAAAAGCTTATACAGTATATCTCAAAGATATCAACACGGGCACTGGAATTAGTCTTTTTATCACTTCTGCTAACATTATTCTTCATCTTTCTACGACTTGGTGGACTAATCTTCCCCAAGTTTTGGAATTAGAGTTCCCATATTGCATTGGAGCAGTATAATATTGCCAAGTAGCTAAGCTGTGGCCTACAGTGTTTTTTCAGCCAGTTTGTTCACATCTTGTGAAATTGGCTCCATTAAAAGTATGCCGAATGAGCCATCAGCAGTCCCTATTTGCAGTGAGCATGTGGGTTTTCAGAAAACTATCACTGAATTTCTTTTAAACTGAAGAAAACTTAAAATCGTCATCATTCTAAGGCAAGATCTGCAGTGTCTTTGTTTCACGATTTCTAAGTGGATTTGTGGGAATATATTCTTAATGTACATGGGAGATTTTGAGATTCTCAGAAAGTATAAGTCACACTAAAGGTAAAAATCTGTGTATTTTGTCTGTGTGTCAGGATTTGACTGAAGATTTGACTGGTGGTGTGCCTCAAAGCTTGAAAACCTCTGGTTTGTCATCCTTGACAGCTTCCACTTAAATTCTTATATCTAGCATTGCAGTTTACTGGTTTGTTAATGCAAACAGCTGAAAACTGTGTGGTTTATCAGGTGGGCCACCAAAATTTTCTCTTAGCCAACCTGTTCTGTGTTCATCACTGACTAGTTCAGGGATGCTTTTGGGGCATTTTCTTGGCCATCTAAGGTGGAAAGACACCAGCTACCACACTCTCTCACACTGGATTTTACCAGTAATGCCCCACACACAGACACACAGACACAAACATCACTCCAGTGGCAATCAAGCATGAATGAAGCCTCACCAGCAGTATATGTAGTGTTTGGGGCGGGGCCAGGCAAGTAGGTGTGTCTTATCTTAAAGAGGTACCAACCTGCCTTAAATTATTCCCAGTACAAATCCAGTCAAATTATTGAAATGTCGTGATTTATTCCTCAGATATGAGGGATGATGGGAATGCCAGCAACTGCAGATATGTTTTTGTCTTTCTGTGTGTTACATTGATTATGCATTTTGTTCAGGTTTATCTATGTCAGTGTTTTGGTTTTACTTCTTACTTGGCCTGTGTGTGTGTGTGTGTGTGTGTGTGTGTGTGTGTGTGTGTGTGTGTGTGTGTGTGTGTGTGTGTGTGTGTGTGTGTGTGTGTATCTCCAGTTTGAGTGCTGTGGTCTTATCGAAGGCTATAAAGATTGGGGTGCTTCCATTCCTCCCTCTTGTAACTGTCACTATCCGGGAAAATGCGTGAGTATCTCACTTTATATAAGCAGTGAAGATGACTCATTCTGGCCCTGTGGCCTCACATTTTTAGTCAAGTAAGACACATGGGGGGAGGGGGATGCTTTTTTGTTGGGTTTTTTTTAAGTGACCTTGATCTTGTGTATGTCTTTGATCCAGTATACCCAAGAAATATAGCTCTCCGCATGAAAACAGTCTGAAGTGTAATCTGGCTTACCCAGGCTGTAAAAATGAACAACATTCCTCTTTTTTGATTTTGATTTGTCTACATATTATTGCTCATTTTTGTCCTAACATGTGACAGGATTTTGTCCTCCTCACCAGATTCGACTACGGGGCAGTGCCACACTCGGAGCTCCAAAGAACCAGTATGTTTATCAAGAGGTAAAAGATCTTAGGATTGTTTTGGATAATTTGTTCAGTTTTCTCTCTAAATTGTTAAGAATTACAGCAGTAGTTCCCAATGTCATTTCTATATTTACTACTATTTTTGTTACCACCTTTACAATTAACCCACACTTTGTTCCACAGCCTTGCCTGCCAATTTATGTTTCTGAACTGAAGCTTGCATTCTCTTTGGCGATGGCTGTACAGTTTGGAAGTGGAGTGTTTTGGGTACGTCTGTGTTTTTTACCCCCACATTTATATGTTTGGTCTGACTTTACACAGCTAATAATTCTTCATTACCTACCATGTATATAATAAACATAAAGCTACAGCTGGTAAATTTAATAAAAATATATTTTTGTCAAATTACACAAGACAGATAATCTGTAAAAAAAATAAATAAATAAAGATTCCTCCTAGTGCTTCTAGTGAACTAATTTAATCAAGATAATTTTAATTATACAAATACATGCAAGTGTTGCATCCTGTCATGACTCCTGGTGGTCAGATTTGATCCCAGGTCAGCAGAAAATCATGTTGCAGCCGTTATTTAAACTCAGTATTGTTTTTAATTTAACTCATGTCGTTTTTATGATGTCTTATGTGTGATGTTTGGAAGGATTGATGAGCTTGTAATGCAAGACAAATTTCCGTGCAAATGGACAATAAAGTCTTATCTTATCTTATCTTATCAACACCCCATCATGCTTTTAACTCTTGTGCTTCTGCTCCCAGGGGGTTCTGCTGGTGATGAGCATCAAGCTGATGGGCCAGATCAAAAGGAAACAGGAGTTCATGGCTCTTCTCCAATCAAACAGATACGTTCCTGGTGCCTTCTAGTCACCTAGTATGTTTTGATACACACTTCAAATTACTGTATTATCAAGCATAACTTATTTGTATTTGCACATGTAAACACATTAAGCGGTATACCATAACCCAGCTATTTGTGCTATAGCAACATATGTTGACATTATAATTTTCTGTTGATGCATGTGACTGATATTTAAAAGAAATGCACATGCATAGATCAATTTATTTTTTTGCCTTACTGCTGTAAAAAAACATTGCAATTTAATGACATTAACTGTCTTTAATAATCAGCACATTTTCTTTGTCATATCTCTGAAATTATGTTCCAAATGGATATGGCACCAAGCATTAACCAACCATCTGTTTTATTTGAGTAGCTGGAGTTAATCCAGGCATTTTCTTATTTACAGCAAGTGTCTGAATATTATTCAATATTATTTATCTCCATTTTGTCATACCTGAATACATCACTAAGTCTTTGGGATGACAGATATTAATGGAACTCCATCTACTGTAGCAAAAACTTCAATTTATCAACTGGACCAACTTCTTTTCAACACACATATTTAAACATTCGTACTTGTCGTAAGCTCACTTATTGAATTTTCAGCATTAGAGCAACCAATAATCTTTGAGCAAATAATAATATTAATAACCGTTATGTAGCACCTTTCTTAAACAGTGTTTACAAAGTGCTTTGACTGAAATGTAATCATTTATTTATGATTGAGCAATGTATTTTCTTGGGTAAATAATCAGGTTGGACAATGGAAGGAGCCACAGCTCTCAACGGGACAGTAGAATGTCTTGACGCCTTGTTATGCACAATGTATATTTGACACTTCATCACTACATCCGGTTCTTAAAGCACATTAAGTGGGTGAGTTGTACCCACCGGGAGGAGAGCGGATTCTGTTTGGTTGCACATTCAGTAGACACGCGGTAAATCTTCAGTTATTTTGCAGCCGATTTTGATTTAAAGGTTTGGAGTAATTGTGGCCACTGCAGACAGGTTGAGAGAGGCTCCTGTAGGGAAACACGTCACCAGTATTCTTGCAGAGACTGTAATATCCCGACCGATGCCGCTCTCACCAAAGAAGCCTTTTACGCCACATAACTTCTAATATGACTTGCTGCATGAGCTGCCTGCGGTTGAAATGTCATCCTTGATGAACAAAATGTCGAATGAGTTTCATCTGAAACAACAGATCCAATGTCTACCTGTGCACTTTAACCATAAATGCCTAATATACAATATGTTCGTGCAAAGGATAGTATTCTTATTTCTGTCATACACTGTTTTTTTATTTATTTATGGAATGGACTGTAATATTTTGTAAATAGCAGTAATAAAATATGTGATTCTTGTTCCTTTGTTTGATTCTTAGAGCTGAAAAATTTACATTCAATTATCTGGTTCTTGTATTTGTCCATTTTATACTACGTTAGACGTTCACTACTGTGCTTTTTACTCCCTTTTTGGGAATGAAGCATGGAGTTATTTGGCATTAAATTATTGCTGCTTCTTCCACCACAGTTCAGTTTCTATGAAAGAAAATAACTTCACTTTAGGCAAGTAAGTCACCTAAAGGTCACAGGTTAGTCTCATGAGTACAATACATCATAAAAGAAGCTCATTACAGTACAAAACTAGAAACTATCAACATGATAATTTAGCATTACTTGTTTTAATTTGAAGTTACACATCCTTTTGTCTTCAGACAATAGATATTGTATCACTGAGCATATCTTTTTCATGACAACATATTTGGCTACAATCATGGAAAAAAAAAGTCCTGATGTTTATTTTTGTGGAAAACCAGGAAACACAAGTCCATGAAAACATTGCAGCTGTTACATGTTTAGGCATGATGCAAGTAAAGTCACACATACTGTATGACACCTGATTAGGAGACGGGGCGAGGATAAACACCTGAACTTTCCTCAGCCCAGTCAGAATAAAATGATGGAAGTGTGCATTTCTGCAAACCACAGTCATGTTATACAATTCATATTGAATCAACACTTCCAAACTGACGTACTTCACATTAAATGTATATAAGTTTCTCATCAGGGGAAAAGGGGATAGTGGATGCCATCCACCATCCATAATACCGCCATAAAACGGCTGCCGAGCAGGAGACAATTGTTCAGAGACAAACATACATCAAAAGCAGGTATTTTTAACTACACGTCTGCACATTTCAAGACGGGTGTGTAGCTAGAAAACTGTGTTTGTTGCAACAAAACTGGGTATTTTTTAATGACACGTAGGGACATTTCAAGCCATGTTTGTTGCAACAAAACCAGATATTTTGTCATGACATGTCAGGTCATTTCCATTTGTGCTTGTTGTGACAAAACACTGTATTTTTTAGCAAGAGTTTGGGACATGTTCAGCTTTGTTTAGAGCAACCAAATCCGGTAACGTAATTTAAAATATGACATCTTCCCAACTGTAAAAACATATTTTTTTGTAGCTAAACTTAACAACAAATTCATGACAGTCTCGTCACAACAAACATAAAATTGAAAACTGAAATTTAAAGAAATGTAAAATTTCAACACATCTGGTACATATGAAATGTGTAAATGTAACATATCCCTGGTTTGTTGAAAAGTGCAATGCCAACATTTATTCTGGCTGGGTTGACTTTCCACATTCTCCTTTTTTATGCAGGGCCTCAGGGAGTGATAGGAGGCTGTGATTCAGTTCTGCTAAAGAATAAGAGGCAGGGTTGTTGTATGACTTTGGATTTGCTTCTTTGGCACCCAAAACATGTAAAATAATTTATCAGTTGCACCTCCCCTGTTATCTGTATTCATATTTCTTCCTGCCATGAACCAAAGCATCGGATCCTGGTAATACTGTCATGTAATACCAATATGTACCAATGACATCCTATTATATATAACTGTGCTATAAAATGTTGCAAAAGGTCCAGTAGCTTCTCTAATCAAATTGTAATTAAAACAAGTTGAAATAATGATAAAATCAAATAATAAAAGTGTACGCAAAGTTTGGCAGAAAATTATATAAAGATTACAGAAAGCTACAAAACCACAAAGTACATACATTCTTATTAAGCTAATACATCTGTAAGGTAAACATTTTTGTACACAACTTCATCAGTGCTTTTTTGTGTAAAACCACATTTCCTTTAACCATCTGATTTGAATTAACTGTTTTCATATAATATGCCTCATTTTTCTGCTTGTAAATTCTTACATGGTTCATGTACTAAATTCCAATCTGGGATTAAAATACCTCTGGAAGTCTAAATGTATTTTTTTACTTAAGACACTCATTTGAAATATTTGATGCCCACTGAGGACATTGGAAGGCAAAGCGCTGGACATACAGCGCTACAAGTGTTAGTTTGTCCCACCTCTCTCATGTAGGTCTTCAACATAATATACAGCTTATGTATCTTGATTTTCTTTGATTGTAACAAAGAAAAACTCTTCACAGTTTGCCCTGTTTCTGGCCATTTTCACATCCCACAATTTTCCATTGTAAAAACATGCATCTTCTGGAGGACATACATGAATAAAAGGGATAAAACAAATTGAAACTACCAAAACCAATACATTCAAGAAAGAAATAAAAAGAATATGGCTTTTCGTGCAACTTTACTTTTTGGAGGCCACTTCTGATATATTTACACATCATAAAAACAGTCTGTATCCTCGACCCAATCCCTCTCAGGTGTACTCTGCTGCGTCTCCAAGAACAGTGTAGTTGCCTGCTTTTGCCTCTGCACTGTAGACCACCACAGGGGTGTCTTCCTTCTGATTCAGCCGACATAAAATGAGAATACACAACACCACTGACAATATCTGAGGAACAGAAAAACAGAGACAGGTCTTTAATTCCCATTCATGCTTTGCTCTTTCATCCTAAGTGAGCTGCAATTTTAGAAAGAGACGGAGGGGGGCACAAAGGGCAAAGCAAATGCAGAGACAGATTTTCTCTGAGGATGTTGACTGGTAACAGTAGGAAGAGCCACTCCAGTAAGGTTCTGTCAACAGCTCGAACATATAGGAGTTTTTAAGTCAAGGGGCTCAACCAAAAGGACAAACTGGAGGCTTTGTATTAAGAATGACACCAGAATGAAATGTTGGCAGTATGTTTCTGCAAGCCATGGATATGTTACATTTGTACATTGCATATCAATATATGATGTAGTTCAGATTACATGTATATGATATAAGTCTGTCATTACTCTGGAGTCAGGGATGTTGGATAGTGTAAGACTACAGGTGAAATGCACAATGTCCAGTCATGTTTGTAACAATCAAACTGCGCCTTAAGAACAGTCAGTGACATGTACTGCTGTTTTTGTAGCAACAAAAGTGAGTATTTTTTAATGACAGTTCAGGAAATGTCCAGCTATTTTTCTAGTGACCAAACTGATTTTTTTTTAAACAAACTTCAGGATAATTCTTGCTGTGTCTGTAGTAATCAAACTGCACCTTAATGTCCTTAACACCTTAACAACAGTTTGGAACTTGTCCAGCTGTGTTTGTAGCAAAAAAAGTGGGTCTTTTTAATGACAGTTTGGTAAATGTCCAACCATGTTTGTAGTGAAGTATTAAAAGCCAAAATATTATATTATCCTAACCCAAGTGGATTTTGGGCCTAAACAGATTTTGGGCCCATGTTTATGTTGCTTTTGTACTCTTGTACAGTGTCTTTAAGTTCTTTTAAAAGTGCTTTTTAAATCAAATGTATTATTATTATCATTATTATTAAACCTATCCTAACATAAACCACCACTTTGCACAACATAAAATCGAAACATAAAGAAATATAGTTTGTGTTAACATATCCGCTACATATGAACGCTACAATGCCAACATTTCTTCTGAAATTTGTGTTTCTTTTTGACCAATATTGTGAAATTCCTCTGTGTGGTGTGAGAGCTGAAAAAGTACTGGTCAAAAAGCAAGGAGCAAGTAATAGTGAAGACGAAGTAAATAAATATAGAGGTAGGTAGGTTGGAGTCATGATAGACACATTTAGACACCATACATACCCAGAATAATGTGATTCCCAGCATTACGCCCAATGCAATATTTATGTCCATCATCTCATGCTCAATCAAGTATGGAAGGCATGACTAAAACAGAAGAGCGGATACATCAATGTAACATTTCAAGTATACGTTCCCCTATTTTAAGGGGTCAGAAGCTCAAAAAACCCAGCAGTTTCAGACAACAAAAAGAACATTTTCTACATTTTTTAATTCATGGAGTTTCTTAAGATTTCATTAGAATTATCCTTCCTTTATATAAGGAGGCTTTGTAAATAAAGCAGTACTACACTACAGGTACTCACTAGACGTGAGAGCATGCTTTGTAATGTGACTCAGACAGAAAAAGCAGCATTGTAATTCATGAGGTTATCTGTTCAGTTCCTGGTTGGTTTTCTGTTTTATGTCCAAGGAAAAGCTGCAGGAGGAAAACAGAGAAATGCTACACTATTAAGAGTTATTTTGTTCACTTAAGTTTTTCTAGTTCTGTGCTCAAGAGGAATGCAAGGCCCATTGTTTCAGTGTGAGGACTTGCTGCTTTCACTTCATTTCAGGGGCTGCATTCTGAAGTTTTTATCTAAATCTTTATGAGAAATCAGTTTGTTGTTTTGTTTTTTAACAGCTGTCTTACATGAGTCTACATTTGTGCTATTGTTTCATGTACACATACTGTATAGTATATTCAGTAAATGTAAATGGAGCTTTTTCTTTGCATTGTAGTTGTAATGCAGATTTCACTGTAACATCATTTAGTATTGTAGCAGTTTGCTACAGGAACTTGAGTAAATCTCTTTTTGTTCAAGGTCTGAGAGTAGGAAAAGAAAGTAAAAGATCACATAACAGAAGCTCAAACAGGACTGAACAGAAAGCCAGGACTTACATACAAACTAGTTTGACAAGGGGATGAAGTGCAGGTGGAGAAGCTCAGGTGAGGGGAATAAGGTGATTAGGCAGAGAAACAGGCAGAGAGCTGATTGGCTGAGAGAAAATGTGGAGCAGAGAGGACTAACAAGGCTGATGCAGAGCAAATGTGAAGATCAGCAAATGAGGGAACACAGGAGGGGGAAAAAACATAAAAAGCAGAAACCATCAAACCCAATAAACACAATCCTCTCATTAATAAAGTAAAAACAAAGAAGGACTCACTAATATAGGCAACATAAATGATAATACAGATACAACTCAGTCCGGTTTTCCCAAACAGTCTGAAGGCATAAAGACACAAAGCAGACTGTGACAGTAAAAATGAACATTTAAGAATGCTTTTATTACCTCTTTATAAATCATGATGGGCTGATCATCGGCCGTGTGCTCAAACACACTGCTGTCTCTGGGAGCTGCCACCTGGAATACACACACATGAATCCTAGATTTCTACAACTGTTTTTAAAACACTTTACTTGTATCCACAAATGTGAACCTCATATAAGCCTTTTTCTAACCAACATGTTGACACAGATGAAAATCCTTTTTTGACTTTCTCGTTATGTTAAACTTAAATTGATCCACAATTATATTCAGTATTCTTGAAGATGTATCATTGGATAATACACATCAGTGATGTAGGGATTGTGTAGCTTTCACACTCACACATGGATTAATGGACCCCTCAACGCACAGGCAGGACTCTGGGATGTAATTGCCCCAATCTAGGTAGCCCTGATCCAGTCCACAACATTGCAACTGAAAGGGAAGATGGAAGGAAAGCAGATTACCGTAATGCACTGCTAACTTTATAGTCTTTTCTCTATTTAACTGCAAGACATTTTATGATATCCAGTCATGTCTTTAACAGAGTTAAAGTTATCAGGGCGTCATGTGCTTCTATAGCTTATTTGATCCTCTACATCTTTAACATCGGTGGACAGTTCATGCTCTCTGTATCACAAAAACCTAATTCACTTATTTGTTTTTGTATGTGTTGTTGATGGTGTGTGTCTGGATTTTTTTGTTCGTTAATGATTTTCTTAAGCATTTGGAATTGCTTTTATATGTGATTGAAATGAAAGGTAAGACATATATATGCTTGAACTTGAACACACACACACACACACAGAGTTACCTACCTCTGTCTGTACTTCCTTGAGGCTGTCTATGATAGGCTCACTGGCATTATTCAGCGGCAGCATATTTAGGTAAAAGTTCTTCATTTCTTCGGCCTCCTGCACAACAAAACGAATCAATATAAAATTAGACTAGCAATTTGAAAATGTTACTGTAGTTTTTTTGGAGGCACATTTGTGATTCACAAAAGCATTTAAATGTTTTATAAGTAAAGTCTTTAGGTAGTTTTATAGTACTTTAAATATAAATTATAAAAGATGAGGTATCTGAATTATACTACAGCTCATCTGTGTAACTCCAGATTATGCTGTTAGTGCTGTCTTTTTTATTTCTTTATTAAACCAAAAACACAACTTCAAAAAGTAAAGTCTGGATTTATCAGCTCTGATATGTGCATAACTTGAATTAAAATACCTGCAACTACAAATGTCCCAACAGCGTGTTAAATAATACCCAGTTTGGTTGCAACAAAAAGGCTGGAAATGTCCCTGCATCTCATTAAAAAATACCTGGTTTGGTCGCTACAAACATATCTCGAAATGCCCAAACATATTGTTAAAAAATACCTGGTTTGGTAACCACAAACAGGGATTGAAATGTAAATGGTCGTGAACAGTTCTGATGCAGCCTGCTATCTTATATGATCCTTATGTGTAAAAATGTGTACTAGTTCTAAAGCATTGTCATAAAAGGA
Organism: Plectropomus leopardus; assembly: GCF_026936395.1. NCBI lineage: Eukaryota > Metazoa > Chordata > Actinopteri > Perciformes > Serranidae > Plectropomus > Plectropomus leopardus. Next base: position 14,452,568 of record NC_142197.1, on the reverse strand, counting down.
CAACTTTGTAATACCTGTGGTCGCAAAGCCAGTCCTTGAACTTCAATTGCAATCATGAAGAGACTGGCCAGGATCATTCCAACTACAAACTGAGACACACACACACACACACACACACACACACACACACACACACACACATACAGACATGAGCAATTAGATTTTAGGAAAAGATTATGGTGATGTATGCACTACTCATAAAAACAATGAAACTCTGTTTTCTCTTTACGCACCACTATAAGTGCCCACTGCTTCTCTTTGCAAGCCCCATACACACCAATGATAGTCAAAACCAGAGTTATGATGGAAATAATATACATGGCATGAAGACCTGCGAGCATCTTTTCTATCTGTGGAGAAAACAAACAGAGGTCCAAGTCAGCAGTATCAGTAAATCAGGAAACATGTAAGGTAGATGTAGGTGGTTAGGTTTAGAAAAAACATCATGATTTGGCTTTACAAAATAACATCACATATGTTACCTGACAGACAGACATCACACGTCACTAGCACAGAATGCTACACATACAGGCATACTATGCCACGTTGTTGTTAAAAATGCCATTGTTGACCTTCAAGACATAAACAAAAGTCTCCAGGGTGAAAGTCATGTGTCTGTTTCTCAAATACAAATGGTTACAATAAATACATGTGTACCTCTTCATCTTCGTGGAAGTATCCATGGCTAAAGAGAGTGGCAGCCAACAGCAGGGCACTGACAATCTGCAACAGCAGCACATACTTCATTATAATTACATTCAGCACTATAATTAGAGGTGTAAAGAGGGCCTGCACAACATAACATGTTTGTTATCATCATCTCAATGTCTATTTGTGTGATAAACACATTGCAAAAAAAAGTGATATTGCACTCAGATTTTAAATGAATTTAAAGGAGTGGATATGTGTAAATGCACTGCAACATCAATTCAGCATGAAGTCCAAACAATGTCAGAAAATGGTCTCCTCAGCCCAAAATGAGGTCTTCAAACAACCAGTAGTCACTGATAAAGAAGAGCATGTTGCTGGAGGCTTGAGTCAGATTGTGCTATGGATCCATAAATAGCCTACTGAACAACAGCGAGGTAGTGGCCAGTCTGGCAGAACAGTGACAAAATTAACCCTTTTAAACTGGCTCAACATCTTTTTCTTTCTTTCTTTCTTTTTGCTGTATTGAGACACCTTTCACAAGCTGTTTGACTCTTTTAAAAATGAGCAAATATGTATACACACACACAGACACACACACACACACACACACATATATATATATTGCTTATTTTCCTTGTTGCTTAAGTTGCTTCTCTACATGTTTTTGAGAGAAATCAAAGCCCAAGTTGTCAAGGGTTAATATACCTAGTGCAGACACAAGAGACAAATTTGTACAACTTGTACAAGTTTGTCTCTTGTTTTCATGTCCATACTAGGTATATCCAGTTACCATCTGTTGTTTATAAAAATGATGATGAGGAAGAAGAAGATCAAAAACTTTAGGCTTTTGCTTTCGAATTCATGTATATGATTACAAGCTATTACATAACTGCAAATATATAATAGCAACTTTGCTCATTATGTCCTGAAAAGTTGTTGTTGTTGCTGTTATTTACAAAACCATCATGTTTGTGTTCCCTTCGTCCACTGGGGTTTTACTTTCTCCCAAAAATGTTTCCTCAAACATGTTTCCGCTGAGCTGCATCTCTAATGCAAACAAACACTAAGTTGCTGAAAACATTTTCATCAAAATAATCAACTTTCAGATTTAAGCACTGGATAGAACCGCTAGTTTATGTATAATAAGAGGACTAATTAGACACTTACACACTCATTTTGTTCTGAGGAAAAACACTTCACTTACCGCGATCAAACTTATCACGATAATGTAACTCCGTTTCAAGCAGACGTTCACTTTTCCCATGTTGTCGCGCTTGAACTCGAGGTTAATATGTGAACAGTTAAAAGTTTTCCTATAATGGCATTTCACATGCCATAAAGAGAGTTTTTTCGTGATTCTAATAACGGGAAAAGTCGTCTATTACGCGCAGTGGTGTTTGTGTCCGGGCAGAGAGGGGGAGGAAGCCCTCCTTATGTTCTGTTGAAAAGACCCTCCCCATCTGGAGCTGGGTATGTGTGTGGGTGGAGTTGGGGAGGTGAGGGGTAGTTAATATGATTTAGGGAAACATTTGCACAAATTGTTCACACATTCTGATTCTGACATTCTGATTTTTTTTTCCCACTGTTTGTTTTGAGGTAATTTGGTGGCTCCAGTCTGTTGCCAAATGTAAAGTTTGCTTTTGTTTTCACAACACATTGTTGTGAAGAATTCATAGCTGAAATTTAAATTATATAGCCATGCAAACTGGTGCTTAAATGTGTGTTGATGATTTAAACTAAAGTGGAAAGCTTTAAATAGAGGGGTAAATTTAGCAGAAAAGCCATTACTCAAGTCAGATTAAAGGTGAACTACGCCGAGTTTCAAAATTCAGTCAGTGTTATGTGGTGTTATAAGATTGTCCAGAAATATTAATAAACATGAACAACTCTCTCCCATATCCAAAAATAATAGGGCTAAATTTTAAAATCAGGATGTCACCAAGCATAAAGTCAGGAGCTGCTTCAGTGACAATTAATAGTAAAAGTTGTTCAAAATGACACTTAAAGCATCCAGGAATGCTCTGAGTCTATGGGAACATATACTAATGAACCCCCCCCGCCCCTCCAAAAAACAAACATGAAAGTAGCAGAAAACTTTTATGTTAACACAAGGACATTTACAATTCCCAAGAATGGAAATTAAATGTTTGGTGCTCAATATTTCCTGGTACATGTGTGTCCCCCGAAAACTTGAAAATAAACCTATGCCCTTGCTTGGTGTGTGTGTGTGTGTGTGTGTGTGTGTGTGTGTTTCTGAGTGAACTTGCCTTCAGCTCAGTAACCAATAAAGCAGTTTTTGTCTGTTGTTGCCTTGGACGAACAAAGGAAGTACAGAGGCTGTATCACATGACCTCCCATCAGAGACCCATACACACAGACGAATACAAACTTGCACCATCTATCTATCCATCTATCTGTCTGCAATTTGCGTACCCACACACTGAGTCAGATGTACACAGACTCAGATTGCTGTTACATTTTTGGTCTCTGGAGTTCCTCCAGAAAAATGTCAATTGTAAAAGCAGATCCAGAGTTGAGCATTTCCTGTTGGAGCACGGAAACATCTGGAGAGCCTGATGAACACACACACATACATACTTATGCTGACAAAAGTAAAGCTTTTTTAGTGTCCCTGTTTCGATAAACTTCACCAGCACACATCCAGAGAATCGTGTGTATACGTTGGCAAGCAGTCACACATCTGTAGGACATGAATGCACAGAGACATTCTGTGGCGCAGAGGATGTTGATGGTGGGCGGATAGATGAAGTCAAAGGGCCAGAAAGGTTTTATTTTACTTGAGATGCTTGGACCAGTTTTGTTCTCTGGAGATAGATGTTGCACAGTTGGATTCTCGTGGAGCAACATTTTGAGAATATGTGGGAATACTTGAAGAAATACTAGAGTGAAGGATGAGACAGAGGAATGTGCAGTATGAGAAGGAAACTACATTGTGGATGATCCTCAATACATTTTTTTTCAGTCTTCTACAGGATTTCTTGTGTTTGAATTTATTCGCACACGTTTAATGTGACAACAAACTGCGATTTTGTAATGTTCAATGTGTAACATGGTGTACAGAAAAAGCATTACAGTGTGTTTGACTAAGTTAAAACTGTAACATGCATCATTCCATATATATTTATCATTGAAAATGAACCCCATCTCACATTAAACTGATAAACTGATATTCCATACAATACTGCTTTTTCACTTCTGTATACCCCAAGTTCCAAAAAAGAATTATGACTTCTTTCCTTGTTGCTTCACTGCCAAATGATGACAGTTTTAAGATGTTTTTTTTTTGGTTACAAAGCTGACTGAGATACTGGAAGTCATATGAGCATCAAGAACAACACCTCCAGACAGGCGAGGACAAATGTTGCATTATTCCAGCAAACTTATCACAGTCATCATTCATCATGTTCTCACTAAGCGTGGTCAAAGGCCATCCTCCTTAAATAATACAACAGATACTCCCAGGCCCCCAAGAAGTGCACCAGGGGTTTGAAGCCAATTTTTGTACTTGCCAAACAGTAGCGTAATATGCATCACACCATGCCATGTGGCCAAGAAGGACTTTTTCCCATAAATCAGTGGATACACAGTGAATCCTTAAATAGCAGTACACAGACATCACCAGCCGCACAAGTTTGTGAAGCAGGTTTCATCTGCTTTAACCCTTCCCCAAAATCCTCTGCAGATGTAATTCCTCCCACACTCCTGGGGAAACTTTTTCAGGACCGTGGTCCAAAGCAGCACTAGTATTAGTAACACATCACTACCAATATGATCATCGTGCAGTTTGGAGTCAATAGGTCCAAAATTTTCAGGAAGTTATGTAACTAATCTGGATCTAGAACCTTTAAATGAAGCCTTGTTTCCAACAACAGTGAAGAAAGGGACCCTAGCTCCTTTGTTTCTGTCATGACTCCGGCTGTAGTTTCTTTGGACTTGTTGCAGATGACCTATTGCATTCTCAGGCAGTCCCTGAGAGCTGAGCAATGGCGTAGTCTAATCCACTGATCATTAGTGTGTTGTTTTTCCTGGAGAAAGTTGTAGTACATTCCTCATACATCGCTCAAAACTCCCAAGAAATCCCCAAAGTCTCACTTACAGCAAGGAAGTGTTACAAAATCAAATATTCATTAAAGAGATACACTTCAAATGCATAATATATGTCAGTATCATAAGACTAAAGATGAGGAGTTTTTTTTCTTCTGGATGAACTACCTGGTAAGAAAAGCTGGTCAAACAAAATGCCAGCCAATGTGGATGAGTTTTTTTTTCTTTTATTGTTTTGTTTTTCTTTTCCTGTGCACAATTTATAGGAACAATATTATTGATTCAGGAGTGTAGGGAGTGTGTGTGTATCATATCCGGGCTTAAAGCTCTGTACTTTAAGTGTTCTAACTTGCAGCCAAGATATATATAAATATTTTATTTGATTTCAAAAGTAAAACTTTAATCATTTCCAGGAATTGTTAAGGTTTTTGGTGGTTGGAGAAAGGGAAACCACACACCCACTTCGTCATGATAACACAATGCCCAATTCTGTGCATAAAAAGATAATTAAACAACATATTGTTGAAAGATGACAGTATATGAATAAAAGTGTTGACATAGAATAACTCTGCTGACATGACAGCCTCACCACTACAAGTAGTTTTCATTCAGTTCATCAGTAATTTCAGTTTCAGTTGTCACAGAATTATAATGTGTAAAATTATCATTGTTATTATTATTATTGTTCCTGAGCACTCCAACATCACGATTTCATCATTTTTCCAAGGTCAACAATTAACTGTGAACGTCACCATAAACCTTTTACTTTGACAGGAAGAATCCTAATTTTAAATTCTTGAATCACTTGGTTGTATTGTTTTATTCAGTTTTTATATTTGTATTTATTTGTTTGTTTATTGTTGTTGTTGTTGTTGTTCCTTTACTTTATATGTATCTCACTCATTTATGTTTTTATGTTGTGTAACAAGGTGACATATTATTATGATAAATGCTTTTATTTATTTTAGTAGGCTACTCCAATAGTATAATACCATTTTCACTTGCAGCACTATCAAAATCATATATTGTTAAACATAAAGTGATTATCTTCATTATGTCTCATTTAAGTGTAGAATTATAGTTCCTACCTGTTTTGTCAGATATAATGTAACAAATCGTTTGTAACATGAGCGCTACACAAATTGTTGTCGGCCCCTTTAAGAAAAGTCACATGGCGGTCACATGACGCGGAAGTAGACCGAATTGTTTCAGCGTTGTTGTGTTTACATCAACAGCTCCTCGTTTACATACCGCGTGCAGGTTCGTTGAGTAAGTAAACCGTTCAGTTATTATAATTTCTGCATCAAAAGTGTACGCTCCTATATGAAAGACAGGTATGTGCTTAGCTGTGGTTGATATGGCACGTACAGCTCTGTGTCAGCACAGGATTTATGTGTACAATACGGCTGTTACCGTAAACAGACGGGCTATTACGCATGTATCACCTTTGATTAAGCAGACACAAAGCTACTATTATCTTGCAGAGCCTCCTTATAATATATTTTAAGGTGCACCATATCTCTAATTGCCTCTAAAATAGTATTAAAGCCGTGTTATTCAATGCTGCCGTTTAATGTACGTTTATAGTGTACAATTTTTTAGATTCTGAAGTATATACTTTTATGTACACATAAAGAACTTACCTCAAGTGTATGAATTATGCCAAGTAAATATATATACCTTTTTTGCCTTTAGTATCACACGTTTTTAAACATTTTATTTCTGTCCTTTTCAGGAACAGGACTAAGTGAAACCTTTAGCTTTTGGATGAAGTGACCATGAAGCAGGACAGTGATGCTGTGGACGTCCCCGCGTGCTTCATATCCAACCATGAAGGTTTTCTTGGAAGCATCAAAAACTTAATCAGAGACTTTGTGGTGACTGAAATCGACATCAATGGACAGCGTGTTAACACAGCAGCAGCCACACAGACACCATATTGCAGGGCCTCTGATAAAAACAATGAAACCAGTGCAGACTGTAAGAGGAACAATTACTCGTCAGTCTCACAGGACTCTGATGTTTCAGCTGATTGTGGGCTCGATGTCACCATACCTAGTCCAGGCAGTTTTGATTTAAGTGTGATTCTAGGTCAGTCAGTCAGCGATGAGCTCGAGCAGTTTGTGTTGACGCTCAAAGAAGAGCCCATCAAGCAGGAGCTCTCTCTGGGATCCTTCGCTGACAAACACCACAGAGCCAACGTCCACCGGGCCGTCAGACACCGCTTCCCCTTCCTCATGACGGTCACGATCCAGCCTGAGATCAGGGTGAGGGAAGACCCGGACTACAGAGAGCTCTCCAAGCTGGTTACAGAGGACGAAGCAGAGGATTTCTTCAGGTTCATAGATGCCAAAGTGCGAGGCTCGTCCTATACATTTGGACCTGATGACAATAAGGACCACAGGACCGCGGTCCACCACTTCCTGAGCCGAAGGTTTGGCAAACTGGTCGAAACTAAAAGCTTCACTGACCAGGGGACGACTGCGATCTCGGTTAGACTGAGAGAGCAGGGGAGGCCAAAGAAAAGAACTGCAGAGGAACGTAAAGAAGAAGACATTTACACTGGTATGAAAATAGACTTGCAAGTTTGAAATTATTCATTACTTTTTGAATGGATTGAATGAATTATAGTCCAAATAATGAGCATTTCTAAACACAGCTGTGTTGTGTGTCTTCTTCTTCAGCTTTCACTCTGCGTAAGGAGAACCTGGAGACTCTGGAGGCCATCAGCTACATGGCAGCAGCTCTCGGGGTCCTACCGTCAGATTTCACCTACGCAGGGATCAAAGATAAAAGAGCAATCACCTTCCAGTCCATGGTGGTAAAGAAGGTCTCAACTCAACGGTAGTTTTGCATTTCCTTCATGGCTTGTGGTTTGGGGAATCTTTTTTCCCTATTTACATATTTGCAAGATGAAAAACTGCAACAATCCTAATATGTTATGGTTCTTTGCTATTGTTTGGGTTCCCTTTAAAGCCTCAAAATTAATGCCAGAAATCAGTGTGAAACTTATGCTTTTTTTCTGTTCCCACCCCCTTTTTGTATTTCATGTGGTTTATCATTAGGCTGAAAGAGAAGACAGCTGAGTTTGAGAGGAGAGGGATGCGTCTGTCTCAGATCCGCTCCGTCAGCGAGCCTCTCAGGCTTGGACGTCTGCAGGGGAATCACTTTGACCTGGTGGTTCGTGAGCTGAGACCACACGGGGCCAGTGACGCACACTCCTCTGACGCAGACGCGCACACTTGTCTGGCAGCTCTTGTAAAGGAAGCAGTGGAGAATGTCAAGGTATTATTCAAATTTTTTTTTTTATTTTATTTTTCTTTTAGTTTATCGCATCAAACACTGTCAACTTGTGTACTTTTCAGCACAGTGTATGCTGTCAACGGTGCATATTGTCACATGCTTGTTGTTGCTCTTGTACTGAAAAATGAAATAAATCTTCTAGTATGTATATAAAAAAGTAGAGAAGCCCATTACTGTTCTTTTCCATGTTTTTGTGACACTGATGCATTATTTTGAGAAAGTTCCCTGTTATTTTAAGATACTAAGTAGTTGTTTTGATAACATTTGTCATTATTTTAATAATGTTTGTCATTATTTTTTCAGATGCAATGTCATTTCAAGATACCAACTCAATATTTTGAGAAAGTCTGCTTTTATTTTATTAACATTTTTTTTTCTAATTTTGAGATACTGAGTTCTTATATTGATAGTTTCTCATTATTTTAAATACTTTTCTCACTTTCATGACATACTAAGTAATTATTTTAAAATACAAAGTCATTATTTTAAGAAAGTTTCCCATTCAAAGATGCCAAGTCATTATTTTGAGAAAGTTTCTCATGATAATGGGATCCTTTTTCACACTGGCAGAAATTGGCTTCCATACACAAGTATTATTTTTTTTACTTTTGAAGATTTACATCAAAAGTCTGTGGATGTTCATCTGTTTTTTGTTCTCTGCAGGCCAGAGGTTTTGTCAACTACTATGGACCACAGAGGTTTGGGAGCATGCAGAGCGTCCAGTCTGACCGTGTGGGGCTGGCTTTACTCAAAGAAGACATGGTTAGTGTTGTCATGTACATGAGCAGCTGTTATTGCCCCTCATGCTGTGAGATAAGAGGCATCACTGACGGCATTAAGCCTGAAACACTTCCAGAGGGAAGAAAAGTGCCATCTCAGTAAAATCATTCACATGTATGCCCGATCAGACTACACAGTCCTGTATGTGTTCTGATGTGCGTCATTGCGTTTGTGTCAGGTGAACGCTGTGCATCTCTTCTTCACTCCCGAGGACGGCAATGATCCTCAGAACCACGCTAAGAGGCACTTCCTCCAAACAGGTGAGAGCCGGGACAACACTGACGACTTCAGTTTCATTTTGACCAAAGATGATGTGAAAGTTGCTTCCCAAGAGCTTTTAGATACAGCATTTTCAGGAACTATGACTTTCTTTGGGTGTCTTTTTGCTTTTGCTGCATTATCCCTTTAATATTTCAGTAACTACTCACTTCCTCACTTAAAGATTCTGCAGAAATGGGTCATATTTTGTAGAAAAAGATGTTGTAAATTTGTAAATTTCCTTTATGTGAATCCTTTTTTAGCATGCTGTAAGCATTTTACTCCATCACTTTCTTGTCTTTTCTGCTTCTCCCATATTCAGATAACGCTAAGGAGTCTTTGGCACTGATGCCGTTGTCAAAGGCCAGGGAGCGACTGATGCTTCGGGCCCTGAACCGCTATGGTACAGGTCCAGATGGTTGTGCCCAAGCCTGGCTCAGCCTGCCCCACAGCATGAGGGTCTTCTACCCGCACGCTTACTGTAGCAGGTCAGCTCCAAGGAAAATGCATTTTTATAGTATTCCTGCCCAGTTCAAACACAAGAATATTTACAACTTGAGCTCCATGGTAGCAACTGATAAGGATGTCACTCATTTGCACTTTGACAGAGATTTTGAATGAGGGAGACAACATTATACATTCCCCAGCTAGATTGTCTCATTCAGTTTTAGGGTTTAACTTAGCCTAAATTTTTGCATTTGCATGTACTATTGTCATTACGGTTGAGTCATTACGTTTGAGTCACAAGTCTCTCTAGATACATTTTTATTCAGTTTGCTGCAAAATAAAAATGTTTTGTAACCTGTTTTTAAAGATGAGACTGTAGTTTGTATTGAGAGAGCTGGAAAAGGACATACCTCCTTGCAATTTCTGTAAAATACAAGCAAAATATTAGTGCACTGTTTTATATATATGAAAACATAATATATTGGAAGTAACATTAAAAAAGATAAATGTAATTGATAACAAATTGGTTTTTTTTTCTGATCACCGATTAAGTTTGGTTTAGAAAAAATTGTTGTTGTGTAGCAGAGTGGATCATTTTCATCCAGATGGTCAGTAAAGCCAGCTCTCACTGCCTTTATTTTTATGAATAGTAATTGTGATCTGTCTGTGGTCGTCAGAGTGTGGAACGAGGCGGTGGCACACAGGCTGACCACTCTGGGTCACAGTGTCAGGGGAGGAGATTTGGTGTGGAAGCAGGAGGACGCTGGAGAAAGCAGCTCTGCTCAGGTAAGAGAGGATGATCTGTTTTTAGGTATAGAACATTTTCAGCCTTGGTGGGTCTTTCCATATTTTGCAGACACCATACCAGCACTACTAAACGTTTCTTCTTTGATTTTCCAGATCCATGTGGTGACAGACCAAGAGGAGCAAGATGGAGTGTACACATTGGAGCATGTAAGTAGTTCAGTGAAATACTTTGACTTCAAATGCTGCTATTTCAACTATCTCACCACTGTTGCTTTTGTATTTTTTTCAGGTGTTACTACCAATGCCAGGAAATACAGTGAAGTATCCAGAAAATGCCATGGGGACTTGGTTCCAGGAGAGACTGGCCAGAGACGGACTGGTTGACTGTCGCTTCAGAGTCAGCAGCCTCAAACTAAATCTGCCTGGGTGCTACCGCCCCCTGCTGGCCACACCACGCAACCTCAGCTACCAGCTGCAGAAAGCAACCTGTGAAGGCAGAGGAGGAGAAGAGGGGATGGGAAACAGCAGCAGAAACAGTGACCTTCAACTGAACGGCACAACAGTGGAAGGGAAGCAGGACTCTCTCACTCTCACATTAAACTTTGACCTGGACTCCTCCTGCTATGCTACAATCTGCCTCAGAGAGATCATGAAGTGTGACCCCTAGAGGTCAGGGGACATTGCTCCAGTTACATTTCTACATACTACATATTATTTCTACATACTTTGCGGAAAAGAGTTTTCTTGTTTTTAGTTTTTGTAACTCATTATTGTGATACCTTATTAATAGCCTTTGGTTTGTTGTTGAAGTAAGAGCATAAAATTGTGTTTACAAATACAAAAAAAAAATGCATAACATGCAATTGATAAACAAATTTAAATGTAAAACCGTGTAAACAGTATTTGTGTTTTGTGCCATGAATAAAACTTTTAGACATAAATGTTTTTTCTTTTAGTTTAAATTTATTAATACTATTAATATTGTTATTATGCATTAATTTACTTTTAGAATTGAAGTAGAATTGGATTTTTAGAATTCAGTATACATTTTTTGGTCACTTTACATTGTGAACACACTGCATACTAACAACTTAGAATTAATGTTACTAATGGAATTGGGACACATTTTATTATCACTCATTTTTTGGTAATTGCACCATCCACTAATCACCACTAGATGGAAACAACATACAATAATAGTTAGTCACATAATTTGGCGCTCCGACTCCTCTCAGGTGGACTAATGTAAAAAGATCATTTAAACTTCTTCATTAAAGTGCGAATGTATTTTATTTCCTAAGTGTCCATCAAATGACCCTCAGCCATGTTAGCGTGATAGTGATTTCCTTACCTGAGAGAAAACAGCACCTGCACTATATAACTGAAAGGCTAATGATGTTAATGAGTATATCACACTCCCAATCTGGTACTAAATCCATGGTGTCTGTTCATATGATCCTCTCTCACATTTAAAAAAGCAGCAGGAGAGCCATTTGAGAACTAATATGAAAAATAATGAAGCATAAAACCCTGGTGTAATTACGGTGCTGAGGGGCAGCATTCAATCTGTGTTAAAATTGAACAAGCTTCGCCTCCTGTGACTAATCTGATGCAATTTTGATGAGAACATTTAAAGACAGCATAGAAAACCTCCCTCATAAGCAGCTCACATTGGATATACCTCCAGGCTATTTTTTTTTAATTCTCATTACTGTAAGCAATTGACTATATGGATGTTTTAGTTGGAGGTGGGTTCTGACATGCAGCCTGTCATCAACCCATTGCACAGTTTGATAAAGTGCCTGCCTGTGAGCTAAACTGTCTGCCAAGGAGACGCATTAGCAGTAATGAGTTTCTTCACTGTTTGAAGACTTTTGTTACAAGATGACACACTATCCAACAGAGAGGAGATGACTGAAATCTTTGCAGTAACACTTACAGACGAAATCCTACACTGGGTGTAAAGAATTTCTTACCATGGGAAAATTTAATCTCGACAGATATCTTGCAAATTCTTCATGTTTCTTTCTCTCATAAAAATATAGTCTTTTTTTTTGGTTTCACATAGTTACATATTGACATTAAATGAGATTTAATAGGAGTGGTGTGATCCTCATGTCCCTGCAGGTGGCATAAAAGCTGCATATTTAAGTGTGAAACACCTTGACCGCTCAACAGTCTTATTAAATTCTTTAATGTAAGCTTGCCTGCAGATGACTGAGTATGACTCAGTATTTATAATGTAAGAACCAGTAACTTTTACCACAGAGAAAACTAAGAGGTAAAGATGAGACCCTAGTGTGTTTGTTTGATGAAGGAGCTATTCTGGTGTGGGAGTTGTATCAATCCTCTTGTCTAACCCTCTGAAAACTAAAATTTAGTAATATGTCAGGGTTTTCCTTTTAAATGTCTGTCTTTCATTGACTTCCTTTCCTGTCAAATTTGCATAGATTTTTACCAATAGATTTCATATCTACTTCAATTCCAATGGCAGAGCTGGGGTTACTTTAAAGTGCGGTGGTGATCAAATAATTAAAAGTTTCTGAAGACTGCAAATCCCAAGATGCATTCAAGTTATTGAGTGTAACACATTGGAATAATTTCAGTAATTAACAACTCAAACCTAAAAGTTCTGTATGTGACATTCAGAGCTTTAATATAGCAGCAAACCATTTTTTAATGGTAAACTCTTTTGGCTGTGCTTGCATATTATTGCATGTGTGTATCCCACTGGCTAGCTCATCATCGCCGCCTTGGCATGGCACTCATACGGCGGTTACAGACGATATCAGGATACAACTGTTAGCTGCTAGCCACCGGCACAGCAACCTCCATGTTGAGAAATGTGTTCAGACAACACTTTCTTTAAAGTGACTCCTCAAGAAATACTAAAAAAAAGGAAGTAAAGAAAACCCAAACTTGAATATCATAAAACAAAAATGGCCAACTGGAAAAAAAAAACCTAAGACAGAAAATGACTTGATAAGGTTTCCCTCTCTCTTCCCTCTTTTTAGCAGTTCAATTTAAGATATTGCTCCCTTCAAATATGAGCATAATCAATCACCAGATACATACTGTACTGGCACACTTTGACTCTGCACAAATACAAAACACATTGTGCTGAGTGTGTGTGGGTTATTCCAATGCAGTTGCAGTTGAAAAAATATCACTGGTCTGATTCTACACTCCAGATAGGACCATATCTCGCTGAGCTATTATTTCTTCTGCACAGACATACATGGGTGAATGACTTTTCTGCATCCTTGGGCTGAGTCCCGTTCCAGCCGGCTGTAGATAAATGTTGACCCACTTCAGGGGCAAAGATGACAACTTTACTCCACGTCTGGCTTAGCTGAAAAGCAGAGCAAAGGCTTGAGACGAAGAACGAAGTGAAAGGTTACGAAAGACATTTACCATGGACGTACAGTGATACATTTCTCTTCGCCAAGAGAAACCGAGGAGGAGGGGGGAAAGCTGAGGATTGTGAAAGACAGAGAGCAGTATAGCGTTCTCTGGCCAAGATTTTTTTGTGGCCCTTTAACATATTTTCTCAATCAGCCTCTTACTAAGAGCAACGGGGGCTGCATGAATACAAACTTTTCTGCCAAAGTTACAATCATATTGGTCATTGCAGTTGAAAGTTTTTGTTTTCTCTTTGCTCTTTTCACTAGTTTGAAGTAGGTGCGGCTTACTTGAAAAAGCTGATATCACATATTTTTGTGCACTAATAAAAAGTGCTATCTTTATTTCACAAATGGATGCATGCAATTTTTTTATTTTTTTGGTTATTTCAATGTTATTTATGTCTTAGGTTTTGCATTCTCAACGCCTCAAAGAATGAGCCATGGCTGGCTCCAGTGGTCAGTGGAACAGCATGCTGCACATGCATGGCTGGTGTAGCAGAGTGTTGCACACTGGTTGGGGCTTTCTTGTTTAAAATTGAATTAGCACAGCACAGGACCATAACAGCCACTGACATCCCAGCCTGCTGGATGAGTCCCAGTAGTGTGGATAAGGTCCAAGAAGAAGTGGGCTACAAGAGCAACCTCTCCTCTGGTGCAGCTAAGAAGGCGATGCATGACAAGTGTATCAGTGAAGAGAGAAGAATGTCAGTTTTCAGTCTGAGAGAGATTAAGGAATGACAGTCATGTCTGCTGTATGTTCTGCTCTGATAAGCCTGTTCGGAGTTTATAGAAATGTAATAGTTACATAGACGAAGATCTTCATTCATGATTAGACATATAAACATTCCAGTGACCTTTGACATGCCGTAGCTGTCTGTCCTCCAGTCAGTTGATTGGCAAGTACACCCATGTTTTTACTAGAGCAAACACTGATATGGGACTGACTGTGCATGTGGGAATTTTGAAAATGTGTGTTTGCAAGCTTGTCTGTGCCTGCGAAAGAGAAAGCAAAAGAGCGAGCTTATGTTTTTTCTAGGCCCCTGACAACCATGCTGCTGCAGGAGTATTGTCCAGACGTGACAGTCTGTGTACACAAGGTGGCTGAGCACAGTCAAGAGAGGTCGGATGGAACCATAAGAAACGCTGTTGCTGCGATGTCAAAATGCATTTCGACTAATCTCAGCAAAAGAAAACAAATTCTCCCACCGCTGTGAACTTATTTTTACAGTATGTGCCTTTTTACTTCTAAGCGGCTACAATGATGCGAATATCCTCTGTTTAGTCTTTAGGATTTCCAGTGTTTTCTTTAGAGCTCCTACACTTACCATTGCAGGACTTATTTGGAGTAATATATTTAACTGATGCACTTAAGTGACATTCTTGGAGTGGGCTCTTGGATTGGATTCTGGCGTTTTAATTGGAGGGATTGAAGCTAACAAGGCTCCAATTGTTGGAAAGCAGAAGTCAAAACTGGCCATTGAAATAATCTGGAAATGGTTTTAACACATGAAATTCATATTTAACACATGGAAATTACATTTAAAGCTCCAGTGTGTAGGATTTAGGGGGATAGATTGTCAAAAATGGAATATAATATGAGTATATTTTCTTTAGTAAATAATCACCTGAAAATTAGAATTGTTGTGTTTTGGTGATCTTAAAATGAGCAGGGATATAGGAATATAAACTGCTCGTCCACAGAGATTGCCATCTTCATTATGAAGCAGCGCTCTTTAAAAGTACAACCACTAGACCCCTGTGCTGCCCAGAGGCTGCTCTGTCACCCATTTGGTGTACCCTAGTCAGTGTCCCACATGTGAGAGGCCTGCATGTGGAAAATACACTGACCTGATAACTGCAGCTGAGCTATTGACAAGCGGAAAGTAAAGAAAAAAACATGACTGTGTCAAATGAGATTGATTTGTGGGAAAAGTAATGCTGCAGTGCTTTGGGAGTATCACTGGATCCTGCACATGTAGAGCAATCAGATCCATAGCACAAAAAGACAGTGTGTGAAAGTTAGATGGGACTTTCTCATGATGTGTATCTACTGTGATATGAATTCATTTAATTCAACCCATTCAGAAACAAAACCCCGTAGTATTAATAAAAAAAGGCTGCAGATGCCATTGTTAAAAAACCACAGTTGCACTTAAAACCCCCCAGGTGTGTGTCTAACTGCATGAGTGTGAATCAGACGCTGGTGAAAAACGGCATGCATGCTCAGTCAGCATTCCCTGAAAAGGTCATGATCAAGGATTTTACACCATAACATAACAAATTCATGTCATGTGGTTGAGCCTAATTTAAAAGATACTCCAATTTTTGTGTCCTTAATTATGGATTTACAGGTTTATTACCAACAGCAACTGCAGCACAATGGTGTTGCAACCATCGTGGAAAAGTAATGGAAGCCGAATGTTGGTGAATTTTAATCTCTGGCAGCAAATGAAGCACAGATCCAGCACAGCTTTTTTCTATAATAAAATATAAAAAAGCCATTAAACATCTGGCTGCTAAAATATAAAAAGTGTCTGTCGATTTTTGGATCCGACCACTCACTGCGCCTGGCCGGTGGAAAAACTTAATTTCCTGCCCTGTTTGTGACCCAACAAACAACCCAACTTTTAACACACTCAGGCACAACACCAATCATGGTAAACTGCTTGCACATGAGCCATTAATGGGTTACTTGCTATAAGTGGGAATTTTTCTCACACTGTAAAAGTTAAGAAAAAAAAACTGTTAAACCTCTGCCTGGGTACAGAGAGCACTCTGTGCCAGAGTGGAGGAATCTGTTGACTGGCTGCAAAGCACAGGGAGGTGAAGGAAAGCTCATTATTTTTAATGGCATCTCTCCACTGGGTGAGAGAGGGAGAGAGAGATGAACCATAATACTATCTTAGCGCGCTCCAGACAACACTGAGACCTTGTGGAAACGTAGGCAAACATGCACACCCATGCTGTCACATAAAAACCAAAGAACATGAACTGACAAAATACATTTTGTCTTAAAATAATGTTCTATTCATTTCTTTTTTCTTTTTTTTTAATGAATCAACACATTAAACAAAATAGTTTAGTTATATACACCAAAACTATTTTGTTTAGTTAAAGATTAAAGGTCCTATATTATGCTCAATTTTGGGTTCGTACTTGTATTTCCGATTTTCTGCCATTTCCTATACTGTCAGTCTGAATATAACTGTATTCACCCTCTGTTTTAAACATCCTATTTTAGCATCTGTCTCTTTAAGCCCCTTAGTACTTCCTTGTGTGAGTATGTGTGGAAGATAAATACACTCGTCTCTCCACTGGCTTTGTACACAAATGCACCACCTCCAAAATTCGCTCTCTCTGAACACACCTTTACTTTCTAATACACAACTTTAAACAGAGCCGGGCTATCTCCTTCCTGGTCTTTATGCTAAGCAAACCATCTCCTACTTCCAGCTTCAAACAGTGTTTAAAATACTGTCATGGTGAAAGAAATCTCAAACTTTCTCTCACTCTCTTTCTCTCTTACACACACACGAACAGACAAACTCTCTCACACACACACACAGGCCTCAAGAGGCACATCACAAAAATTTGCCGTCCTGTATCCTCTCATTGCCATCAACTTTTCTCTTTCACATCTATCAGTTTCTCAGCGGTGTAGCCGACTGTAGTCCTGTAATTACCTTGTTGACTAAATGCCAGCTGTGTGTGTGTGTGTGTGTGTGTGTGTGTGTGTGTGTGTGTGTGTGTGTGCATTTGCAAAATATGTCCATCTGTGTGTGCGTGTGTTCATAGACAGATAGGAATGAAAATGGGAGGCAGGCCACTTCGGAGCAGCTGCACCGGTGCGTCTGTTGGGTTCAGTGCCCGAGGAGGAGAGAGTGATTGATGGAGCCGCTTCCTGTCCTGGTAGAGGTTATTTAGGAGCTCTGAGGGACCATCGTTATTTCCTGATGCTCTTAAATATCCCGCTCTACCCCCCCTTCATTTTTTTCCCTTTCTCAGTCGTTCACCCTCCTCTCTACGAAGCCCCCTGCCCCAGCTCCCCTTACTCTCCCTCTTGTTTTACAAAGGAATGACAGATATTGTTTACACATGGCTGGGCTGATATCTCCATACACTAAGTTATCTACACAGTATCTCACATTGAGCCATGCTTAGACCATTAGATAATATGTTGGGGAAAGTAAAAGCACTATTTATCAGAGATGTAAGCTAACAGACACATTATAGCGTACTAAAACTGGACACGGCACATACTTGATGCTGTTATTCTCGCTCTGTGTCTATACAAACAGTCAGGCATCAGGCCAGTGGTGCATATCTCTCTCCTGTGATTGTCCACTCCCTTTCTGTTTACCCCAGTTTTGATGTCTATTCTCTTGTTTTGTTACTTATCCCACTTCTTAATTTTTTGTCTGCCTCATATCTAAACTGTAACAAAACCTTAAGCCTAATAAACTAAAGCAACTGAGCTTAATTATTCCCAAAACAAACAAAACACCAATGTCTCTGAATAAGTAAAAGTTTGTAGTGGGAGCCTGTCTCTTTTACTTCACCGAAAATTATGCAATCATTTGCAAGAGTATAGTGAGTTGCCGTTGTCTATACATATTTGTTTTCCCAAAATTACATCAGAACTCTATTGTCTCATTTTTCCATTGTTTTTAGGAAAATCAGCACTTTAATGTACCTTACAATAAGTACCATGAGTTCCTTTAACCCAATAAACCACAATGCATGACTGCTAAAGCATAATATAGCTTTTAGATTGATTTCCTACCTTCCGGGCAACCATTGTTTTAAGTTAATTTCACAAAATGCAGAAATTCGACACTAACTTCAGATGAGAAATCCATCATAAGTAATCCAGATGCAAGCAGAGGCCATTGGCAGCTCTTCAACGTTAATGGATTCAAGTGAGCTTTGACATGAAAGGTTTGGGTGCCAGAAATAATTGGATTCATTTGCTATGTTAATGAATAATGAAACATAATGCTAACCATAAAGGGGAACTCCCCCGATTTTACACATCAAAGTCTGTTTACAAGAGTAGTGCTTTTTGCACATCTGGGGCCTCATTAAGGATACATTTCCAAACTGCTTCTCCTTTCTTAAGTTTCACAGATAGGAAAAATACTATCCTCCTATAACAGAGGTAATTTCTAAACTCACGACTATGTCCTGTGTATCTTAGACCTCTTGTCTTATCTTAAGAAATCGGACGTATGACTGAAAATTCCATTTTCAATCAGCACTCATCCTGTCATGCCTGTATCTTTAATTAGAGTGAACCAGTGCGCTACTCAGAATGGAAAAAGCCATAATATTAAGGCTTTAACTTGCTGTTGGACAGCTAAGGTTGCTTTCATTGACAGCAGTCATGATAAACTTGTGATGAATTAGTGGTATGGATGCTAAAAATAGCCACACCCCTGCAGTCGATACCCATTAATACATGATTCAGGAAATCAAGTCGCCCTCAATTGTCAAAAAAAGTCATGACATTCACTCAGAAGACCTGTGTTTGCGTCTCAAAGTCACTGTTGACTTCTTATTACAGCATAGCCTATAACAGTAGGCCCTATGTAGTATGTATGTAGCATGCTATACTAGTGATATAAGTGACATATATCACATTACAGTATTGATAAAGTACTCATTTAATACCACCATGATGATTTTTCTAAACCTAGCCAGGTAGGTTTGGAGCAGAACTGCAGTCGTTTTAAAGACATGATTAAAACTGTGACTGTTAGAAAAGTAAGATATGAAAGAATTTGGCCAAACATGCAAGTTCAGCAGTCTATAAGAGTTAGTAACATGGACCCTGCACTTCTGTCCAGGCTTGCAAATATGATGTGACACATAAAGTAACACAGTACAGAGATGCTCCACCAAACTAAAACCACAACGAATAAAACCCTATTCAAACCTCCATACTTTTCTATTTTAGGAGCCCCCACATGTTTTTGAAATTCACAAATAGCCTCTGTCCTGTAGCTAAACGTGCACTCACTCCAGAGAAACTGAACATCACTCGGCCGGTCTTTAAACCCAATTGACACTAACTGCTGGTGAATAGGGCAGAGACAGAAGACAAAAAACAAAGGGGTTGTGAAGCAAGGAACAGAAAGTACCAAGTATGCAACAGTTCAATGTCTAATTAAATTTACTATGAGGGGAAATTTGCCAAGAATGGAGCCATTGTTTCGGGGCAACTGGAAAAACCTGACATGCATCTGTGCGTGTGGTTCTTTTTAAAACCGTTGTTCTGCAGAGGAAATGGATTCGGCGCAGTTCGGAGGAGAAAAAAAGACAGAGAAAAATCATTCATCATAAATGGACATGAAAACACTGAGTTTTGTTGAGTAGAATCAACAGCGCACAACAGATGGTATGATACACGGTCGGTTTGGGAATGAAACGGTTCAGGCCACACACAGAGAAACAGATATTGCATTTTGTAGATGTTCTCAGTGATAAAGGATAACTGCTTTGGAACTACATAATATGCAATCATGCCATGTCTGATCCAAGACACTTCAGCCATTTTTCCCTCTTATCAGCTTCTTGTTATGATTTGTGTAAATACACAGCCTCAATGGACCGCCATGCCCTCTTCTTTCATTTACTGACATGGTTCTTTGGAGGAGAACAACATCTGCATGTTTCACTGATCTCCTATGGAAGTTCAACACATTCAGATAGAGACATGAGAACATCTGTCTCAGCCTATTAATCCCAAATGGATTCATCTCCAACATCAACACAATCGACTTGTCAAAAGAAGTGTCATTGGAGGGCGAGTACAGGGCGCTGGGTTCTCTTTGTTTGAATTAGAGTTGTCACACAGAAATGCTTTAAAGGAGGTTAACTTTCATTTCAAGCCTGAGAAAAAGGAGGCTCAAAGGACGTCTGTTCACAAAAACAATCCTGATACACTGCTGTAAAATGATCTTAAGTTATGATTAGAGATTATTACAGAAATGGTTAGGTACTTTTTTAGAATATGAACTCTTCCTGTATAATATGAAGTGGAATTATTAGCACTGGAATTTCCTACCAAGAGCTTGACTGTACCAGTTCGAAGTGGAGACTCTAGACTTGAGTGGCATGTTGTGAGGAACATGCTGACATTGTTGAGTCACTAAAAGCCCCAAAATAAAGGCTTCCATTATAAATCACTGTACCACTATTGTGAAAAATTGGCTGTGCTAACCTTAACTCCAACCATGCGTCCAATATTTGACACTGGCAACAGACCAGGGTGTGAAATTCATCAGCCTGTTTCAAAAGCACTTTTCAATTCTCCTTGCTTTGTACAGTCATGTGGAAAAGGCTGCTCATAGTGTCAACCATGGCCAGGAATTCAGGAATGACTCAGGGCTGCAGCTCTTGACTCTGACATTCAGTTTTGTTGTGAAGTCTGTGTGATTTATTGAGATAAGGGCTGAGAAGCTGTGGACCTATAGTTGATTTCCTACAGGAGTCATCTCATACATCGAAGGAATTTCATCAGAATCTGTCAGAGCAGATCAAGGAGATACACTTGTGTTGAATATCCAGCATTCGTGGAACAAATTCTGACATGAAAACATCTGAACATCTGCTGCGGTATAAACTGTGCGATACAAGGTTTCCTCTCTTCTGTCATATCTGGGTTGTTGACTCAACCTTTTTCACGTGTTTTCTTGTTGCTCCACTGGGAGCGAAGACAGAGGAGGAGAGAAAGGGAAATTACTCTACTTGGGTATATTTAGACTTGATGGTTAAAGAAACATTATCTAAACGTTATGGCTGATAAGAGATAGAAAAAGAAAACAGTGTGCTTATGAGCAATTACGTAACCCGTCTCTTTAATTCTGTTTAATTCTTGTGCTCTCCTGTGAACAGCTCAATTGGGATTAGCAGTGCTGACGGCCTAATAGGGACCAAAGGATCAAGAATAGGTGGATACAGATCGTTCCCACCAAACTCCTTTGGACTTTCCCTTATTTTACACCGTAACGCATACAGTTTCTATATCATACAATTTGACTCACAACAGATTTTCTTTGTCTCAGTATATGTGTCTGTTCTTTGTCTTTCCATGTCTTTTCTAAAACTCTCCCCCTTTGTGTTCTCCCTTCTGCTAAGTGAATGACTTAATGGACTTTGAATGGGTTTTTAAGAAAGCCAGACCTCTGTGGTTTGGAAAGCATGTGATGGTCAGGCAGGCTGGGTTTTAGGTGCTGTCATACATCTGAATTATTCAACTACAAAGTGGATAGTATTACTCCTTTAAGACATCCAAGACAAAAATTGTAACCTCATTATGAGACTATAAAGGGGCTTAGCTGTGATGACCAAACTTTAACAGATGGATTTCTTTTGTGTAGATACAGAGCTTAGCAACTGGAAAATAATTGGCTCGTGTTGTTTTTAACATCTTTCAGTTCATTGTTTTAATTTTATGGCCCACCACTTTACTGTTTTGACTGACTCTACGTTCTCATCCTCTCAGTGAAAAAGTTTTAAAAACCTTATGAATACTACTCACTAGCATTTGACAACAGATTGAAAAAGTTAGCAACTTCCCAGTGAACATAGTGATACATTTAGTGGCAATAAATATTGAACTTACATGGTGGACAGACTCACAACTTCATGATTTGAGTGATGTTTTATAATAAGGTTGCCATATCAACTTTAAATTCTTACACTGCTCCCAAGATGTCAACAAATCAGTTAATTTCTGTTAAATAGTGTGTTCCTTTTGAAAAGATATTCTCCAATGCTTTCTGTAATTTTAATATATATTCAGAGTACCACTGATAATAATGGTAATGTCTTTGTGGAACACATGAAATTATCACTCAGTCTAGTTGTTCTTGTGTATATAAAATATTATATTAAAAGAAGAAAGATTTTTATAATACTTTGTATACTGAGAGTATTTTCCCAGGAAAACACTTAGTGTTTCTGTAAGAGCATTTCTTAAAGGAGTTGTATGAAATATTCAGAGTATTAATATCACAGCAAACAACTGTTATTACGCTTCCTCTGTGTGTGTATGTTTTAATCTGAGCTTCTCTGTTTTTTGTTGTGATAGAAAGGACGGCAATGTGCACATATTACTGTGAATCCAGGTGTGTGTGTGTGTGTGTGTGTGTGTAAACTATCCCACTGACTAGATAACTGCTTCCCCTCTGCACTCCGCTCACAATGACGTCCCACCTCACAGTAGCAAAGTTGCAGGAAAGCATAGTGCTGACCCACCAGTTTACCCCAATGTTAACAATGTTAGCTCTGGCAGCACCGTTCCTAATTTAAACTGCCAGCTCAGCCACCTCCATGGTGAGAGCCATGGGCAGGCAATCCTGACTAAAAATTTGAATCGTAGATATGCTCTGAATGTTATACATACATAGCTCCTTAAAGGTGACAGTGGAAAAGTTTTGTTTCTCATGTACACCTTGACATGGATGGATGACGTTCTCTAATAAATAAACACACTATATTTTAAGCCATGCATAAAGCATACAACACTTACATTTTGGAAAAAAAATTATAATGGTGTGACATGCTGATTTGGACGATAAGAAATTCCTAAATTAAAGAAAACACCTACATGAGAGTCTTAATGGAGTGCTAGGCCATTAAAAACTGCCAAAACAGCTTCAGTATACTTTGGCATTGAAAGTGTTTGACACTGATTTAAATAATCCCGCTGGTGTTCATTTAGGGTGAGGTCTGGGACAGCCAAGAGGGTGTTTCCACTGCAGCTGAATAGGCAGGTTGCAGCACCTGAGCAGCTGTTACTCCTTTGTAAAGAATTTAAATTGACACATAGTCAAAGTTTCTACCATCTGCATCGCAACACAGTACAGAAGTGCACTGTAAAATATTACTCTGTTGATCAGATCAGGACGTGCCCCGCTCCTGCTCTTGCTGGATCGCCTTCCCTGTCCTCACAGGTCCTGCTGGAGGTATGATATCGGCTGACACATTCCCACACACACAGTCAGACATGGGAGAGTGGGGTGGGTGGGCAAGACAGCAGAACCTGGCTCCACACGTGCCTCACTGCCTCTGTCAGAACTGGTCCATGTAGATATGGATGCAGACACCTACGCAGATGATCAACATAGAGATGTCCTTGTGTACGTATAAACTGAAAGAGTACACAGCATGGAAAATGTGCAAGAAATGAAAAAGCATGTGCACGTGCACTGAGATAAGAGAGGGGAAAAGCTCAGGCTGTCGACCAGATTAAGATGATTATCAGAGCTGTGTGAGAAAAAGGCCACAAGGTTTCTAGCAAGAGAAAGTTAAAGATATGAGAATAGAGAAAACAAAGTGGCACAAAGGAATAATGTGACAATTTTGATAAACACCCTTATTGCCTTTTTTGCCGAGAGTTAAATGAGAAGATCAATACCATTCTCACAGTATATACAAACTATTGCCAGTGGCCGGTTAGTTTGGCTTAGGTGAGCATAAGGACAGGAAACAGAACTTGTCTAACTCTTGGCAAGAAAGTCAATAAGCACATTCTTTCAAAAGGGAAATAACTGTGAGACATTTAGACACACTGGTTACACTCCTGTGAGGTCCCTGAGTTTTGTGAAGTATCTGTGATGTTCATGTTCCCATTGTGACCCTCCCAGTGCTTTTACAACAACCCCCATAGGACTCGTATTCCACAGGTCGACCCAGTAAAGGGTGAGAAATGCGCGTCAAAGTTCAGCAAACTCACGTGAATAGACTGACAACAACCATTTTACAGTTGGAAAAAACACATGCCTTTACGGGAAGATTTTACTGTTATTTAGTCAGTGTGTGTGTATATTGTACTTGCTACATAGTTTGGACCAAAACATGTTTTTTTTACATGTAGTGAGAGACAGAGTTTGAAAAAGTGAGTGTATTTTGTCTGGTCTTTACTTCTTAAAAGGGTTTGAGGGTTAAGACCATCAACTGAACGAATAATGGACATAGGTAACGTAATGTCAGCTATGGTTTGTGGACTGTGGTGGACTGCTATTTTGAAGCATAGACTTTAATAATACCTAGACAGAGGAACAAAGATGGCACCTATTAATTCCAATGGAGTTGCCCCCCTGACGTACAAAGTAAAAAAGTTTGTCTAGTCTTTGAGTGTACCTCCACAGTATGTGGCCTGCTGAACAGTGTTTCTCCCACTGCCCCACCTGCACGTTCACCTCAGCTCATAGACTTTACATTGAGATGACGTCACAGATCTTTGAATTGCTTTTCTTGGATCCAGTTTTACAAAGTTTTACAGAGTTTTACAAAAACAACCCCCCCACCCTTGGCTCAAAACTTCAGAATAGAAAGATTCATTATTGACCTTGTTTGCAGTTCGAGGTGTCCTCTCAACCATTTTACGGATGTGTCTTTTAAAATGGTGGTCTATGGGGAAAGTGCTCTCTGGGCTGCAGAGGATTTTTTTTTTCTGCAATACCACAAGTGACCACAGGATAAATGTTAGTTGTGATGGTTAAGGTTAGGGTACAAGGCTAGGAAATGCATTATTTCAATGAGGGTCCTCACATAGTCAGAAGTACAGGGATGTGTGTGTGTGTGTGTGTGTGTGTGTATCTGTGTGTGAGAGAAAAAAAAGAGGGACTTACACTAAATCTGTAACTAATCCATTTCCCACAAGCATCAGGCTCTCTACATCTCAGCATCACCGGTTTACGACACCACATCCACATGTTCAGCGCCGGCTGGCGGGTAAACAAACATGTGTTTGTGATGTTTATTGTCTCTGGCTTGAGGTTTTACCATCGAGCATACAGTTTCATCATGAAAAGTACTGTGGAACCACCCCTCAGAGCACAGTGCTGATTAAGGACAGATCTGCTTGTAACAATAGAAAAAATGCAAGAAAAAAAAAGGTTTTTGAATATATAAGGAGCTGGTTGGGCTGTATGTTACTGATATGTCACTGATTGTATTGTACAGTCCTGAGGCGTGGAATCTGTCCTGCTACACCAACTTATAGGAAAACATTCTCCATATTAAATAGGTCTTAAGGGCTATATATGATGGAAAACAATAATTTCCATAATGTTGGCCATCCGACCTTTTTTAACCCCAAAGGGACCTCTATCCTGATTACACGCCTCCACCCATGGCTCCGACTCAGAGCAGTTAGATGGTGG
The DNA here is from genome assembly GCF_026936395.1 of Plectropomus leopardus. Lineage (NCBI taxonomy): Eukaryota > Metazoa > Chordata > Actinopteri > Perciformes > Serranidae > Plectropomus > Plectropomus leopardus. Next base: position 14,426,740 of record NC_142197.1, on the reverse strand, counting down.
TCTTCTCAGTCTCTTGTCCACTGAGGAGAGCCGCTTTTTGAAAATCAAGTTTCATTGGAAAACAAATGAAATGATCTCATACACTGGCGCAAATGTCAATTTAAAAAAAAAAAAAAAAAAAGGTTGAAGACATTTTGTCAAAGAGGTGGTCCGTGTCACTGTGTGGCTGGTTATTAGTGTCACAGGCCATCACCTTCAGCCTGGATTAAATCTCCATAAAGAGCCTGAGCAATGTCCCAGACTAAACTCTATACGACAGGATTTAGTGAAATGCGTCTAAATTAGCGTGTGATAGTGCCTTAATGCCTCTGACTTGTTTTTTTTTTCTTTCTGCCATTTCTTCCCCCTGCTTGGCCATGTGAAAGCTGCAGCCAGCCAATACAAACTGGATCAGGTTAATAGTTCCGTCACTAATGGATGTTATTGTTGAGTAATAGGAGAATTCACTGCCAAGCTCTGTCATGTTAGAGAATTGGGATTTGACACTGTATAAAATAAGTAGATGTAGCCTCTGTGTCTGAAAAGCGATGCAAATGCAGCAGTGATTTAAGCATTTCTCTAAAGGTCAGCAGTGGGCGACTTTATTGGTTGCAAAAAGAAGTCTGATTGTAAGAAGTGAGAAAATTACCCTACTTCTCACTTAATTTATTACCTCAGTAAACATTTTTCTAATGAGTTTATGGTCTTAATCACTAGTTTCAAGTATTCTTCTATACAGCATGATGTTCATTTAGTAAACTGTGGTCCCATTTAAAGTATAATAGACTATGCTTGAGGGTGTGGCGACTTTTTAATTGAAAAGTTGCTACCGCAGTAACCTGTCAATCAGGACAGAGGCATATCAGTGAGTTTCCTTGACACTGTGTATGTGTTTTTCATCATGGAAATGATGTGATACCATATGAATTCTTGAATTATGGCCTAAAACATGTTTATATTTACAAAGAAAGTCAAATAAGTTTGTTGCTGAGTCCAAGTGGAAGTTTGTGCTAAATATAAAGAAATTTGCTCAAAGTGTTTTTGATGATCTCACATTGACATAAATGAGACGGATCATGTCACAGTGACCTTGACCTTTTACCACCAAAGCAGGATAAATTAACAATGAGTTCCATGTGGACATTTGTGGCAAATTTAAAGAAATTCCCTTAAGCCATTCTGGAGATATTGCATTCATTGGATGGAAAATGGACAACCTGAAAACACAAAGCCTCTGGCAAAATGACTCAAGGCTTTAAAATGTTAACTAACAATAGTACAGTTATGTTAATTACAGATAATGATACAGTTTATGATTAAGATAAGCAAAAGTTGTATATATGTCTTACATTGCAAAAAAAAAAAAACGGCTTTAGGTTTCAGGGACTTTAAAAAAAATGAAAGTGTGTCAAAATGGTACGTCTTTTTAATTTACGACCACTTAAACTGTTACGTAACAAGATTTTTTTTTCACAATTAAATAAAGAGGACAAAAAGACTTGAAAGACATCCATTGGAAAAAGTATAAGAACAGACACATTTTTTGCCATGTATCCTGACTGCAGGCTTTCCAAACTGAGGCCAAAACAAAACTTTATCTTGCGATCTGACTCCTCAGAGCTTCTCAGCCTGTCTGATTTAGACAAAACTCAAGTCCCTGCCAACACGAGATATCCTCCATCTGACAAGACTGACACCTACACTTGGAAGTACTTTGTGGCATTTAAGTACTTGCTGTCATGGAATTAGTTAACGATGTAGTTTGAAACACTTGACACATGAGATAAGGATGAAAACATCGGTCAGCATTTTTCACATTTCAAGTTAATGTCCTCCGTGATAGAAAACATATGTGTACATTAACATTCCCGTTAAGGCAATCTTTGTCAAGTGGTTTATCAGCAGCCTATAAAATCTCCAGCTGGCTTGTCAACTTAAATAACCTCAGTGTGCTTTCATTATGTGCTTCAATGTGAATCATTATGTGACAGCACCTGTCACTTCTGTTTTTCAAAATGTTTTTTCTTCCATTTTGGTGCAATAATCAACAAACGCATTCCATGTGGTTCATCCTGCACATCTGTAGGTGGAATTCAGTGTGACTAGAGCAAAGTGAAAGTTTGTATATGTCTTCTCTCTCTGATAAACACAATTTGTAACCCAAATGTATGCATGCAACATTTTTAATGGCAACACACACTGACATCAAAGAAATTTAAGGATTATGTATGCTGTCCAAAAGTCAACATTTGCAGTCAACTGCAAATAAAAAGTCATCAAAGTTGTGATAATGTTGTATAAAATAGTTTTGGATAAAAAAGTGCAGCTGTTTGGCTATAAAAACTCTCAAACGAGAGATAAAAAATAGGTCCTCCACTTAAAAAAAAGTGGTTATTAGAGAGTTTGTGGCTGTAATTTTGTCAAACAAAACCTAAAGCTTTCATATAATCAACCCAGCTTAAATTCCCCTTTAACAAATCTCATTGACAACAGTTTGTGGCTTGCTGAACAGAGCAGACAGCAGCCTATCTCTGCAACAACCCTATCACAGATCCACCAGGGAAAGAAAGCATGTCACAACAGATCAGCCATTTGTTAAAGGCAGAGTCGCACGCTAATGGCAACAATGTGTTTTCTCTCCCTGCAGACGCCTCAGCAGCCGATAGCCATGTGCGCTCCCGGCTAGCTCCGCTCGTACCCTGCAATTTTCCAAGGATACTGGAGAGGTTGTTTCCACGCAGGGGTCAAACACAAACGCAGGGGCATCATTTGAATGCTGTGAGCAGGTTCAGGAGGAGTTCAAGGGAAGCAGGGCACCATTTTCACAATTAGCCTTGCTGTAAGTAGGGAGGCCCTTTGCCATGATTGAGGCTTTTGGTTTTGGGTTCAGTGTTTATTAGCACTATAATGTTTGAATCAGAGCTGGTTTGACCAGTTCCAGGTTTCTTTGTGACGGACCAAACTTTGCTTCAGGTGGTAGGCGTGCTTGCATGTCTGTATGTGTTTACAGTAGATTTGGGTATTAGGGGACAGACAGGATGCCATATTTAATTATATAAAGCAGAAATTCTGCTTTTATCATCTTGGTTTTTTAAAGGTATGTTATCACCATGTTTCTTTTCCTAAATCTAACCAATGTAACTTCACGTTAAGCATGTCACTTTACGTTATATCCGTAATGTCACCCATTGGGCGCTAATTCATTTGATATCATACAAAGCGTTATATGAGGATATGTTGTTTAGACAAGCTGCTTGCGCAGTTAACGGATGGCATTATCACTCTATAAATTTACTGCTTTGGTCCAACATGAAAATTATCTTAACATGAATTTCAAATCAATTGTGGTCCTCAGAGGATAAATCCCGGTGAGTTTGGTAATCCCATTGACAGTTCCTCTATTATTACCAGCTGGGTAAATGGCTTTCATTTACCCAGTGAAATATGTCAACATCTACAGGTTGATTAAGCCTTGAATTTACTTCAGATATTCATGGTTCCCAGAGGATAAAACCTACTAACAGTGATGCTTCCCTTACTTTTACTTCGGCACTTTCATGAGGTTGCCATTTGTGTTTTTGAGTAAAACTTGAAAAGTGCCTTATGTATTGCCATGAAGATTGGCACAGATATTCATGTCCCCCTCAGAATGAATTGCAACAACTTTAATGATCCTCAGACTTTTCATGTGGCAGCAGGAGGCATGTAATGTAAGAAATTGGCAAATGTTCAAATATATATATATATATATATATATATATATATATATATCATATTTCACTGTATTTATTAGCAAGCTAGCTTTCTGTGTGTCATACCTGGCACTGCCCACATTCAGCACAAGTAATACCTCAGCAGGCATTTGTCACTTCCCTGCATATGCTCACGTGTGACCGTGCCCTCGTTTTGTTTGTCCAAATGTTTCAGTTGCTACTTTGACTTTAATTATCACCCAAAGGTGCCCTCTTTTTGTCTTTATTTCTTTATTGGTGGCAGGGTGAAAAGGACAAGAAAAGGAGGAGTCAAGGTGCCTCTCCGTCTGTCAGATGTTTTATTCATTTTGTATCTTAAAGCCAGATGGAAGAGGTTTGTTACGCAGCCTGTCATATAAATTCTTGAGACATGGGTCCAGGTTAAGCATGGAGAGAAGGAAATCAAGGGTTATTAAAGACACAGACAGCAGAGGAGACTGAGAAAAAGTTTTTAAAAAGACGAGAAGTTTCCTTTTGGACGTGTCAACTGTCACATAAATCATTGCTTCACCTAAAGATTTAGCGGTAAATGTTTTGGATCTGGACAATGCTTTTCACACTTCCTCCGCTTCTTCCGTAAAAGGTGTGCATCCAAAAGGAAGAAAACAAATCACGAGGGAGGTCGCTAAAGGGAGGGCAGGAGGTTTCAGGGTGCTCAGACAGGATGGGGAGGGTTACGGCAACTGGGAGTGCAAAGGGCAGGGAAGGGAGACAAGGGTGAGAAAGGGGAGACAGAGAGGAGAATATGAAGTGGATGGGAGGTGGAGAGGAGACGGAGGAGGGGGGAATGCTTTAAAGTGTCTGGGACAGATTATCCTTGGAAGGCAATCAATCTTCCCTGGGATTTGGACGACTGCAGGGGGGCAAATGCGCACACACACACACATTGAGAGCGTACCCCTCTTAACCTTGTCTGTCTCTCTTTTTAATCTCTCCATCCACCTCTCCTCTCCCTGAACGATTGCTCCCTCTCTTTGTGCACTTGAAAGTCAATTGTGGATAATAGTGTTGTTTCTCAAGGTGTGTTTGAACCAGGGGTCCCCTCAGACATATGGCTGCAATTTCTGAAATACAGGGGACACGGAGAGGGAGAGACAATGTGGTGGTGGGTTTCTGAGGAACATGAGGGTGCATTTAGCTGTGTGGAGAATCGTGGGATCCACGTGAGTGCTGGAAACTAAAGACAGTCTGATCTGCAGATGGTCGAATCACAGTCCTGTATTGTGTCAACAGCTCGGGCCTCAATAAACTGTGGCATCCTGGCTGGAGAAGTCCAGAATTCTCCACACATTTGTAACTCGGCACAAACAGAGCACTGTTTTCCTTCTCAGCGTAATTACTCTGCATATGTCTGCCTCGCCGCCCAGTTTAAAATCTCAGCCTCCCTCCCACAGTATTCTTCCATCCCTCCTTGACAGCTTCTCGTCTCCACTATAAGCCGCATATCAGAGGCCATCTGTGAATCCATTAAGTCTGTCTACTTAGTATGGATGCCATGATGACAGGCTATGTTGCGAGAATCAATCTGCACAGTGGCAGCAGGTAAGACATGGTCAGACACGCAGACAAAATCTGCTGAGGGATAGGAAAAAAAGGGATTTAATTAGCTTGACATGTCAAACGCCCTAACAAATCATCTTGAGGTGATTGAAGTTAATAGAAAATTTGATTTGTTTTTGATGACATGGCAATATACTGCTACACTATCTTGAGATTATGCAAATTAAAAACACCCATTAACTTGTAGAGACGTGAGGAAAATGTTAAAACTTCCCCCTAATCTTAAATGCAGGTTACACCGGCCTTACACCAAATTTTTAAGCAATTTCACTGATGCAGACCAATTTTCCATGTCTGCATCAGTCTGCTTATAAAAATGAGCATATCTCAAAACTAAATAATGTACAGAGTTCAAATTACATATGGAGTGTTGAGATTTTTTTTATTTATTTTTGTACATTTAGGAATGTTTTGGGTTCATTTTGTGTGTTTATTTTGTAGAATTTGATGAGACAACATGGCTAATTTGTGATTTTTTTTATTATTTATGACACAATTTCAATACTTTTATAAAGTAACATGGTTTATTTAGTTAAATAACCTCTCAGCTTAGGTTGTACAGATCACAAAAAGAAAAGAAAATACTAATGGTGGACCATTCTCAGTGCAGGGTTCAAAGGGTTATTTTGGCATATATCTGATCCACCCAGCACTTATTTTAATGACAAATCTTATTTGTTTTAAGCAGATAACCTCTCACTCCCATGGTCTTCTCCCACTATAGTGCAGCTAACCAACAGAGGCTGGTAGCAAGTTGAGGCCAGAAAATCCAAATGTAGTTTATTTCTAAATTATATTGATACTGAATTGATGACAATACTGTCAACAAATAACATCTTTTATCTTGTGTTTCTGGAATTCTGTGTTTTTGCACACCAGTACGTAATTGTTTACATCTCATATTTCTTAAAGGGACATTGGTGTATTATCACCATGAGCAGGTTAACTCAAAATGAATATAGCTTTCTTGTAAATAGCAACCCCTGGAAGATCCCCAGTCCTTGCAATATCTTATAGTCTGTGACTAAAAACTCACTGTCTTCAGATGTGAGAGGGTGTCAGACTTTCATATTTTAGAAGTCTTTTTAAAGTATTGCGCTGTATTGTAGGCATTAAGTTTAAGTTTGTCATCTTGTCTGTTTGAGTTCATTTTCAGTGTGAAGAGTTTGTGCTCTTGACTGCAGAATTATCAGGGAGTGGAATCAGGTGTGTGTGGTTTAGGTGAGCAGTTTCTTCCTTTGGAAAAACAGACTGGGGGAGGATTTTCGGAAGAGACTCATATACCAAGCACAACAAAGTTTGTAAAAGCAGGGGAAGCAGAGGAGAAGTTCAGTCACAAGCTGCGCTTCAGCACAACTTACAGCCCATGGGGCTTTGCAGACTTAAATAGGCTGTGACACAGCCAACCGCAGCCAATCAGGAGGAAGGTGGTGAGAGGCGGAAGGTGTTTTCAATCAGCTGGTTAGGTGGCTGGATGAGGTTAAAACAAAGCCTACAAGAAAATCTAAAAAAAATATAGTCAGTGTTCCCTTTCACATAAAACATGTTGGCATGTCACAGTGGAAAAAAAGGTGTAAATATTAGAATATGTTTGATACTTTATGTTTTAATGCCATTTATCTGCTTAATTTTTCAGGCTCCTGTGACTGCATGCTGGGAGAGCACCATTGTTTATGTCATTAGTATCACCTGTGCTTTGACAACCCAAAATGTTTGCTGCGAAAAAGTACTTTATACACTATGTATATAAATGCCTGCCTGTTCACATTGGTATTCAAGTCACAAGTCTCAAGTCAAGTGATTCAAAATCACACAAAGAAAGCAATAAGAAACATCACAGCTCAAAATAGAGTACATGATTCATATATAAAACATTTAGAAAGAAGATAGGCCTTCAGCTGTGACTTAAAACACTCAATAGAGGTCGCTCAACTAGCAGTCCCTGTTCAGAGGGCTTGAGGGGCCTAACAGGGGTAAACGGCATTATTATTTTACTACTATACTCTGGGGCAAGATTATTCAAAGCCTTATACATGAGGAGGAGGATCTTGAATTGAGTTTTAAATTTGATGAGTGGCCAATCAAGTGAATCAGACCCGGGGTGATGTGAGAGCGATAAGAGGTCATAATGAGTGCTTTTGCTGCACAGTTTTGGACTAACTGTAACCGTGTAACAGCGTCTTGGCTGAAGCAGGAATAAAGAGAATTACAGTTGTCAAAGTGGGAAGACACAAAAGCATGGTATACTGTTTCTAACTGCTGGAAGAATAACAGTGGGTGTATTTTTGCAATAGTTCTGAGGTGAAAATAGCAATACTGAATAACTGTCTTGATGTATTTATGAAATTTCAGTTGATAATAAAAAGTGAGGGTTTTTTGCAAAAGCTTTTCTATTTGTGGCCAACGAACCAAGGTGTTGGACAATATTGTGAGAGACCTGATCTGGGGCAAAAACCACAATGTCAGTTTTTTACAGTAATTTACTGTGAAAATTTTGAGACATTAAATTACTGATCTCAGCCAGACACTTGTGCAAAACAGATGAATGTGAGAGGTCACCAGGCTTAACAGAAAGGTAAAGTTGTGTATCATCAGCGTGGCAATGGTAACACACACAACCAAACCGACAGATTAAATGCCCTAAGGGGAGCATATATAATGAAAGTAAAATGGGTTCAAGGACTGACTCCTGTGGCACACCACAAGTTAAGGGCGCACAGGTGGTGCCTTATCATTGGCAGACAGCAGGAACTTCCAGTTAGATAAATGAGAAGAATACCAGTTAAGTGCCACTTCAGATATCCAAGCACATTTTTCAAATCGATCGATTAGAAATGTGTAATCAATTGTGTCAAATAAGCCACGAACAAATCTAAGAGAACTAAAATGGAAATGTCACCTTGGTCTAGCTGCATGAGAACACCATTTGTGAGCTGTGTCAGTACTGTGTCTCTGAAGGAAGACTGATCAGTATTTGAAGTGTGTGACGTTGTAATATTCTGCAGAAACTCTGAACTCTGCCTGTATTTTCTGAATTCCTTTCTCCCTGTGTTTGGAACATTTATGGGCATGTACTCCCAAAATGCTCATGTGAAGCCGGGACTTAATAAAAAGCCAGTGATCAAGTGTCAGGCTGTAAGCAGCAGGTATTCAAGATCTAGAGAAGAAAGTCACAGACAAAAGAAAAAAACAAGGCAAATAAAGTGAGGGGGGGCACAAATATTAGGTTAGCTTTCACTTTTGCTGTAGAACATGTGCTTTTTGCCTGCGGGATACTGTGCCTTTGTAAAAATTTACTTATTTATTTATTTATTACCATTTTCTGACAGTTAATAGAACATGCAATTCAGTGTTTAGCCATTTTCTCACAGTACACACAGGTATAATCCTTCATACTCTAATCCACATCTTAAGTGTAAAGTCTGTGTGCTAAAGGTTGTCTTGCAAGACATTATTATTATCATTATTAATGGATCAAACCGGATCAAAAGTCTGACAACACAAAATTAAACACTTTTTCCAGAGGGTTTTATTTTCATTTCTGACTGAACAATAACTCTTTAATGTTTAGATCTTGAATGATGATACTCAGGTGGAATAGTTTCATGCATTACATTCAGATATTCACTCTTAAATATCCCCCTCAGTGAAGAATGGACTCGTTGTTGAAAGGCCGGCCAAGTGTGGCTCCACACTGCGATAAATTGAAGCCATGGATTTTGAGTTAAAACCCAAATCCGAGGATTAAATATCTCTCTTTTTGCTGTGTCAGAGTGATTGATTCCCAAAGTGGTAAAGAGCATTTGGCAGAATGTGGAGGATGACAAACTCTTTCTGTGTGCTCACCTCCAAGTTATGTTTGGTTTTTGTAGTGACGGCAGGGCAGATGACACATTTAGTGGAAGACGTTAAAGAAACATTCATGAGGCGTAAAAGGAGGCCGTGAAAAACAAAGCAGAGTTGTTTTTCGGCCTGTCCTTGGCTTTGTGCATGTTTCCAGCTGTGAGATCATTGTAAGCATCCATCTTTTTTTTTTGTTTTTTTCTTTCGTCGTGTCTTCCTGTTCTCTTCAGCAAGAAGACTCACACACACATGTGGACACACAGAGATGCAATCACTCTGTCTGTTCAGCTGCCAAGGCTAAGTGCCCTGAATCTGCAAGATCTCTATCAAATTTGCAGACCTACAGAGAGCAATTTCTCAGTGTGATTGCACATGCATGTGCATGTGTGTGGGTATGGTTTTTTCTGTGTGTGCGTGTGTGTGTGTGTGTGTGTGTGTGTGTGTGTGTGTGTGTGTTTGTGCCGAGCGTCAGTCTGTGTACACTCATCTCGGACCTCTGCCACAGCATTTGTTAGCATTTCTTTGTACTCAGCCTTAAGACAAACATCTTTTGGCAGATCGCATCACATGCTCTCCCTCTGTATTTAACACACACACGCACAGGCACACACGCACACACACATGCTGCGGTCTGCTGTCCCTGATTGATAAGATGTCTGCTGAGAGGTCTATCTGATCATTTCAACATGCTTGTGTTGACTGTGGCTTTGCCCGGCTTAACTCTGTTCTTTTCTTCTTCTGTTCCTTTTTCATTTGTTCTGCAACACTTTCACTCTCTTAGTTTTACTTTTCTCCCATTTTTGAAGATGTACTGTGGATTGTTTCTACTCTGCTGTCATGTACTCCATAACTTCGAGGGTTTGGGGTTAGGGGAGTTAAATTCAGGTTGTTCCCTCGACACAGGAATATTTATTCAACGTTCCTTCAGCTCTCTGGCTGGCTGCAAAGTCGATCATCTAAGAAATGAAGCTTCCTCAGTTGTTGCTCTCACTGTAAGTCACTTTGGATAAGAGCATCAGGGATACGCCTAAGATGTAAATGTTTATACAGAGAATACAAAGTTGCAATGGACTGCATGAGATGCAGGGCTTAATGAAAAAACTGGCAGGAGTTCACACAATTTTTTTTTCCTTAAGTTTGTTCAGACAGAATGTGAAGACAATTTTGCAGTGACACGATGCACACAAAGTTGACGCGAAGATACAAGTGGATGCAAGAATAAATTCAAATTTATGACATTATGACACATATTTAGAAACATTCAGAAACGAGAGGAAAAAGGTGAAGCTTAAGGAAAATAACAGAAAGTGCAGAAACCAAGCTGTCACAGGAATACATATACAAAATCCATACGACAGTTAATGCGTGTTGCCAGCGATCTACGCCTTAAGTTTGTACAGTCGTTAGCTGTGTACATGTACAGGTCTGCTAGATGCATGGGCTAAACATGGGCAGCAAAAACACCCCAATAATCAAATTCATGCAAATAAAGTGCAAATATATATATATAATCCTTTAAATATTATTATTTTTATTCTGCTGCAGGTTGTGGACTATATCACCAAACAGTTTGTGACAATACTGCACAAAGAAGGGAAGAAGGGGACTATAACTCCAGCAGCAACCTCGCCAAAGTGCGAGAATTGCAGTTCACTGAATAGCCACTTGAGGCTGACTCCAGAAGCGAGTCAATCCCCATGGTCTCCTACATTAAAATTCAAAACTTTGCAGCAGAAATAAACATCTTTACAGCCTGGTACAGAAAAACAGTATTAGTCTCTATCACTTATTTCCCCCTTATGACAATTGTGCGATTGTGAATTTTTTGAAAACTCACCTGTTTACATTTTATAAGGGCTGCTTTGAGTGACAGGCAAATGTTTTGTGCAAAAAAAAAAAAATGCCTTTCAGACATCTGTTAGACACTGAGAATTAAAAATTTGACAGGCTTATTCTTTGGTTACCTTGCACAGCAGCTGGATTCTCACACAAAAATCCATCCTTTTGAGCTTGAAGATATGCATCTGAACACCACTGGCAGTTCAGAACAGCATCCCGTGCCTGTGCAGCTACTGGCAGCTACAGGCAATGTTGAGGTGTGTGACGACACACAGAGGCAACTTTTTGTTCAAAACAGCAATGGCGGCTTCTAAAGAGGTTCACGTTCACATGCTGCAATAGCATCAACTATATCAGAACTGCAGAATAATCCTTCACTGAAAAAAAGAGCAAAGAATGGCACAAAATGCACAAAATGCACAAAATGCATTTTTTTTCTCTCTTCTCCCAACTGGCCTGTGATAGACGCTGATAGGCCAGTGGCTCATCCTATCATCTGCGAGGCACTTTTTTAAAGTGCCCACCCTTTTTCCAAACAGTTTCCAGTAACAGTTTCTGAGATAGCTCTGTATCACAAACCATCTGGCAGGTCAGGTTATCTCTTTGGTGCCCCTTGTGGTAGTATCCAAAAAACTCATGGGCCTATATTTCTATCCCTCAAAAGCTTTTGTTATCAGAATGATTAAAAAATGCTATAATTAGACAAAATTCTAAACATAGTGACCATAAGAAAGACTAACAAATAGTCGCATTGCATGCTTGACATTATGAGAAGTACAAAGTCTGTCACCTTATGCACCCTCCCACGTCTTCCCGTCACCTCATCAGCCATCATTTTAACAGTAAACCTCTGCATGACGCTCCCTATTTGTCTGACCTCTCTCCCTGTCAGTCAGCCTGTCAGTCCAGTTGTTAACCACTGCCACTCATTACTTTTTCTTTAACCCATTTCTGTCTGTGAGCCTGCCTGCAGAAATCTTCCAGAGACTGGTTTTGGCTCGTCTGCCTGTCAGAGTCTTTCCTGGGCAGCTGCTGGGGGTGTTGTTTAAAGTTGGAGAGACTCTTGGCGAAGCTGTGAATCATATGTTGCTGCCTTGATAGATGTTTGAGGAATGCCCCGGGGCTATTTCAGTCTCCCACTCTCCAGGCCTTTCACCATCTCCCCCACTCCTTGTCTTTTCTCTTCTCTTCTTCTGCGACTCCCGTAGTGATATAATGACAAGCCCTCCAACGTGACTTTCTCTTCCTCTTTCATCAATCTAAACTCATTCCACTGTGACAGACAGGCAGGAGGGATCCCCCTAAAAGAGGCCCAAGTGTGTATATATTTGTGTGAGTGTATATGATCTTGTATCCGGGTGAACCAGAAAACTATTTCTCTCCTCTGTCATAAATCCGCCATGAGGTGAGACACTGAATATTATTTTAGCAGCAGACACAATAACTTTGCAGCAGCATGACTGTTTTAATAGCATTTGATAGATGATGATTCTTATTAATGGTTATGGTAAATTAAAATATTTTACTTTCTCAGCAACATAGAAATGTTCTCAGCAATAAATCAGAAAAAAGTGTGCTTCTTTTACTTGGTGTGTATGTGGAGTTTGTCATTGTATTTCACTACTTTGAAGGAAGCAAAAACACAAACACATTTTCACATTTATGCCATTAAAAGCACAAAGGCTTACAAGTATTCCTATTAATGCACTTTTTTATCTCTCAGTTGGTACATGAATTACAAATAAACACATACACACATGTTGCACATGTGTTTAGACAGACTAGGCATCTGTCAAACATTTTCAATGGCATTTGGTGAAAGGAAAAAGAATCTTTTAGATGTCTCTAATTTGGTATTATAGAGACATTTTTTCCAGACAGATGATAAATACAAGCAACATTTGAAACGTGCTTTCATTTACGATGGAACAAAAAGATTACTGGTCCAAAGCCATACTAGCATCTCTGCTAGGCTCTACTAGCTAAGGTTAACATGCAGTCAGTGCAGGCCATTCTCAATCATAGTACATTCTAATACACTCAAGTCAGATCAAGTAGTAAAAAGAGCCTTGTCAGACAGTTGTCAGGGTTGTGAATGGGTCAAAAAACACAGGATTTTCACCCAGGAGACTAGGGTTTGTGTCCTATGTGAAAACAAAATACAACACCACGTCAAGAAGCCATGATTCTTTTCCTTAACTTAACCTAATAGGTAGGGGCACTAATTTTAAGATATAATGGTACTTCTTTGTAGGATGCAATAGGAACCATTGTCTGAGGATGTGCTACACAGTGACAGTGCCAACATGCTAATATTATGTAACAGGCACATCATCTTTAGTTTAGTATGTTCACATTTGCTAATTAGCACTAAACAGGGGTAAAAGCACAACTTAGGCTGACGGGAATGTCATATGTTTTGCAGGTATCTGGTCATAAACCAAAGTATTGGACAAGATGCAAATTTGACCAGATAGAGGTGCTAGATCAGAAATGTTAAGGGGTCACTACATTTATTGCAATTCATCCTGATGAATGCTTGTACCAAATTTCATGGTAATTCATCTAATAGTTGTTGAGCCATTTTTCTAAAAACAACACGTATGAACCTCATAGTGGCACGAGATGAAAAGCCATGTCTGTACAAAATTCCATTGCAGTCCATTCAAAAGTTGCCGAGATATTTCACTCTGGACCAAAGTGGTGGGCCAATTGACCAACATTACCATTCCTGCAGCCACGTTGCTAGCAAAAACAGTAACAAAAAACAACTGAAACTAAGGTGACCACACTTGATGAAAAACACACATTTCAGCTTCATCTTGTCTAGCTATAATAAGTATTTTCATCCGCGGAGTACTTCGCTAAGGAGAGAATGATGCAACTGTGTGTTGTCTTTGTCCAACTGCAGTCCCTTTTCTTTGAATCAATACAGCAACAATGGAAACAAGGCATCACGGTCGATGCTCCCACGGCTTCAAAGAATGCATCTGATGTGAAAAGCATTAAGTCATTTGTCTGCTGTGGAAAAGAGACTGGCAATTAGGAAATATGCAATATCAGACAAAGCCATAAAGACAGTATTGAATGAGTAAACCGTTCTTCAATGGTCTCATCTAAATGTCATTGTGGCTTCAGCCACAGTTTGTCATTCTTCTGTACTTTGAGAGTGTCCCTCTGAATTCATTTTCCACTTCTTTTGTCCTCTTCTCTCCTTCCCTTATGATCTACGCCTTACCCTTTTAATTTCGCTCTCGACACAAACATCTTTCTTACAATCTTTTTGTATCTTTTGCTTTCCTCCCTCTCTGTTCTGAGAAGCAGACGTGACCCTTCTGTCTGCTCCCATATTATTAAAGTGGTTCTTGAAATCACATTAACTTAATGCATGAGGGCTATATGCACCTCATCAGATGGGAGCTGAACTCTTAAGTAATCATTATGACATTTCCTCTGGATGATCCAAGATCAACATAAGTACATGAATGGTTGTCCATGATGTTAGTTCTGGGTATAAGTCTTCCCATTGGGTGGTCTTTTTCAACATGTGAAAAAAACATCTGAAACACCTTTCATGTCCCTGTTTCAGACATTTTTCTGCTATGTCACACTGGTGCAGATCATCTCAGTCTGCTGTTTTAAGTCCATCAGTCTGTGTCTCCCATCATAGCCCAGTTGCTAGAGGAAAAGTTTGGCATTGTATGTCTCTGCAAATCGATCATATGTCCATCATATTGACTTATATATATACATATATATATATGTATTGTGCCAGAAAAACAGTTTTTTTTTTTAGTGAGACATCAGCAGAATTTCCAGCGTGATTGTGGCACCAAAACTGGGTATTTTGATGCAAAACATGATCTTTTCCTAACCATAATACGTTAACAACAGCATTGTTGAAATGTAAAGAAATGTAAAATTTCAATAAATTCACTGCAGAATAACGAACAAACGTTACATACACTTGGTTTGCAGAACCATACATGCCAATATTTATTCTGGGAATTAGGTCATTAGGTACACAGAATGATCTTTGACCCCTGTCTGCTGACCTTCTCCAGGGGTTGTGTGTCTGGGGTGTAACAGTGAGCCAACAAGCACACTGAGAGTGAGATACTTATCATGTGAAGTGTCCAGAGGGGGACTAGCTGGTCTGCAGTTTTGCGTGTAGATGATGGGTGGCAAGCGCTCCTGGAAATACTGCATGTCACAAAAAAACTACCAAATTACAATTGTTTCCACTGTGGTTGCCTATTTTCTGGATTGTATTCCAAAAAGATAAAGTTGAGTGTGGGTGTACGTGCCTTGTGTCCCTGTACCTCAAGGTCTGATAATCCACTTGTCAACTGACCGTAAACTCGAGAGTGTGTGGTCGGCGTGACGGCTGCTGCGTCTGTGATGTGTGACATTCCTGCCATACCAGACGATCACGCAGACCGAGAGAGAGAGATAGAGAGAGAGAGAACAGGCTGATCTCTCTCACTCCTTTTCTCTCCCATTACCTAACTTGAAAGTCACCAGTGTGATCTCTGCTAATGCCAGTGATGCTTGCATCATGAGTGTTAAATTATGCAAATGTGAAAAGGAAACACGTGGTATATAGGTGTTGACATCAAATTCCAAAGAGAGAGTCAAAGTGTAGAGAGGAAATGAATAAGTTTCAGATGCCCACACTAAGCTGGGTTCATTTGGAAACACCGACACATTGTCACTCCCAACTCATCAGATACTTGGTCAGTGGCCCAACACATCAAACTATGATGCTCTAGGTACCCCTCCAGTGTCGGTTTTCAGATGTTTAGGGACAGCATATCAATTTACTCTCATTACTTACATTGTGTTTTTTTCAAAATAAATGTCTGTTTTCATAGGATAAGCACAGTTTCTGTTTGTTAAATACTTTTTCAAAATAAACTAAGAACTTTTTTTTAGGTTTTTTTACTTTTAGGCAAGGTTTAGGGAAAAAATAATAGGGTTTGGCTCAAAATAAGTACGTTTGTAACCAACATAATGTCATGTCATATATGATAAAGATAACTTACATTGTATACTACACAGACTAGCACACTATGTTGCCAGTATGTGTAACGATATTCAGTCTTAAAAAATACTTGATGCGCAGAGTTCACTGAACTCCATCTTAACAGTTGTGTGTTTGTGTTTGTGTGTGTGTGTGTGTGTGTGTGTGTGGTTCTCAAGAATTCTTTATGGGTACATCATCATGAGCCTTTTAACATATAAGTTGTCATTAGAATTATTGTATAAAACTGATGATTAAAGCTGTTTTACATTATTTGCTCTGTAAACATTTTTGCAAACTGAGGATTTAAGGTAGCTGTTTAAGATGATAGCATTTTATAAGATTTTCCTAATAAAGCGCCATATATCCCTCTATTTGATTCCACTAAAAATCTCTTCTGTAGCACTTCATTAGTTGCTCTCTTAACAGTTCCTCCATCCCCATTTCCTGAATCCCTCTGAGCTCCTTAATGTTTGCAGAATATTTGCTGTTAAGCCTCTCAAGATGGCCAGTAAGCAGAAGCGCATCTTAAAACAATTATGGGCCTTGGTATCATTAAGACAAAACTGTGGTCAAAATGAACAAATGAGCATAATATTGTTTATTAGCAAAGATGTTGCCCGGTAACTAATTAATGGGGGTAATGTGACTGGATGATCTAAGAAACCACATTTAATCATGTAATTCCTGTTTTGTAACTTTAACTAGAAATGCAAACACACACATAAGTACACACATTCACTCAGTGGTCAGATTTATGACATCCTCCAACTTAACAGAGACAAATGGTCATGCATAGTTGTGTGAATGGGAAGATGAATGTTAAAGCTATAAAACAACACGCAGGCGCAGCTGACATTGCATGTCTTACACCCTGCTACATGCCAATTGCCATGTGTATGAGTCAGATGTTGTTCTTCTGTTGTACCATTGTCATTCTGTATGAGCCTACAATGTTTATGGTTCATTGTTTACTTTTACAGCTCATTTATTCCAATACGAAACATTTCATGTGCGTCTTGGCCAGGGCTGGTACGATTTCAGATTTCCACTTCACATTTATGGTGCCCAAAAGTATTCCACACAATGATATTATCACAATAACAAACATCACATATCAACCAAATATCTTTAATTTTGTTTATTCTGCATTTTGTCTCATTTTTGGGCAAATAAATTACACTCAAAACTTGTGTGCAGTAAGGTGGAGCCTCAGTCTGTGACTGTACAAAAGCATACAACAAGGGGCGCAGACTGGCCATGTCGGCTTTTCTTTTCTTCTTCATCATATCAAACAATGTTAGTGGATGTTAATGTCTGACTCTGTTTCGCTTCTCTGACCATGACTACAAATAACAAGGAGAGACAAAATACCATGAAGCTAACTCCATGATAACTTAGAGGTAACCAGCTAATTAGTTACTGCCATGGACTATACAATAATGGACATAGCTCCTCACACCACCCATTGGTTTATGGACTGCCATTTTCAAGCCTCGAGTTTGACATTTTGGCCATCGCCTTTTGAAGCCAGAAGTGACCATATTTGGATGAGAGGATGGAGCTGCAGAGGAGCGAGGGGTGGACTCATGGATGTAAAAAGAGAACATGATACAGTGTTGAAGACAGGACATTGTTCATTCCTGTTGCTTAGAGACGCACAAAGCCAAAAAAAGCTCTATGCAGATGATCCTATTTTTTTCATACCACACAAGTATGAAAATATTGGAATCATCCGCATCATGGGGCCAACAGAGCGAGCATGCAAGAATTTTTTTTCCTGCGACCAAACAGCTAACTTCCACTAGATGAGTGATCTTGGTTGATAAATTCTATGAGTTACAAAGTAGAACCAAATCAAATGATTCGAGTGCAAATTAAAACCTTAGTTTGGTGAATGTAATACTAACTACATATCATTCTGCCTTTAGTGTTCTCAGCAGTCTCATCTTCATTCCTCTGAGTAAACATCTCTTTATTGATTTAAAGTGCTCTCAGGTATCCAGCTCACTTTTACAGCTCTGTCTTATAAAAACCACATCCTCCTCCCATTGGATGGATAACCGCCTCTTAAATCAAAGCAATAAAAAGTTCACTGTCTTGTTTCTTACATTTTCCACTTTTCTTTCTCTCACACACCAGTTTTTCCCTCCTCTCTTTCTCTAAATTATCTCATCTTTATCCACTTCACTCCTTTTTACCCTCTCCCTCCTTTTTTAAAATTAATTTTGCACACCAGCTGAAAGTTTCTGGGCAGGAGTATAGCGTTCACAACTGACTGAAAGGAAAAAATACTACCCTCCTAAGTGTTCTGCAATGAGCCTTTCCACACTTACTCAGAATGCCAGCAGGAGGTCTGGGCCAATGTGAAAAGCATTTTCACAACTATTTCCTGCAAGCCTTGACTCTTGAAAAAAAAAAAAAAACACATACATGTTGGTTACCCAACTGTGTCCTTACTATCTTAAGTGTAACACTGAGAAGTGGTTTGGAGCCAGAATCCTGTGGTGGGATGAACTCCTGTGAGACTACTATGAGAATCTCTATAAAATTTTCCACCTTTCTCAAAGAAAAGTCAGCACTCTATGTTGTTCATGTATGATATAATGACTTACACGTCCCACAAGCATCTTTTTAACACTGCGAGCTCAAAGACGCATTGGGGGATAAAATGCTGAGCACCATGTTCACACTGCAAACAACACATCAGCAAGTCAGCGGAAGCCCAATCACTTCCTTCTGATAAGTGACCGGAGAAACTCAGCCAACGTGTGGATGATTAACACATTTGTTAGCAGAAAAAAGATGAACAAACTGAACTTCTTGTGATGAACACACAGCAACGACCACACTTATTTTAAAATTCCTTGGTTTGCATTTTTTGTGGGATATTGTTTCCGGTACATTAGGTTTCTGAGTGAAAAACAGATTATAAATGAATTTTGTCCATTTGAGTATTTAGTTCTCTTTTAACTTTATTGTGTGCTCTAAATACAATTTAGATCAATGTCCTGCCTCAGTTAGCGTGTTAAGTGACTTTTTCAATGTGTATATGCAATATTAAATTGAACAACAGTTTGATTTCTTTGCTGCACATGGCAGCTTAATAGTTTAAGGAAGGTGTTTGGGGAATATACTTATTTATGTTCTTTTCAAGAGTTTAATGAGGAAATCAATACCACTCTTGTATGTTATTAAGCTAGAGCTTGCAGCGAGCTGGGTTAACTGCTGCTATTCAGCTGGAGAATCAGAAACACGATTATGTTGGACAGACATTAACTTTGGTTTGAATGGAAATTTGATTGACAATATTTTAAATATCTAACAATATTAGAATTTCACACTGTATTGCGGTTAACATTATGATGTTTTACCATTGGGTTTAGTTTGGAAGGCATTGGATTTTGGTTATTTAACACAAATGACTTACTTTAAATTAACATTGGCATTAGATGCCCTGTCTATAGAAAAAATGCACTAGGGACTTTTGATGGCCATAATGCAAACTTCTGGTTTAACCTTTTGCTAAGTTGAATGGGATAATGTTTTCAAAATGTTATTAGAGTGGCTCAAATTCTACTAGTGAAGCTAGTCATTTTGTAAGGGTTGTGACCCATTTTTAAAAATATATCCACTGATTTACAGATTTCTGCATGTAAGTCTGTGGGGAAAAGTATTTTTGGGACCAATTGCATCATGTCACGGAAGTTGTTATTCCACGATTTGGCCATTATGTCTAATTGGCTTTAAAGCCTGGCGCCTTAGCTCCAACCCTATCCTTGGAACACAGGCATGAGTGGTATCAATCTAATCGACACTCAGCAAGAAAGCAGATAAACACATTCCCAAAAGGCCAAATTATTTCTTTTTACTTTACTATATTTATTTCAAAACAGCTGCTGAGTGTCATAGTTAGTCATTGTTAGCTTAAATGAGGTTGCAAAGGTCTTAAACTGTACATGTTCTGTACTGTATACACAGTGTAAAGGTTTAGCATTTGTGCAAAGCCAACCCCCTCAGGCATTTCTGAGTCAGTGTGACTGATTTACTGTCTATGTGGTGAGGAAAATGCCTTCCAGAGAGATAGTATCAGCCCTACCTGCTGACTTATTAGGGCCCATCCCAGTCCATTAGTCCACTATCTCTCCATCTCTCATTCTTTCTTTCTCACAGCTTCTCTTGACATTAATCAACATTTTTACCTACAATAGATCATTTGTTTGACTCTCTTTCTCTTTGTTTCCTCCCTCCTTCATCCAAAGAATCAAAGCAGACATTTCTCACTTGAGGAATTATTCAGACGACTGCAGGGTCAAGCTGGTCCTTCTGCCCACGGCTACATTTCACCTCCTGGGAATGACTGATGAGCTCTCGAATGTAATCACAATCCTGTATGGAGGCCATATTTCCCACTTAGCTTTCCACTTTTCGGTTGTCTCAAAATTTTGCATTAGGCATGTTTGACCTTTTTCCGAATTATCTCCAGTGACTCATACAAATTGCTGGTAATAATTCACATTAAGAGAGTTAAGGGAGCAATTAGTTGCTGTCATGTGAATACTGCAATGTCTGCAACTTGCTTTTTCATACTTTAACTAACATTAATTTGTACATTTGTGGCAAAATTACTTTCTTCAGATGCAGTTCTGACAAGATAGTATAGCTGCATCGACCTGGGTGAGGCCAGCTGGACTGTAATTAACTGGAAAGAGTCATGCTGGACATCCCCTATCACCAAATCACAGAGATAATGGCTACATTAGCAGCATCTCAGAGACAGAGTGAGGAGATATAATGCTGCATTTGGAATGTGGCTCCGGCCCAGATAAGGAGATGGCCTGGACAAGCTACAAAGAGAGCTAAGGCTAAGCACGAATCATATCTCCCCTCCCCTTTCTTTCCAACACTGCACTTCTCATTTCTCATTTCTCTCCATTTTTACACACCCCTCACTCTTAGCGATGGGACTGAGTCATTATTTTCCACATCACAAGTAAGTCTTTGTGCTCAAGTCCCAAGTCAGCCCAGGCAAGTCCCAAGTTCTAAACTTTGAATCTCAATTAACAAAGAAACAGCGTGCACTTTACCAAACATTTTGCCACTTAAAGAACAAATCAGGCTTGCAGCAGTATACCAGTTTCTAGGTATAACGTTGTATGAAAATTGATGATTAACACATACCATGTACAATTAATTGTCTATGGTAATGAAAAAACACAGCTAGAGGGCAAATCTCACCTTTATTTTAGCTATTTTCAAAAGGGAGACTAGTTACACAAAATTTCATTTTTTAAATTGGTTTTGTTTTAATTATCGGAATAAAATGTTTGTTCAACCAAAAAACACCTTCTGTTTGCATTCATAGGGTCATTGTAGCTGATATTAATGATGACTCTGTAATACCATGATATTGTGAAACCACAATATTTTTTCAAGACAGATATCATAGTGTGAACATGTCATAGTATTACAACCTTACAATAGATTAATAGTGTAACATTTAACATTCAGTTGCTATATTAATGACCCTTGAAATACTATTCTTTAAATGTCAAAGTCTTATCAACCGCCACTTTTGCATACCATAATTTGTTTTTGTTGTTTTTGTACACAGCTGAAATCATCTTTGGTATGTTTTCCAACTGCTGTTTAATAACGTAACATTAGTTCTTCATGGTTTTCTCCTGCAGCCTGATTAGATGCTGTCAGATTGGTTAAGACATGTTAGTTAATAGTTGCGTGAGTTGATTCAAGACATAAAGGGAATATATTTGATTTGGGGCACACTATTTAAATAAAATACTTTTTAATCTTTAGGCTTGGGGTAAAATATAAAGTATATTCCAGTTAAAAGGCTCAAGACCAAGTTAAGCTGCAAACCACAACTGTTCAAGTCAAGTCGAGTTGCAACTCGACTTGAATTTTGTCAAATCCAGCCCAAAGTAACTCAAATGCAACTCATGTGACTCAAGCCCACACCTCTGCTCCTTTCTCTTGGTTTCTCCCTCCACCTTTACCCCCTTTTTAACCCCTTTCATGTTTCTTTCTCCCACTCTCAGTCCAGCATAAAAAGAGCCAGGAAATGCCCTGTGACACCCTGACTCGCAGTGTAAATCTAATTGTTCACAGTGTTACTGCCCTACATGCGAGTATATGAGTTATGTCTCTGTGTACGCCCACACACTGCTGGCTGACCCCACCATGACCATATGCAAAAGGTACTGCAACTAATGGCTGCCTGAACATGCACACCCACTCACACTGATAACACATTCACAGTTGAATAATAACTGATCTGTTGAGATTACTTGTGATAAGACTTTATATGGTGGCATGTCTACTTCCCTCTTCTCCCGTTCTGTCTTTGGTTCTTATCTTTTTTTAATTACCTGTCTGTTTCACCCTTCACATGTACCTCTGAGGTCAGCGTTTGGCATGCAGTGCCTGATCGGTTGTCTTGGGCTAATCGTGTGTGTGTGTACATAGAAGTACATGAACTTGCGTGTCTGTGCCCACAGCTGGAGTCTGCACATTGTGTTGGGGGAAAACATTAGTAAATCCTGGCTAAGCAGACCACATCCTCTTCACCCTAAAGCCCTGCAGGTAATGAGACAGTGGGGGTGTTACCTCTTAAAGGGGCAGCGGGGGACAACATGGGCGAGTAAGATTCATTGCCAAACATCGCTTCCTGCCATGTAACGATGTTTTCTGGCCATACAGGAGGAATTACTTTCCAATTTATTGCAGTGCATTAACTTGTGGCTCTCCTCCAGTTCATTAACCTGTGTATTAACCTGCAGAGAAGTTTGGCAATTACTTAAGTTTGTTCATGAGAATACCCCCAGCCAAGAGTTTGTAATGGGAAACAGAGTAATATGAATTATTTTAAATGGAGCATCATGACCTGTGTCATCAAATTAGCTTCAGCTGCACATCCCCATCTCTGTACTCACATGTGTGTTCAGCTATAAAAAACATGACGCTAAATGGACGTCATTTAAATCAGATTTGCATACAAGCAAACAGACAAACAAGGCGTTGCCACAAACGACAACACTAATTTGAATTTGAGTACACGACTGGGCAGCTACCAACTGTAATGTGCCTGCAAGCACATGATTAGAAAGGCACTGAGCATCCGGTTAGTGTTGTGTGAAAGGGAGTGATGGTAAACAACTTTCACAGTTTAGAACCTATTGGTTTTAAGTGGCAGTCTTCAATACCATGGGAAAATGGACCTTTGGAAAAACAGGGTTTGTAAGCTTAATTTGCGATGACACTTAGATAAGATCAATATAAATTTCATCTCTCAGTATCCCATATATCAAGCACACATTGCAGCAGTTAGTTTTAGTAACCTCTATTTCTGAAATGGGTGAAAACAATGAGCAGAAGCTGTAGCAAGGTAAAGAAAAACAAGGCTAAGGACCCCAACACACCAAGCAGTTGGCTGGCCAGTGGTCAATGTCAGGTGGTCTGTGAGCAGGCGCAGAACATACATGCTTGTTGGCTGTTGGCTGTATTCTTTGCGGTGTGTCAAAATTCAACTTTTTGGCTGAGACACAGGCAACGTGAGGCAACACAAAATGCAGACTTTGTTACTACTAGTTCTTTGGTGTTGGTTTTGTTTGTCTAGTCTAAGTCTAAAACCATGCTAGCAGATCGCCAGTGTGCTAACATGCTCATAATGACAATAACATGCTCATAATGACAATAACATGCTGATGAGTAGGAGGTTTACTTTGGCAGTGTGTACAATTTCAGTTGTTCTAGGAATGTTATTAGTGTGTAGTTATTTGGTCATAAATTGTTGAAATGGACAAATTAAAAATGTTATGATGCCTTTACATGCAAAGTTGAGGGAGATATTAAGCAAAGTTGTTATAGTTCATCCTGACTTCGACAAGAATGGCTGTACCAAATTTAATGGCAATTCATCAAGTAGATCTTGAGATATTTCACTGGATAAGGGAAAAATTTTGAAAGAATTGGGCATTGCCAAAGTCGATATGGTTCATCACGTTGGGGCCATGACTGTCTTTACAAGTTTAATGGCAACACATCTTTTAATTGTTGAGAATTTCAGTCTGGACCAAATTGGGTGAATAAGTGAAAATGTTGTGCACATTCTCAACACATCATACCAACTCATACTAAGGCAACATTGGTCTATATATTGAAGAGTAAGCCATATGTTCATTGTCCTAATACAAAAACATCCTTTTCCAGAGTGTGCTGCAAACATTGGTGCATACGTCATTCAGATATTGTATGCTATAAGGCTATTTTGTTTCAGCAAGAGGGAAGTTGTGACCACATCCTCTCCTCTGTAATGGCTTGTGTTTAATCCCCTCGGTTTGATTTCACTCCTCATTGCTGTTTGTCTTAACTTAGTGGTATAACACTGTGTCCACATCCTGTCTTAGAGGATGTGAGAGGAGAGGAAAAGGAAAAAGAGGAGAATATGGCATGAATATGCTGTTCATCTCACATACATGTACATTGGAGTCACACACTGTCCATCTTAACTTAGTTTTGGGTGAGTGCCAGAAAGCTGCCAAACTTTAAGCTTCAAATACATCAACAATATGGGACACCTGCTCCAGTGCCAAGTTTTACATATGGAAAAACACACTGATTATTGCTGTTTTTAGCACAGCACGATGCAGGTATCCCATCGTGACTGACATTCTACATAAGTATACCACATGTAGCATCAAAAAATGACTCAACCCAACTGTACTCAATTTAAAGAAGTGTAACCTTATAGTTCTGCTGGCAAACATTCTCACTTATTTCAGTGAAAACATCACTGCAAGTCTGAACGCTGGAGTAAAAAACTTGTAGGGATGAGTATTTTTTTGTGGTGAAAGAAATGCCAACTGAGGACAAGGCAGCGGGGAGGAGAGCAGCGCAGAGGAGAGCTGGCTGTTAGTAGACATAATGGGAACCAGGCCTGGTGGTAGAGAGGTAATTAAACTGCACAGCACAATGGCGTCACCACTCGTAAACTCTTCAAGAGAAGTTTTTACCTCCTGGCTCTTCCTTCTTTTTGTATTCAAAATCTGCAAAAAGTGACTGCGTTGTGACAGCATTCAGCTCAATATCATTAACTGTAGTTTAGAGACGTAAACTCAGTGCCCAGTAAGTCCCAGCATAAAGATTAATTTTTGGAGGTAGACTGACACAGTGATGGCTACTCCACTTTTGCTGTTGTTTTTCATTTTCAGTTACTTTATTTACATCATGTATGCATGTCTAAATCAATATGCAAATTATGCCAGAAATAACTGAAACCTTTACACTAAGCCCTATAAACACAACGAAACCCACCAAAAAATTTCATATTTCACAATAAACAATCACTGTTTTGCCCAAGAAAAATCAGAATTGTTCTGCAAACAAACTTTCTGCCAACAAAGGACTTTAAACATACTTTGGTCTTTGGCTTCGGGTAAATTGGAAAATCAGTAACATTCACCAGACAAACTCAAGGATGCTATTTTTTATGTCTCTGCTTGCAATTTGCTTGTGGAAGCAGACTGTTCAAGGTTAAGATTGGCCAACTGGAGCCCAATTATTAGATGTCTAGTAAAGTTATGTAGCAGTCCAAGTGGCAGCAGAAATACTACAGCTTCTACAGGCCCAATGATTTTAGTTTTTTTTCCAACATATTCACGAGTACGTAAAGATTCCTGGTGTCTTAGACATTATTGTACATGATGACACGTAATGTTGCTGTACTCAACTAAACTTTAACTAAAGACTACATGCCTTTATGTATTATGAAAAGGGTCACCCCTTAATTCCAAACCCACACAGAATTGTCACCCAACTCGGCAGCTCTGTTTAGCTCTATGGCATAATTTAGGGTCTTTCAGCTCATTGTTTTGGTTTCATGGCCCAATGCCATTGCAGGCAGGTGTTAAGTTTGAAAAGCCTACTGAAGACTACCTGCTCAGCACCATACAGCAGACAGACACAGTTGGCTACTAGGCGGTAAACACAGGCCCTGTTACACCTGGTACTAACATGCTTCCTGGGTGACCTGATCATGAGTAGACAGCTCTAAGTACAGATGTGAATGCACCAAATGTGTCCACAAGAGCCCATTGCTCAGACCACATTTTGAGCTGGTCTGGGCCACATTCTTTCAGCAGTGAGTACGCTAATGTGTCTTGGGCTGCAATGATGGACTGCCATCTCAGCTGACGTCCTTGCTTATCTGACACCCCAGGGGATAAGACAACTTTTGTTGGAGCAGTTGCACAAAGCTGAAGGATTGTCTATGGACCCACTCTCCTCCCATCAAGCAGTCAATTCACTGTGTGCCCAGTTAGCATGAGCTAACAGCTGTTAAACTTTTCCCACAAACTCACACCAACAGTGAACCGGCTCACACTGTCACTGTGTGAGTGCAGCTGGAGAGACTCTTACTAACTGTCCCCAACACCGAGCTCACACTCCTGTAGCAGGAGACTCCTAATGGCAAGCAAATGCTAAAATGTATTACAACAAAAACATAAAAAGGTTGGTTTGAAGCTGTTACATGTTATAAAAATATAATTTTATACAATTTGAGAAAAGAAAAACATTTTTACTGATATTGTATTTGTACAGGTGTCATGGCTTCTGTTAATGGGTTCCCTGCCAAATAAAATGCAAGTAAACAATTCAAGCATGGCCAAAATTACTTTTCAG
Source organism: Plectropomus leopardus (assembly GCF_026936395.1). Lineage (NCBI taxonomy): Eukaryota > Metazoa > Chordata > Actinopteri > Perciformes > Serranidae > Plectropomus > Plectropomus leopardus. The sequence continues at coordinate 14,400,043 of NC_142197.1, read as the reverse complement.
ATAGAAGTACATGGCTATAAAGTTTTAAAAAGCATCAAAACTAATGTCTGATAACAAACAGAGATGGACACTTAAAGATAGCAAGGAGGGGATGCGAATCAATACGCTGTGTGCAGACCTACAATTAAATATGATTTTTCTAATTTTAAACAATGAATTATGTAAGTTTGCATGTAGCACAACAAACCTCTCTTTGGTTAAAAACAACAACATTGCATCTGTTCTTTGTAGACGGGAATTATGTGTTAATTTGCATATAGAGCAGGTAAGTGATGACAGATATGACCACAAGTGGTCAATGGAGATACATGTGGAGGTGTAGCCTATTCTAACGCCAGGTATAGACAGCGCTGTCGACTCATACAACCCAATACACATGATAACACCAGGTTAAAACAGGCTCATTGTGGAGCCTGTAGCCGCTAGCACACCATATATTTCCGTTTGGAGTTAATGACTACCAAAACAAAACTGGAAGGATTTCCTAAGCTGTTCAGAAACATGTCTCCCAATGAACGCTAATGTTGTCTGTGTCTCCTGGATGTGTTAATGGACAACTGTTTGGGAAATATAGCAACTTTTACTGGGTGAGGATATAAGTACTTATAACTCAGCTAACCTAATAAGCCAGAAAAAAAATAATAATTGCAGGCTTAATATTTTTGTTAAGGATAAAGTTGTTTTTTTTTTTAATGCAGTATTGTTAAAGCATGGAGAAAAGTCAAATTTCAAAATTTGACAGTAAAGCTATTGTTAATACACCCATCTGCAGTGCTGGTTAATGTGTGTACACAGGGAGTGGATCAGATCAATCTGATGTGTAATTTCTTTGTTAACATAAAAATTATTAATTTTAGTAATGAGTAGAGACGTCATATTGGGAGAGGTTTGATTTACAGTTTGCTTTATTTCCAACTAAACCAAACTTTCCCCTTAGCTTTTTTAAAAATGAGAAACATGATATTTTGGGTTAAATCCTTGGTTAATTACTTGCACTTTTCTCCCACTCACTCCACTGGTACATTCAGAGTGAGGACGCCTTCACACCTTGAGGCTCTGTGTGTGTGTGTGTGTGTGTGTGTGTGTGTGTGTGTGTGTGTGTGTGTGAATATAAGCCAACCACCCTGAGGAGGGTGTCAGGGTTCAGGGGGGCATCAGAGGGGTGTGGGTCACGACCTGCCATGTCACGCTCTAATTGTGATTGTCATGTTGATGGGGAGGAAAGAGACTGGAAAATTAGCAAGCTAACATAAATTTAAATGATAGGTAGTGGTGCTGTGGAAATGTGTGTCTGAGAGTTTGTGTGGGAGTATGTGTTTGTGTGTGTGTGTGTGTGTGCGTGCACGCGTGTGAGTGACAGAGGGAGACAGAGAGGGAGAGAGTTTGTGTGTGTGTAGCCGAGGAGAGTGAGTTATTTTGTCCCGGGGCAAACGGAAACCATTGTTTAAGCCACAACTCTTGTCTCATAAGTGTTCGCTGTTGTGGGAATGCTGTGGTTTTGGAGTCACAGAACAAGAACGTAGTGTTACACTAACAGAAACAGAAACAAAGTGAGGAGGAGAGGGGGAGCAGATGGAGGGAGGATGAGAGGGAGCAGCAGAGCTGCAGAGACAACATGAGAAAAATGAGACACAGAAAGACAAAGAGCCAGAAAGAATTTGTATGCAAACCAGAGTCGGAAATAAACTACATGTGAGAGAAATAAAGACGAAAGACTGAATGCAGTGATGTCCGGAGACATGAAAAAAAAAGAAAAATGGAGAGAGGAAAAGAGAGAGGTGATTCCTCCCGTGCCTGTCATTTTTTTTCTGTGATCTTTCTTTCTCAACCTCGGGCTGTGCATATCCCCAGGCCAGCCCGCCGTTGGAATTTACAGTCCGGTCGGCCTGCCTGCTAATAAAACACATGTGGACTTGTAGAGGAATTGGGGAGGGACGGGTCCTGAGAACAACCTCTCTCTGTATCCCAGTTACTTAAAGCACACACACATGCACAGGAACAAACTCATTCATATGTCCATACTGAATATTCCTGCTAATGCAAATGCAAATACATTCACATGCTTGTAAATATGTTCACTACACAGTCAGTACTGTTAGAGATTCTGCTTCTACAATACATTTCCTGATGCTAATTAGGAGAGAAGAAGCATATATGTGGATATGCATATGCAAACACTTAATATTCTTCCACCATTACACAAAAACACTATTACTTGCAAGTTAATTTCATCGCCATCGTCTTTACTTTTACACCACTTCTTCAAATATTACTGTTAGCTATTGTTTGTCTTACGAATCAGCTTAAGTCCATGTCCTATATGTCAATGCATAGCACTGTATTTAATAAATCAGAAATAACAATACATGCTACAGCGATGCTTTGAGCATGTTCACAGCAGCAATGCAAACATGCTGTTGTTGTACCATATTCATAGTAGCATTTGCCAATGAGCACTAAATACAAGGTAAGGCTGAGGCTGCTGGCACTAAATGAAAGGTAAAGCGATCACCAAAGTCATTAAGATTTATCATCTGGGGATTATGAATGTCTGTACAAAATTCCATGGTAATCCATATAGTAATTGTTGAGATATTTCAGTCAAAAGCAGAAGAATATGAAAATGATTTTGCCATATTTATACCCAGTAGCATTTCCTAGGATAGTGTAGGAATAACCAACCCTACTCTCCCTCTTTTTGTCTACTTCTTGTTACCTTTGTTGCCTTTACTGGTTGAGTTCGTAAGGCTCAGGGAAGTTTTTATATAAATGTTTGGTAAGCCAGTCATACACCGAGTAAGGCAGAGTAAGACGATTCACGCTCCCCCTAATCTTCTGAGTAATTTTACGATAAAAAATAGTTATAGAATTAAAAAAAATACAAATAAATATATAGGAGGATGTCAGACTGACATATTATGTAACAAAACTAAACTATGAAGATGGTGTATTGTGCAAATGTTTTCTAAAAAGTCTTATAGGTTACCTTTTCTAGTAGCGATAGGTAGTTGTTATGTCCAGTGATTCCACAATGCAGCCTGTCGCAACTACATATGCTACCGTGTCAAAAGCAAAGAATACATGTATGAATCAGAGCGCTAACACAAGAACGTAGCACTATGACAGTTCTGAATATTCTTTGAATTTATGAAGTATTCAGGCAAAATCAGCAGAGGGAGGCGCTTTGAAATAGTAGCGGCATGTGTGTACAGCCCATGAACCTCCTAAATACAACAAACAAAGCACCATCTATGATTCTGAAACAGCAAAAACATTCACTGTCTGAAACAGCTGCATTAATACTCTAAGATAGCATCGCAAACTGAAAGTATGCTACCTCCTTGGACTAGCTGAAGTTAGCATACAGCTGCCACGGAGCAGGAGTTTTGTATTCCTGTTTTTTACAATAACTTGAGATTGGTTTACAGTGTTACCATATTCAATCAGCGTAGCCACTGTTACAGCCGTTTTGGCTCACAGCTTCATTATTTTGTAAATCTACAGATATTTTCTATGGCAGTTATCCCTTTTTTTGTTCATTATAAATTCACAGTGTTTATTGTAGTCTACTTGTGTTGCATAACATTAAACATAAAGTAAAATACATGTCAGTTATTTAGCCTATAAGCCCGGATCATTGAATCTTGTTTTTCTGAGTAGTGTCAACATTTTTTAGTCCTCCTCCCAATCATAATTCTCTGCTGCCGCCACTGATAACCATTTCTAAACACACAAAAGCTGTCCTGGGATCAGTTGAAACCATGTATTCCAAATTTGTAAAGCGGATCATTGGGGGATTAGACTACAAATGTTCCACACATGTCATTGATTTCTACTCGGCAAAGCATGAACACTGGCCCGAGCGAAGTAGCCTCAAGTCCAACTGAAATCAGTCCTGTATGTCTTTCCTATGCTCTGCTCCAAACAACAACTGACATGAAGAACACATGAAGCTCTTCTTTATCCATTCACAAACTGTCTCGCTGGTGTTAACCCTCTGCTGATCATAACGGAAAGCATCTCTGGCTTGCTTGTTCTCTCTTTTTTTCCCCTCTCTTTGTCTTGTCCTATTATTTCTCTCTCTGTGATTCATCCTCCAGCTGTCCACAAAATATGTCCTTGCTGGGCAGATACGCTCAAGGATTATCCCCCACGTAGAAAAGGTTGCAATTAAATGTCTTATATACTTGCCTCAAGAGGAGTGTGTATCTGACAGAGGAACAGAGAGTGCGTGCACGCCTGTGTTATGTGTGCGATGTGGCTTCAAGCAGAGATCCTGCTTCCAACTGGGGCCCATCTGAGTTTTGTGAGACTCCAGGGGGTCAAGCAGAGAGACAGATAGAGAGCCCTGTCACCAAAAGCTCTCAAACTCAGCCTCTCTCCTCGTTAATCTCCAGTCCTCGGAGAGTCTGTAGAGATACATGTCTGTGTTAAAGAAATATGTTCAGGTTGGCCCTTTGGTCAGCATACCTGTTAGGTGATGAGAGCACAGGCACCAAATCTGTACTGCGTGTCTAATGTCGAGCATTCACTCAGACTGGATAAGGATAATACCTGAGAAGTGAACTTGTAGCGATATGAAAACTTAATGGTACCTTATAATGATGAGTCTAATTTTGGCATTTTAAAATATAGCATAAATAACTGTGTTACATTGTACAGGGTTATTTTCAGTAAAGAGAATTTACTAAAATGTCAGTCTTATAACTAAACCTGCCTTAGCTGAGTAAAGGCAGTGCAACAAGCGGTAAACATTCACATAACAGCTTATAATGTTGATCAATGAATGATGCTTGGTTGCACATTCAGCAGTCATGAAGAGACATTATCATTTATTTGGAGACTTTTTTATGCCTCCACATCAGCAACAGTCATTGAAGCAGGCATTGTGTTTTCAGGTGTCTTCACATCCTTCTGTCCCGAATACAGTGTTTCAAGAACGCCTTAAGGGAATTTCTTCAAATTTGGCACAAACATCCAGTTGGACTCAAAGATAAACTGATTAGATTTTAGTGGTCACACGTCAAAGTCAAGGTCACCTTGCATTTATCTACCTCTTGTGATTGAGATATCTCAAGCAGGGCCTCTGTAAATTTCCTCAAATTCAGCACAAACGTCTACTCAACGATAAACGGAGTACATTTTGATGGTTTAAAGTCAAGGCCACTGTGACCTTGTGTTTCTTGCATTCTTGCGAACCCAAATCTCAAGAAGGCCTTAAGGGGATTTCCTCCAATTTGGCACCAATGTCCACTTGAATTGAACAATGAACTGATTAGAATTTGGTGGCCCAAGGACAGGTCACTGTGACCTGAGAAAATGTGTTTTTGGCCATTACTCAAGAATTCATGCACTAATTATGACAAAATTTCACACAAATGTCTGATAGGATAAGATAATGAAGTGATGACATTTTATATCCAAAACTATAAATGCAACTTAACTACTTGAAAAGTTGTCTGTTTCCACTTTAAGGTAATGTGATGCTCAACATAAGCTCAACATTAGCGACTTAGCCTGGAGTTGTGGGAAAAGCAAAATATCACTTAAAGTCTTTCATTCTCGAAAACACCTCAATTACAGAATACTTAACTTATTACATTTTTGTGAAGTTAATGTCTAACAGTTTGCCCAATACTAGACTTTCAGTATGAACTTCTACATACACTCCATGTGCAATAATGGTCTCGACTACAATGACTTAAATATGCTTCCCTTCTGTGGACTTTCTTTATTTGTTTAAAGTGAAAGTTCACACGACCACATGATCAATTTCAGTCATGGCATCTGAGA